>NW_026442086.1:8765000-9277951 GCF_026898425.1 Galleria mellonella | reverse complement strand
TCCTCAGTGCGGCAAATTGACATTAAAAAATGTCTCTGATCTGCGTACAATTCTCGCCTCAAAGACTCCTCATCTGAGGAGAAGCCACGACCGGCCTGTGTGGGGCTGGTGCAGCACATGTCCTACCTGTACTTGGTAGCCTCACCAGGCGCACGCTGCGGCACTGGCGAGGCTTGCAGCTCTCGTAGCTGGTTTTAAGCTTGCGGATCTCAACGCTCTGCTCCAGCAATCTCCTCTTCAGGTCTATGGTCTCGTCGACATATGACTGAACCTGACGCTCAAGGTTTTCCCTCTCGGCTCTAAGCTCGAGCACCTCTTTCGCGTTTGGGGCGTTAGCGACTGCCTTGCGAAGGGCCCTCATCTCGACGGCGCTTCTGACCGACTCCTCGCGGATGCCGGTCATCATAATTTGCCGCTCTTTCAACTCAGCCTCCAACCGAGCGTTGTCTTTGCGCAGATCAGCGCATTCAGCCGTATTCGTCCGGTCAACGAACCACTCCGTGTTTCTGCGGATGGTCGTTATGTTCTCCTTGATCATTTTTATAATCGTACCCTTCAAGTGGCCAGATTTTTTGACGGCCTCCAAAACGTTTCTGGCACATTCATCCATTTCGGCTCCGACGACGTCTGCTCGCTTAATTTCCTCCACGGGGAATATGTTGTAATTGCGAGTCACTGGTTTCGAAGTGCCGGCAACGGCCTCTGCGGCCTCTTTCTCCATTTCTCTATCGACATATTCGGCAAGGTCGGCCCTCGCCTGCGACAGTCCTGCATATCGGCCCGTGGCCTTAGGTGGAATAGCCTTGGGCGGAACGGTGTTTCCTCCTTCGTACAGAGCGACACGGAACTGCTCTGCGCTGCTGGGGGCTTTTGCCTTCCCAGCCTTTCCCTTCCTCTTAGCCGAGGTTTGTGAGTCGCTTTCGACAACTGACGACTCCTCATCACTTCTCGAATGGCGCCTTTTGCGCCTGGAGCGAGGACGCTCCAAAAAGTCCTCATCCTCACTGAATAACATACTTGCACACGAGGTCGACCGCGAAAGCGAGCTGTCGATCTCGCGGGCAAGCATGGACAATTCATCGTCCATAGCCGGATCGATCTCCATACTCCGGCGTGCTCTTACCGGGACCACTTTGGTCTCCAGTCCCACCTCCTTCACAATCTCTCCTCTCACAACATCTTCTCCTACTCCCCTCTGGCCTCCCGTTGCCCCCCCCAGATACACGGGGCTGACCACCCCCGGCTGAACCGGTGCGGTGGTGGCGGATTCTCCGTCTCCCGACGGTACCGCCCTGGGGAATTCAGTTTTTCGATTGGCCATTACATCTTTATTCCTTTTTTAACGGGTGAGGTCCCGTAGGAAGGCGAAAAGAAATTGAAAATTGAAAAGTATAGACAAACAAAAACGACAGAAAAGAGAAAGATGACAGAAAAGACGACAGAAAAGATATAACAAAAACAAAAACAAAACAAAAACAAAAACGAAGAAAAACGAAACAGAAGTAGAAATAAAACGAAGAGCGAGTCAGGCGAGTCCGCAACACAAATAGTGCGTCACGAACTCGTCCCACCCGCGGCGTCGGAAGATTAGCCGTCGGTAAGTGAGATCTCTAAATAGCGAGAAGTCACTTACCGCCGTTGCCCAGGATGCACCAGGCCCCAGCCATTGTCAGCCACCGTTCCCGCCGGACGTATCCGCACCAGGACAAGTGACCGTACAATGAGCCAGGGCACTCTTGGAGACCCAGCACCCCAACCTAAACCCTAACCTAACCTAACCTAACCTAACCTAACAACCTAACCTAACCTAACCTAACCTAACCTAACCTAACCTAACCTAACCTAACCTAACCTAACCCCTAACCTAACCTAACCCTAACCTAACCTAACCTAACCTAACCTAACCTAACCTAACCTAACCTAACCTAACCTAACCTAACCTAACCTAACCTAACCTAACCTGGCCTGGCCTGGCCTGGCCTGGCCTGGCCTGGCCTGGCCTGGCCTGGCCTGGCCTGGCCTGGCCTGGCCTGGCCTGGCCTGGCCTGGCCTGGCCTGGCCTGGCCTGGCCTGGCCTGGCCTGGCCCTGGCCTGGCCTTTTTTTTTTACATGTGGAAAATGCCTGTCATGCAGAGACACCTGGCCCCCCTGGGGGAGGGCCTGGCCTGGCCTGGCCGGCCTGGCTAACCTGGCCTCCTACCTGGCCTAAAAACCACCTGGCATTCCTCGCCGCGCCTTTGTGTTGGCCTGGCCTGGCCTGGCCTGGCCTGGCCTGGCCTGGCCCTGGCCCAACGGCCTGGCCTGGCCCTGGCCTGGCCTAACCTGGCCACCTGGGATCCTGGCCTGGCCTGTTGGCCCGGGCTCCTGGCCTGGCCCTGGCCTGGCCTGACCTCAGTTTGGGGCCTGGCCTGGCCTGGCCTGGCCTGAGGCCCTGGCCCAATTGAATGGCCTGGCCTGGCCTGGCCGTCTGGCCTGGCCTGGCCTGGCCTGCGCGCGGCCTGGATGCGCGCGCGACTTCCCAGGGCCATGTTGGTATGGGGTGGGACTGCCCTCCGGCAAAAACCACATGGCATTCCCTCGCCGCGCCTCCCGGGTTCCCTTGCGTCCACCGGGATCCCAACGGCGTTGGCCCGCACCGGCTCGCGTCAGTTTGGGGCGGGTACGAGATGTTGAATTATCGCGCGCGAGATGTTGGTATGGGGTGGGACTGCCCCCGCAGTCGTCACTGTGGCGATGTAATTATCGCCGGAGAGGAGGGCGGGACTACCTGCCCGTTTCCATCTCCTCTCCCTCCACACTCACCCGGCCTGCTGGGTTCGGCAATTTCACCGGTTGCTTCTTACGCTTCTTAGGAGGAGTGCAGGCCTTGGACCCCACCCAATGGTCCGACGGCCGGCCCTGCGCTGAACACACAGCGCACTTTGGGTCGGCCGCGCACATCGCCGCCTTATGGCCTTCGTTTCCGCAGCGGTAACATAGACCGCTGCGGTCCTGCTCATGACTGCAGGATGCCCGCACATGTCCTTCCTCCAAGCAGCGGAAGCACCGAAGCGGCCTCTGCCGCAGGAGCTCTGCTTTCGCCGAAACCCAGCCTATACGAACTCGGCCGGCGACCGTCATCTTCTTAACTGCTTGCAATGGAGCTTTAACCCAGCAAGTGCCCACCCCAGATCTAGTACGTCGAACCTCTCCGACTCGCACTTGGTCCACCTGACAGCCGCCCTCCCGGGCAACCGCAGCGACCACTTCCTCCGACGTAACACTGTCGTCCAGGCCCGATATCCGCATCTCCGCGGACTTTACGGGCCTGGAGATTTGGGCCATATTCTCCGGGATGAACTCCCGGAGCTTCGACGCCAGAACGTCGGCCTTCTCCGCGCCATCAGCACCTGGAACCTCTAGAACCTTACCGCCGGTGATCGCGGTGCGAAACCGCATATCTTCGATCCCCAATGCGCGGAGATCGATCCTTCTCTTGGCCTCCGCAAGGACATTCGCATACGCGACACCCTCCCTTTCCGCCTCCGGGTCCAACGTAATAATAACCGCCGCGGAGCGAGGCGGTTTCAGTTTAGAAGGCGAGGGTGCGCTCGTCTTCTTTGCCTTCTTCGAGGGGGCCGAACCGGCTTTCGTCACCGGAGGGTTGACAGCCACAGGCTGCCCTTCGGGAACACTGACGGTCTTGCCCCGTTTTCTTTTTACGACCGTCGCCCAGGAGGACGCGGTCGCCTGCACAGGCGGCTGAGCGGATGTTGTTGCTACCGACTCGGGCTGTCCAGAGGGCGCCGGTGTGACGGGCGTCTTCTTCGCCTTCTTTTTCTTGGCCCGACCCGTTTCTGACTGGGGAAGAGAACCCCGGTCGCCGACTCTCGGGGGGTCGGGCACATCTGACGCCATTGTTCCAGCCTCTGGCAAGGTTTGCGTGGAGACCGCAGACGCAGACGACACCTTCTCAGTGGAGGGGAGAGCAGAGATCATCTCTTTCACCTCCTTCATAAGCGTCCCTACCATTTGGCGGACGATTCCGCCGACGTCCCTCATTATTTGAGCGCGGAACGCGCTCGCCTCACTCCCTACGACAGGGACAACATCCGCCGAGATACCGGCATTGGCCGCTGGCTTGGCAGCTGGCTTGGCAGCACGAGCCTCGGCCAACTGCCGACGCAGGTACTCGACTTCCTGCTCAAGTCTCAGGTTCTTTGAGACCAGTGGAGAGACCGACGTCGGAAATAGATCCCCCTCCAAGGTGTCCACAACCTGTGTGATCCCGGCCAAACCCTCTTTCAGGGTCCTTATGGTGGTCCCTTTGAGGTTCCCTGCCTTCTTCACAACATCGGTGAGAGCATCCGCTTGCCGGTGGACGAGACACTTCGCCCTGCGGATTACCTCCTCGGCCACTTTATTCTTATTCTCGGCGGCGGCAGTGGCAGTGGCGCCAGACGCCGTCGGCCTATCCGACTCCGACTGTATATCCGACGCTTCATCCCCAGAGGAGAAGAAGTCACTCTCATGATAATCCAGGGCCGTCGCTGGAGGCAATCCAGACTTGGTAGCACCCGCCCCAGGGATCGCTCCGGTTATATCGTCCTCAAAGAATCGATAGCCGAACTGCCGCCGACATTCCTCCTTCGTCCTTGTGCGAGAACTTGCTCTCGACCCCACTCTAGGGCTGCCGGACCTTTTGCGGGCGGACTGGACATCGCCCTCATCCTCAACTATAGAGTCTGTGTCAGACTCAGCAATGTGTCTTTTACGCCAGGAGCGGAGACCAGACGTAGACGGCAACGGTTCCATTTCCATCTCCTCAGTTGGGGTTGCACACGAGCTCGACCGCGTAGACCCGCAGTCGATCTCGCCCGCAACCGCTCTCAACAGACTATGGCGAGTACGACGACGACCTAAGAGACCAACATCTTCGCCCAGTACTACCGAACACTCTTTCAGGAGTTCTAGCCCCGACTTCTTACTTTCTACGCCCTTCTCAGGCACCAACTTCTCTCCGCCCTTCGCGGGCACCGACTTCTCACCGTCCTTCTCGGACACGACATCAATTTTGGGTTTTGTTTTTGATATATCCATACTTGTTCCCACGAGTATGGGGGAAAGGTTTCACACGCAGGGGAGCCCCCTGCTTCTGCGTGCGGCCTACATACAACGGGGTGCGGCAGATACCCCGAGGTTGGTGCCCTTGCGGCCGATGATACTCCACCGACCCGCCCGCAGCACAGAACACGCTAACCGAACTTTTAATGTCCGGTAGCGTGCACCGCACAACGAACTATGCATCGCCAGGCACCGAAGCTTACACAAGAGGATTTTTATAGAGGTTTACTCCTCGCGGCCCAGGCGGTTAAGCCAAGGCCCCCGTCCCCTCACTCGGGTGCGAAACATGACCACACCTCCGCGAGGGATTACGGTTTTTCGGCGGTGGCACTGAAACCAGCCCGGCTGCGCAACGAAGCACTCACCGGGCCCGCCGACCACTCCCACTACGAGAAGTCGCGGAACAAAACCCGCCCCCAACGAAAACACGACAAACCCCATAACTTGGGCTCGCCGCTCACCACCTCGTGTCGGAATATTAGCCGTCGGTAAGTGAGATCTCTAAATAGCGAGAAGTCACTTACCGCCGTTGCCCAGGATGCACCAGGCCCCAGCCATTGTCAGCCACCGTTCCCGCCGGACGTATCCGCACCAGGACAAGTGACCGTACAATGAGCCAGGGCACTCTTGGAGGTTTTCCGACCCAGCACCCCAACCTAACCTAACCTAACCTAACCTAACCTAACCTAACCTAACCTAACCTAACCTAACCTAACCTAACCTAACCTAACCTAACCTAACCTAACCTAACCTAACCTAACCTAACCTAACCTAACCTAACCTAACCTAACCTAACCTAACCTAACCTAACCTAACCTAACCTAACCTAACCTAACCTAACCTAACCTAACCTAACCTAACCTAACCTAACCTAACCTAACCTAACCTAACCTAACCTAACCTAACCTAACCTAACCTAACCTAACCTAACCTAACCTAACCTAACCTAACCTAACCTAACCTAACCTAACCTAACCTAACCTAACCTAACCTAACCTAACCTAACCTAACCTAACCTAACCTAACCTAACCTAACCTAACCTAACCTAACCTAACCTAACCTAACCTAACCTAACCTAACCTAACCTAACCGGAGGTTCAATTACTTTCCGATCGAATATCCCAAGTGAGTCAGAGAAAGTTATAGCGACTTGTAAACTTTCAGTAGCGACATCTTTTGGTCGTTGATTGCACTATTACTTTATGTTCGACCTCTTGTGAACAATAATGTTACTATTATTTTCAGGATCTACGTCTTGTGGCCAGTGGTAACACTGGACTTACCATTAGTTCACTGGACTTGCTTAGAATATTGAAAATATTGAATTATTTTCACGAACGGAACGGAACGGAACGGAAACGGAAAGAAAATTTGCAACCCAAGTCAGACCACTAAGGGAGGACAAAATGTCTCGAAAGAGAGATAAAGGCACCTGACACCCACTTGGGGGCCGGAATGAAGATAGGACTAATGAAGGTGGGGGAGAGCCTCAACTCAGGCTGGATTACCTGTGCAACCTAGCGGACCTGCATAGGGGGTAAAGGAAGACCAAAGTCAGAGAGGGGCCAAGGAAGGAAAAGACTCAGCGGCTGCGCAAAAAAAAAAAAAAAAAAAAAAAAAAAAAAAAAAAAAAAAAAAAAAAAAAAAAAAAAAAAAAAAAAAAAAAAAAAAAAACAGGCACGCCCTTTGGGGAAGGAGGAATACGGTTTGATCCAAGGAGTGCTTTGGGACAAAATGAAGGAAACACCGGATGGGGCTATCAACGTAATGTGTGATGGGGAGACCTCGGCGGCTTGGCTTCGTACCCTTAATGGGTTAATTGTTGGGGATACCAAGCTGAGAGTGCTAGATGCGAAGAACCTTCCATTGGCTGCCTTGAGGTAGGGAGAGTGCTGAAGATGATCCAGCGCTTACATCCGAACTTGATGACCGACAATTGGAAAGTGGTGGACGCACAAGTCGAGGGTATATCGATAAGGCGCATTGTCCTTATGGATAGAGCGCCTGCCGATTACATCAAGAATGAGCGGTACAGTCTGCACTTCGGCATCGATGTTAGTATCTTCAAGATCCTGGAGGACCTGGAGAAACCGAAGGAGAAGGAGGATGCGGGTGCAGGATGTACTCATTCTGATGTGGGAGGTACAAAGGTATGAGGGAGGTTAAGGGATGGTTTAAACTCATCTACAGCGGTGGTAGACAACAGGCAAGGCTCATTATGGGTGACCTAACTAGACATGTGCGGGGAGAAATCGGAATCCATGGAATACTTAATGTGCAACTGCGACTTGTTGGCAAGTATGCGTATGAGTATACTGGGAACGGCTTATACAGAACCAGGAGACTACAGATATCTTAAACCGCGAGATATCGTTAGGGTAACACATAGGATCTATGAAATGATGGTATAAGGCAGGGAGAAGCACAAAAGATCCGTGTGGGTCGACGTGCATCGGCTTAGTTGACCCCATATGCGAAAAATAAGATAACTCTATTGCTATTGTAGGAGCTGTTTTCATGCAGCCGCTGACAGAAGAGCAAACCAGTCAAAGCGACAGTGGTCGATAGGTTTTTTTTTTTTTTTTTTTTTTTTGTCCTCAGCTACCAAACCAGTGCACCATAGACCAACATTGGCCTAATTACAGCTCTGTATAGCCATAGTGTTATTTTTGGCGAAAGACCCCATTTGTTTCCTAGCATCTTTTTGCACTGGTAGAATGCAATTGTGCTCTTGTTAAGTTCATAGTCAAGATGTTTATTCCAAAGCAATTTACTGTCTAGTATTATGCCAAGGTACTTGTTTTCTTCCTAGAGTTTCAGTTTCGTATTGAAGAGTTTTGGTAGTCTGTAAGGACATATAACTCTTCTATTTGTGAACATAATTAATTCTGTTTTTGTACGATTAACCGAGAATTCATGCTGTGCGCACTATCTCTCAATTATTTCAAAAGCTACTCTCATGCGATCACACAGAGTACTTTCGAAACTTCCTGTTAAAAGTACAGCTATATCATCCGCATAACTTACCGTGTAGAGGCTGTTATCGTTGAGCTTTATTATGAGCTCATTTACGACTATATTCCATAATAATAGTGGTGATAGTACACCGCCTTGTAGACAGCCCCTATCGACGATTCCTCGTGTGGTAGTATTAACAGTAAATTGTATAGCTCGTTGTTTAAGTATGTTATGTATCCATTCTCTAAGTGTTATTTCTACTCCATGTGTAGCTAGTGCCCGATATACTTATACTGGCAAAGTTTGTTTTGTCGAATGCCCCTTCGATGTTTATAAATGCACCTAAGGTTGGCTGCTTCGATTGCAATGCATTGCCTCTTCGGGATATTACGTTATGAAGTGCTGATTCTGTTGACTTGCCTTCACTGTAAGCATGTTGGTTAGGATGTAAAGGTTTGTACAAGGAGATTTGACATCTAATCTCTTTGTCACATAGTCTCTCCAAAGTTTTCAAAAAGAACGAGGTAAGACTGATGGGTCGAAAGGATTTGGCCACAGTGTAATCTCCTCTACATGGTTTAGGAATAAATATAATTTTGTACCTCACGCCATTTCAAAGGTATGTGACGGTATACACGCTCGGAACAGATGTATTAAGTAGTCAGCTATGATGCTCCTGGTCCATTCCTGAAGGTCTGGAAATATTTCATCCAGGCATGCTGCTTCGAATGGTAGAAAGGTACTGATTGCCCATAATAGTTTTTCTTTAACTATAACTCTGTTTGCTACTTCCCAGTCCGAGCTACTGGTTTCCCTTTCCTTGTATGGTTCCCATGACCACTCAGCGGTAGTCTGAAAACCTGGAAAATGTGTGGTTAGTAGCAATTCGGTTGTTTCTGTGTCGTTCTTTGTATAGTTATTATCAGGTTTCTTGAGGCAACCTATTGTATGATCTTTCTCATTAGAGAGACATGATTTTACTTTAATCGCCTGATTATTGTTTTCTATATTTGTACAGAAACGCCTCCAGCATTCTTGCTTTCTCCGGCGTAATAGTCTTGTATATTGTTTTTTGGATATTGTGTATTTATTCCAGTCTTCTTGTGACCGTTTGTTTATAATGTTAAAATATTATATTATTATATTCTATTACTATTTCTATTAATTACGTAGTTCAACGCTTCGCCACGAGATGGCATTTAATCTATTTTTCCATATATGACTAACCGTCACAAGAGGACCCACCGCTAGATGGAGTGACGACCTCGTTGTAGGGGCTCAGTTAATGCAGGTGGCTCAAGACCGTTATGACGGTAATTTACTTTTGCGGTAAGTATGGCAGTATCAATATTGAAAATACTATAATTACAAAAGTATCAAGAAGAAATATACTCATTAAACCTTGGTTAACTCCGGGTCTATTAAGATGCTTGCGTAATCGTGACAATATGAATAAAAAAAAAAAAAAAAAAAAAAAAAAAATAGAAAAAAAAAAAAAAAAAAAAAAAAAAAAAAAAAAAAAAAAAAAAAAAAAAAAAAAAAAAAAAAAAAAAAAACAGCTATGGAGTGCTATAAAAAAGGCTACAAGCTGTACAAGGACCATAAGTGACACTAGTGAATTGCTAAATAAAACTAACATTGAAGAGTCTCTTAATGGGGTTAATAACTATTTTGCTAATGTAGGCTAAAAGCTCTGCCCTCTGTCCGTGAAAAAAAAAAAAAAAAAAAAAAAAAATAGAGTATGAAAAATTAGAAATTAAGAAAGCCGGTAAAAAAAAAAAAAAAAAAAAAAAAAAATGTTAAAATATCTGGAACAAAACAATCAAAAAATTTGGCTTTCGTGTAGCAAACAGCTATGGAGTGCTATAAAAAAAAATTTGGCTACAAGCTGTACAAGGACCATAAGTGACACTAGTGAATTGCTAAATAAAACTAACATTGAAGAGTCTCTTAATGGGGTTAATAACTATTTTGCTAATGTAGGAAAAAAAAAAAAAAAAAAAAAAACAAAAAAATCTTGCCTCAAAATTCACTTCTGTTTCACGGGCAAGTGCGATGTCTCTGCTAGTGAAAGCTCTGCCCTCTGTCCGTGAGTCTTTTGTATTTCTAGATACTGATTCTAATGAGATAAAGAGACTTATAATGGAATTAAAAAAAAAAAAAAAAAAAAAAAAAAAAAAAAAAAAAAAAAAAAAAAAAAAAAAAAAAAAAAAAAAAAGACGCAGTGATAAAATATGTACAATCCCAGCATTTAAACATATCTTCACAAATAGATTCTTTTGTTACCTTGGTCGGCATTTATATAATAAACTTAATAGAATTCTTAATATATATCCTTTAAATAGAAAAGAGTGTAGGGACAGAGTGGTAGACTGGTTGAAAGAAAAGAACTACGGTGAGACGGAAAATCTATTAAAAAATGAAATATAATAAAAATACAACTACTACTAAATACTACTAATAGATACAGAAATTAAAATAATATTGTACAATTAAATTCAAGATAAACCTTTAAATTATTTAAATAATATTACAAGTAACATACAAATAATTTTACACACTCTCCCACACACATACATTCAAATTACACTCTACACACAGGGAGCACATTATTTCACAATTTTCATTATTGCCAATTGTTATAATTAGATATACTAACTTTATATAAAATCAATATTCTATATGTAGCACTAAAAATTTAGCTGAACTAACATTATACTATGTAATGAGGGTTGAGCGCTGTTGTCTGAGATACAGGTTTTATAACCTAGTTCAGACACAGATGTTTAAACTGATCCAAATGTACAAATGAATTCGTATCTACTTTTACTGTAATTTCCAGTGCTGAGTTTGTTAAAATCATGGTTATGCAATAAAGTTATTATTATTATTATTATTATCTGCTATTATGAGAACATTGGGCTTACACCATAATATCTGCAGTGGGTTACATTAATATGTCATAACAGTTATTGAATACTCACTTTTCATATTGTAGTTATTGACTCAACACTAAGGATTACAGACAAGAAAAAAAAAAAAAAAAAAAAAAAAAAAAAAAAAAAAAAAAAAAAAAAAAATTGTCCTTATGTTTTTTTTAATGGGTGAAAATGAAATAGTGACCTTGCCTGCGTTATCGGTATATATTGGCGAGGCACCAGTGATAGGTGAGGATGAAAGCAGGTCAGTTAGCCCATCGTGAGGAATCCATCCAGGTATCCAAGGTGAACCGCGTGGTGGTCGACCTGACAGGGTACTGCTAGCAATGAAGCTGTTAGACCCCATTACTAACGATTCTTTCCCTCCCTATATGTCATTCTACTATGTCATTATATTAGATGGAATGGACAATTGATCAATCTGTACAAATATGTGAATTGTAATGAACAGCACAAATAAATATATTGATAATAATACTAGCATATCTCTACAGCGGCCCATTAGCGGCGGACGCTACATAAAAAGATAAATTAGTATTCTATATTAGCTTTAATAGACACATTTTTGAAATATCGGACTACATCATTTATAGTGTAAACAGAAATAAAAAAAAAATCCCTTCGAATATTACAATAATAAAAAAAAAATAAAAAATAAATAAATAAATAAATAAAGTACATATATTACATGAAGTCAACAGACGGCATTTTTACTAACTATTAATATAATTAATAAATAATAAAAAGAACTAGCACATTTTACAAATATTTGAGATTTGAGATTTTTTTTAAGTTTATTCATTACTAGCGACCCGTCCCGGCTTCGCGCGGGTATCATGTCACATTAGAGACCTCTAAATTTATCAGTGTTTCTCTACAACATTATGCATGTATCATACATATAAACCTTCCTTTATTTATCACTTTATGTATTAAAAAAAAAAAGAAAATACCGCTTCAAAATCTGTTGCGTAGTTTTATAGATTTAAGCATACATAGGAACGGACAGACAACAACAGTGACTTTGTTTTATACTATGTAGTGATGATAAACAAACATAAAAAACTTTTCTCTTTTTAAACGGTTTTATTTAGCTCGACCTGTACGGTATTTATTTATTTGGGTCAAAATTAGAAATTGGAATTTAAGCACCTTCCCGTTGTCAGATTGATCTGAAATTTGGTACACACATTTAATTTAGATGACAATACAATATAATAAAATCAATAACATTATAAATCTAAGATGGCCGCCGATACAAAATGGCGGATTACATATTTTTCCTTAACCCCCGCAATATGGGTATCAAATGAAAGGGCTACACTAGTAAAACACGATGATTATGTCAAAATTAAAATTCAAGATGGAAGCCGTTCCAATATGGCGGACTAGGTACATATTTTTTCACAACCACCACAATATGGGTATCAAATAATATGACTACACTGCACAATACTGTCATTATGCCAAAATTTCAAATTCAAGATGGACGCTGTTACAAAATGGCGTATTAGGTGGGGGCATGATTAGTCGTATCGAGAACAGTTGCGTCTAAGATTGTGTGACGTTAGAGGGGCAGATAAAAAAAAAAAAAAAAAAAAAAAAAAAAAAAAAAAAAAAAATAGGTAATTAGATACCTCGTTAGTAAGCGGTAGTTATACCACCCAAGTTAAGGTAATAGGTAAAAACGTGCCGAGGACTGTATGGCATTAGGGTGGATAAAAATGTAATGTCGTAAGCGCTTCCCCCTCAAGATTGGGCGCATCTTGTTGTATATTAAGCCTTGCCCCTTTACTGGACTGCGGGGGGGGGGGGGGGGGGGGGGGGGGGGGAGGTCGACCGTCAAAATGCCCCTTAATCGTGGGAACAACATGGTAACAATAAACAAAAAATACCAACAAATATAAATAAGACTGGAGGCTTACCATCAGTACTTGAAATATTTGTAGGTGCAAAAGTAATGTTGCGGTCCAACATTGACGTTACAAAAGGATTGGCAAATGACGCTATAGGCCACATTACAGAAATTTTTTGGCCTCAGTTCCGTCGAACCCAAATGTACTAAACAGATATATCATCAGTTTTAATTGACTTTGGCACAGACGGCATGCACGTTATTTACCCTAAAGCCATACAGTTTCCAGCAAAATTCAATTATGGTACGGCTGAAAAAAGGATGTTGCCCTTAGTTTTGTCATGAGCATTCACCGTCCATAAAATGCAGGGCAGCACCGTCGACCATGCAGTAGTATATTTGGCCTCAAAATGGTTTGAGGAAGGACAAGCATACGTGGCTCTAAGTCGAGTCAAGTCTCTGGAAGGGCTATGTATTGAGGAATTAGATTGTACTTAATTATCAGGTAAGAAGCCATGTAATAATGATGCACTGAATGAATTAAATAGAATGAGGAATATTCGGTAAACAATTTCACTAAATACTAAAAACAAGAAAATAAAAATCGGTAAAAAAACTTTTAAGTTAAACGGTTTTATTTTATGTGCACTGAAAACTACAAAATAAATAAATAGTTACTTACCTATCAACCTACGTAGGTGATCTCGGTCATTAATATCTCTGATGGTAGTGGTTGTCATAACATGAACCATGTCAGCGGCCGAAAGGCAGTTCATGAGAGAACACTAATACCAGGATTTGCTTGGTAGGTAAACTAAGCAGCCCACACTATAACAAGTAGGTATTTTGACCTTCTAGTTCAGAAATATTTTAGTACTAGGCAGAATAGCTTTTAGGAATATTAGACTAAAATAAAAACGTGGGGCCCCTCTGAAATCATACCTATAGCAGAGCATATCTTATACTTTGGTAGATCATGAGCTCGGCGTTCGCTGGTGAAGCCGTAACGGCTGGTTATTGATGGTCAAAACCTCCAGTTACGATTATAGTAAGTCGATTCAGCGGACCCTGGACTCCGGAGCTATGAGGTTTCGGATGCGACCGGGATAAACCGCTAGGATGATGATGATGACGATTATAATAAGTCGATGCAATCCACACTTAGTATAGTAGAAAGTAATACAGAAATAGTTAATGGGCCCCACGTTTTTATTTTAGTCTAATATGCCTAAAAGCTATTCTACCTAGTACTAAAATATTTCTGAACTAGAAGGTCAAAATACCTACTTGTTATAGTGTGGGCTGCTTAGTTTACCTACCAAGCAAACCCTGGTATTAGTGTTCTCTCATGAACTGCCTTTCGGCCGCTGACATGGTTCATGTTATGACAACCACTACCATCAGAGATATTAATGACCGAGATCACCTACGTAGGTTGATAGGTAAGTAACTATTTATTTATTTTGTAGTTTTCAGTGCACATAAAATAAAACCGTTTAACTTAAAAGTTTTTTTACCGATTTTTATTAATATTAGTAATAAATAAAATTAATTTCTCCATATTTAGAAATAATAGAATATCATAGTATCTCTGATCAAACTGTTGATTAGAGATCCACTCTACTCAATCCAAGGGTTCCTGGAAGAGATCGCTTTTAGCGATAAGGTCGCCTATTGTTTTCTCATTGTGATTATTTCTTGTAATAAGTTTACTATTGTAATGTTTTGAAGGAAAGAATAAAGAGTATCTATCTATCTATCTATTAATTGAACGTGAATTGGCTATCAATCGGTGGCGGCCGCATTCGATTACTTCCGCGCTATTAGTAGATGGTCTAATTGTAAACGCATCCAGCGACTCGGCGTTCCAATCTATTTTCCGATCAGTGCCGATGTAATTGACTTGCGACAGTGGGATGATGTTCATAAATGGTAGTCGCGAGCGCATATAGACGCAGGGCGACGACTCTCCTTGTAGGGGCTGCTGCAGGTGCCAAGCGGCAGCCGGGCCGGGCGCTGCCAGCTATATAGCGCGGCCGGCGCCGCTCGCCGCCACTACCGCCGCACCCGCTGCCCGCTACGCGCTGTGAGAAACACTTTTTTATTTGCTTCATTTCTTTTTTTATTTCTTCTATCGTACGGATTGTTCTATTTACCAGTATATAATTTTCATTAAAAAAAATTGATTTCAAATAGATGCTTAAAAAAAAAAACAGTATATAATAAAATGTTATACATATGAAGAGTAAAATAAGTGGTTTTGTGTTTCAGATAACAGCGATTTCGTGTTGTGTGCATTGTGCGAGTGTAGTCAGCAAGAATGTGTGACGACGATGCGGGCGCGCTGGTGGTCGACAACGGCTCCGGCATGTGCAAGGCCGGCTTCGCGGGGGACGACGCGCCGCGCGCCGTGTTCCCTTCCATCGTCGGCCGCCCACGCCACCAAGGCGTCATGGTGGGCATGGGACAGAAAGACTCTTATGTCGGGGACGAAGCTCAGAGTAAGAGAGGTATCCTGACATTCAAGTACCCGATCGAACACGGTATCGTTACTAACTGGGACGACATGGAGAAAATTTGGCATCACACTTTCTACAACGAATTGCGTGTCGCTCCCGAGGAACACCCCGTTCTCCTGACTGAGGCCCCGCTCAACCCCAAGGCCAACCGTGAGAAGATGACACAGGTTATGTTTGAAACGTTCAATTGCCCGGCCATGTACGTCGCGATCCAAGCGGTGCTGTCACTGTACGCCTCCGGCCGTACTACTGGCATCGTGCTGGATTCGGGCGACGGTGTTTCCCATACCGTACCTATTTACGAAGGCTACGCATTACCTCATGCTATACTCCGATTGGACTTGGCCGGACGAGACCTGACTGATTACCTCATGAAAATTCTCACCGAGAGAGGCTATTCATTCACTACAACGGCAGAGAGAGAAATCGTGCGTGACATAAAAGAGAAACTGTGCTATGTTGCGCTGGACTTTGAGCAGGAGATGCAGACCGCGGCCGCGTCCACCTCGCTGGAGAAGTCGTACGAACTGCCCGATGGTCAAGTAATCACGATCGGAAACGAAAGGTTTAGATGTCCCGAAGCGCTATTCCAGCCTTCTTTCTTGGGTATGGAATCTTGCGGCCTTCACGAGACGACCTACAACTCGATCATGAAGTGCGACGTCGACATCCGTAAGGATCTGTACGCCAACACTGTCCTCTCCGGCGGAACCACCATGTACCCCGGTATTGCTGATCGTATGCAAAAGGAAATCACCGCTCTGGCGCCCTCCACCATTAAAATCAAAATTATTGCACCTCCTGAGAGGAAGTATTCCGTGTGGATCGGCGGATCTATCCTGGCTTCATTGTCTACTTTCCAGCAGATGTGGATTTCTAAGCAGGAATATGACGAGTCGGGCCCTGGCATTGTACACCGCAAATGCTTCTAAACGTAGCTGGAGCCAGCGGGGCCCGGCGGCGGCGGTCGCTCGACATCGTCACCTCCCAGCGAGCCGTCCTCCCTCTGTGGAGTGCGCACTCACACCGCTCGTGTTATTATAATTTTTATGCGAATTTTGTACTTTCATTTATCAAATTGTATTTATTTTATACTTTTTGTTGGAGACTGCGCGCACTTGCGTTATCGTGTAAGTGAAGTACTTTAAGTTTATGTCGTGTAATTATAATTTTGTTACTGATGATGTAATTTTATTGTGACGTCTGCTTTGCATATTTAAATAGATACTTCTTCTAACATCCTACTACTACTCCTATCCTATACTCGTGAATGTAAAAGTTTGTGACAATGTATGTATCGATAGATGCTGGTACTCTCTCTTTTACGTAAAAATTACTGAACGGAATTGAATGAAATTTAACACACGGATGGATTATATTCCACCTTTACATTATATAGATAGAGTATCGAGCCATAAAAAAGACCGTTTTGTTAGCATTATCAAATTAGCTGACTCGTTTTTTATTAGTATACTCATAAAATGTATCTTGACGTATTATTTAATAAATAAAATGAGTGTTTACGCATTAAAGAGATGCAGAATTTATAAGACAAAATAAATATAGAAGTTATTAAAGGAATCACTCATAACTATTTATCACGCAAATATGTATAAAAAGGTTGATCCGTTTTTAAGGAGATACTCTATCTATATAATCTAGCATCTTACCTTAAAACATAGCATACAGCTAATGTAAGATATAATCGCAATCGTTAGCATCCGACTAAGAGAGATTTTTGTCAGAAAAAAATAACATTTTCTAAAAGGATTTGGATCGAAAAATGACAGAAATGTGTGAGCTTGTTCTGCAGTTGGTCCCTCTGAGTCAGTATCAATTATATCTACAATGGGAGTTTGAGAATTTTTTGTCGTCATAAATCTATATTACTTGAGTAAAAATTTTCACTATCAGAACGGAAATCTATCTATCTATCATTATCAACGAAAATTCTCATGAAAAATATCATACTTCATGAAGTGGTACATTTAGAAGTTTATATTTTTAGGCCTATGGAGAGATTGACCCGCATTAGCACAGATATGGGTGGTGAGCTCTTAGGTCAGCAATGTAACACAGTGTCGGCACTCAGTGGACGCGGCTCGGTGCGTGACAATAATTTTGGCGTCCTTATATGGCGGCAGCGAGTGGTTCGATTGGCGAGTATAAATAAACACAAGTGCCGATCGACGAGTGCCGTTTAATTTAGTACCGATGCAAATGCCAATTATATTGTGTAGCGAGCTACCTGCGCTGTTATGTACATAGAGATGTCAGGTGACACTGCAAGCCAGCTCTAACACTTTCACATGGTTTTTTTGATGGGTGAAAATGGTATGGTAACCCCGCCTGCGCTAACGGGATACGCTGGCCGACTACCAGTGAAGAGTGATAGATGAGAATGAAAACAGGCCAGTTAGTCCATTATGATGAATTCATCAGGAATTAACCCATTCAATACGGCGGCCATATTGAGATCCCTATGCAGTATACGGCTTAGTTTTTCATAAACGGCCGTCACTGACGGCACAACTTTTTCTACGTATATGGCTTAGTTAATTGTTAGGAGTGACTGCCAGTAAATAACGGGCTTCCACAAGTGACTGGAACGGTCTAAAGCACGTTTGAAACTAAAGGTATAACATTGGAGAGCGCCCTGGCGCGCTCTCCGTATTGAATGGGTTAACCATGATAGTTTCCAGAGGAAACCACGAGGAGGTCGACCTGGGCGAAGCCACGGGATACAGCTAGAATTATTATAAAGTAGTACTGTAATTTATTAAAGTACCAAAATGTTTATAACAAAATAAATTAAGACAATTGCCGCGTGGTCCCGGCATAGAATGAGCCATCTCTTCTATTGCCGTGCGTGTTGTAAGAGGCGGATTAAGACAACTTAATGGTCGAGATTTGGGCAGCAGCGTCCCTTTTAAAACAGCACCAAAAACCAAACTGCGGCAACTAGTGGCGAAATCCCCCCACCTGCCATAAGGAACAGACTCGTTTCTTAAGTCAGTCTTTGGGAAAGGATTAAGTTAAGCAGTGGACAGATGACAGCTGATGTGATGATGACGAAATCAATTCGACGATACTATTTTCTGTCTGTATGTCGCACTATATCATTGCTGATTGTAATTTTAATTTATAATTGCATGAATTTTATTTATTTTTTGAAATCGATAGAGCTCTCCCCCTGTCGGCCTCATGTTCTTATTGTTCCGATTGAAGTCAGGAATTTTTATGATTCAAAAGTATTAATTTAAGTACTTACCAATTTGTTTAGTCACTGTTGATATTTTCTCTGCTGATACATTAAGCCCAGTTGATAGTCGTATATCAGTATTTCAGCACCCTGTCCATATGTTACGAGTATATTCATGTTAAAAATCTGACAGTGAGTTTGTTTATTCCCTATCTCCTGGCATATTAATTGCTAAATGAATCATTGTTTCCGATATACCGTATATAGTATGAGGGACTATTTATTTGTAATCAATATATCCTGGTAGGAAGGATCCCATCAAAAACATAAATGTGAAATGAGATCCAAGTTCAATATTATGATATATGCCTTGGTTGTTGACTTCAAGGTCAAAAGAAGTGAGATCTAACTGGGTGCCCAGTTCAATGGTCAGTCCTAAAATTTATTTATATATTCTTATAACTTTAGGCTACAATATATTATTAATTTTACAATATATTATTACATCAACTTGTCTTTAGGTCATATATATAATATATGGGCTAAATTTGACACGTTTAAGTGAAATAGTTTTTGAGTTATGAGGGGTCAAAAGTGACTCCAAATAGTTGGTGTAATATTACACACGGTGTTACTCGCCAGCTTGAATTGGCTTCACACGCCACCGCGTGTGTGGACGAGCTCACGCCTATTTCTCGTCGTTATCGCAGTAGACCCCACAGTATCGGACTTGTGTACTTTCGTGATATTCAGTTTTTCATAAGTTGCTCTCTATCTATATAACTGTCCCCAGGAAACACGGCACCGTTTAATAATATTCATCATGGAAACTACGCGATATCCCTGGAGAAATATTGTTCAGTTTCAGATATATGAAACATATCAGCGCCTACTGTAACTGAATTTTAGATACTCGTTTCCTTATATCTCATATAATAAGTTTGTTTGTATATTCAGTTCACATGAAAATCAGAGGGAAAAGAAAAAAAAAGAAAGATTTGTTGGTATCTGTTTTATATTAGCAATTTACAAAATTATGTACAATATTTACACCAACTATAGATACAGTAATAGTACTGCGCCATACGACTGTGACGTGATAGGCCCCATAGTCCGCTACCGTACGCTCTAACACCATGACAACCTGGTTGGACCTCTTTAACAGGGGTACGCAAATATAGGGTAGCTATGTACATAACATTTTTTAAACTAAAAAAAAATGCATTTCGATTTCTTTTTTTAAGAGTTATTTCTGTAAGAAGCGGTTAAATATTTATTTTAAACAATTTGTAATTTCCCAAGTCAACCGCAAGTTGAAATTGAGACGTTGAGGACGATCGTCAAATATTCTTGACTATCTTGATTAACTTGTTGGCCACCCGTGCACTGAACAATTTATATATAGGTACAATTGTAACAACTCCTTAGTACAGATACACGCAGTAAGTACAACCGCGCGTTGGTGGCTATCAGAGCTCGCCGCCGACCATCCACGTGTACGGTGTCGTGTCGCCACTCTCATAAATATTAACAATTCTGGCAGTCAGAACTGAACCTTAATACTCGTAATACTGGCTTCTTGCGAATGACATACGTAACGGTCGCATTGACTTGGGTATGAAACGAAATTACTTATAACTATACAGATACATAATAATGTTAATAAATAACAATGTGCAGCGTGTACATGGGAAAAAAAAAAAAAAAAAAAAAAAAAAAAATAAACAATGTGTCGAACAACGGAAATAGTGAAATATGTGACTGGCTGTCAGCGACTCATTTGGCTTGAAACTTGCAAATGTATGTGGTATTCTAACTTGTCTGAATTCTACATATATTTGTAACTATGCGAGAAGATCACGTCGCTAATCATGAACCGATATATGATCGGTTGTTTGATTGCAGGTTAGTTTTAAACATTTTTACTACAAAAATAGAATATATAAATTGTATGTCAGTTTAGTAAGTTAATATTTTTGCTATTTATTTGAAGTACGATCACGGGATAAAGCTTCGAAAGTCATATACAGACAAATACAGTTCTATGGAACAAATATAATAGCGACGATACCTGCCTAGCGCTCAGGTACACTAAGGATTATGGTTTAACAGTAAGTACTTCAGAAGTGCCGGATTCATTGTCCACACTGGTGATTGACGACACGTTGAATACACATCTAGTGACGAGTCTCACTAGTACACCTTAGCTATAATGACTTGCTGATTAATTGCTTCCTTGACGAGGTGCTGCGTCAATCATGTATTAGATTGAGTCACAATTTATATCATCGGGAACAGTACAGACACACTTATTTATGTAACGTTGTGTTACGAGGCTATATTTTATCTACACTATTTACAACAGATACTTTGATCTCTCTGAGCACTATTTATACATATATTTAAAGCAGTCCGCAGTACATCGTTTGATGTCTCTTATTACATAAAGACGGCGGCGAAGGTCGTCCCTCGGGCGCTGGAGTGGTAGGCGGCGGCGGCAGCGGCAGCGGCGGCGGCGCAGCTCACAGCAGGCGCGTGTCTGGCGGCGCGTCGTCGTCGCTGTCGACGCACTCGAACCGGATGTGGCGGCCGTCGCCGCGGCGGCGCTCGTCGGCCGCGCCCTCGCCGCACTCCGCGCCGCCGCACCCGCCGCCGCCCGCGCCTTCCTCGCGACCCTCGCCGCCCGCCGCCAGTCACACCTTGTCCTCGCCCGCGCCCGGCGCCGCCGACCGCACGAACTGCAACACGTGCATCTGTCACACGGCTTCGACACGAGCCCCTACTAGCGGTCGACGCTGCATTTTACTCACCGAAACGGTCGTGTTGGTGGTAGAGTTAGCACGAGGCCGGAACGTGAGCACCCGCCACCGTCGTCGCAACTGGGCAAGCACCTCACCGTTGCAGAAACAGTACAAGATGGCGACGATGAGGCCCTGCAGCGAGGTCGTGAGTGCAGACACGAACTCGTACAGAAGCCACCATCGGGCGGTGTGCGCCGGCCGAAACGGCGTCAGCAAGTACTGTAACCCCAGGAGGGGTGCGAGCAGGCACGTGGCGCGTAGCGCGTGCAGCGCAGTGGCGGAAGGTCTCGATGCACCGCCTGCACTAGCGCCGATGCCACCGCCCGCACGCAGCTTAGTGCACAGTACGCGAACGATGTTGCAAAGAAAAGCGAGATTGAGAAGCACCGCGATGCACACGAGCACGGCGAGCTCGGGTCGCGGCGCGCCCTCGTCCATCCAGCAGAGTTGCTCGTCGGCGGCGGCGCGGCGCGCAGCGTGCACGGTCGCCGACGGCACGGGCAGCAGCCAGCCGGCCACCAGCAGCGCGCGCACCAGCCGCCGCTCGGATACGAACGCGCTCACTAGCACCGTGTGTAGGTAGAGGCCCTCGCAGAGCATCCACGTGTAGTTGGTGAGCAGCGCGTACTGCAGGATGCCGTTGAGCGCGCGGCACCAGGCCGGCGACGCGGTGAGCGTCTCTGGCGAGCGCACCACGAGCCCGTACCACGCCAGCCACAGCGCGTTGTTCAACGCGAACGATGCAAATAAGTTCATGTGCACAGTGATGCGCGCACACCGCAGACTCCTGCATACAACAAGCAATGTATGAAATCAGAACTAATCAAGTAAGAAGTAAAGAATTGAATATAAAAATGTTACATACTACAGTAATATTCATCATTATCATATCAGCCGTTACCTATTCACTGCTGAACATAGGGCCTCCCTTACAGACTACCATAAGGAACGGTTCTGAGCCACCTGTATCCACTAACTCTTTGCAATGCAGTTGAGGTCGTCTTATACTATGGTAATATTACCGTATATAAAATTTATTTAAGAGTATACTACTCGTATATACTCAGATGTGTTTGAAGAATAAAATAGGCTAGTCGGTCGAGCTTAAAATTTTAACAGAACTCCTAACATACAAATGTATATTCAAAATAATATTGGTACAATATCAGTGTGTAGTTAGTAGAGGCATTGTATTATACTGTACTTGAAGTACGAGAGGATGCCGAGTGAGATCAGCAACGCCACCAAGGACACGCTGTAGCCGGCCTCGTAAACTGCGATTATGTCGCTAACGTCCTGCGGCAGCAAACAGTACAGATTATGATTTCAATTACTTCTAAATGAATTTGGCTTTTAACCTATTTCAAAAGAGTAAATAACAAGAGGAAACACGGTGTTTAAATTAAAGTGGTACTCGTAATACAAGACTTATAAAAATAAATCACCTCCTTCCAGAAATCTTAGGAACAGTGCTTAGTGTGTTCGTTTAAATTGAACTTATGTAAGTCCGCTGACGATGGTATAAAATGCTAGAAAAGATTAGTTCTTATGACGACATTTTATTTATATAATACTTAAATTGTAAAATTTCTTATTTTTATCTTATTATATCGTATTAAAATTAATATTTCTTATATATATATATATATATATATATATATATATATATATATATATATATATATATATATATATATATATATATATATATATATATATATATATATATATATATATATATATATATATATATATATATATATATATATATATACGTAAGTAATATGTACCTGTTATGAGAAGCGATACAGTCAATATTTCCTTTTACAACAAAATACATTTCTCTTGCAAGCTGGTGTAGTTTTCTTAATAAATAATAATGGAAGCATAAATAAAAGATGATACGCACATCTTCTGGTTTGATGCAGGTGGTGTAGTTGGACCAGGAGCGGTTGGTCTTCGGGTGCTTCCACCAGGTGCCGTCCTCGGTGCATTCCTTGTGCGCGAATACTGCACCAAGCAACCATTACAATTTAGATTGACACGGTCATACTGCACCCTCTATGGGAAATCTTTTCTTGTTTGTATGAAAGTTGCGGTTGAGAAATTATATTGGGAATGCTTTATTTTTTTTTACAACACAGGGGGCAAACGAGCATGCGGCTCACCTGATGGTAAGTGACTAAATGATCACCCACAACACCAGCGGCATTGCCTTTTAAAAAGGAATATACTCTTTTCTTGAAGGTGACTTCTTATGACACATAAATTCATACAACTAACAGTAGGTATAGCAAACATATATTTATTTATTGTTAGGAAGATGAACACTTGCTACTTGAGAGAAGTTACCAATGCGTTAGAGGCCATTTAATTGTTTGGAGGTTTGTTTATAAACTTTATGTTGCAGTATAAACTGCAGAAGAATAATATTAATAGTATAGGGAAATACGAACACTCAGGACTGAAACCGATTACAAAGTCTGGGCAATGTGCGTAGGCGGTAGTGTTGGCAGGAGTGTGAGGCCAACAGAGCCAGGTGTCGAAGGTGCCCTCGCAGTACAGCCCGGGGGGCGGCGCCGTGCTGTTGTTGATGGCTGCGCAGGCAGCCATGTCGCGCGCCATGCGCTCCGGGTCTTCCATGGTGCCGCTCTCCGCTCAGCGTCCGGTACCCGACACCGACACCCGACACTGGGCACTCGCACGCTCCGCCCTCGCGTTAGTCTCAGCACATCTTCACTATTTCTCGCCTGTAAATGTATAAAAAGATAGTGTATATAAATTTCTTTTCCAGAGGGAGACTTTGTACAAGAGTCGTTTGCTTGGGTACCTCTGTCCCATTCGTGTTTTAACCGTAAAGCAGTTGTGTTTGCATGGCTGTGTTTCGGTTTGAAGGGTGGGATATGGCGTGAATTTACAGGGTACAGAGGAATAACACCCGAGTCCTTAGGAATGGCAACGCGTTGGGGGTATCATGGGCAAAACACTCCTATACTATACTCTGTTCAGTATGCTCATGTCTATAGGCGACGGTTACCACTTTCCATCAGGTGGGCCGTCAGCTTGTTTGCCATTCTAAGTTGTATAAAAAAATACCAAATTTATGAAAAAAAAAAAAAAAAAGTAGTGAGTAAACTTTCTTGCGAATGTAGTTGAGGAACTTAAGTAAAGCTTATAAAATTAAAGGAGTATGGTAAGATCAACGACTCACTCGCTTGGTTTAAATTCATTTTGATATAAAACAATACTTAAAATTTTACCCTGTTTAAACGAATGGAGCACATAAAACTTGGACTAAGCGAGGGAATTCTCGTTCTTCACTTACTACTGTATTTATTAGTGTAAAAGCGCTGAGAGCGTTTTACGAGCACGGTTCGAGTATGAGCACTCTTACGGTACTCGACCGCGGTGACGTACGATTTTGAATGTTGTTTTTGCAGTGGTTTTTTAGTTTTAAACTCCGTTGTAGACCTTGTTCTAGGTAATATTTGACGACAGATGTTTAGGTACTAAATAGTCTAACTCTACAAATGAAGCCATCACCGTCGTTGCCATAGAAACTTGGTGACAAGAGTAACTTCACGAATTTACTGTTAACTCCAAATATAAAAGCAATTCAACAACTTTGAAAAAGTTTGAACGTTTAATAATGAAGTGGAACTGGGTACAGATGTACCTATAACACTTTTGTATAACGTGTCAGGATAAAACAATTAATGTAACTAATTACATGGGCCATTACTCAAACTAGAAATTGGATTGTAAAAACAAAAAGCAACAAAATGAAGTGAAAAAAAAAAATCCGTTTAGGGTATCTGCGTACAGGAACAAGTACTGGCAGGAATTAGCCGCGGCGACGGTGCCCCGAGCTCTCGAGTTCATTTCCCTAATGCGGATTGCTTATTAAATCTCTTGCTGTTCATTATTCGTCTTTAATGTAAATATTTAACCACAGAAGCCATTCACTGGAGAATTACTGTCTGCCAGGCTGCTCGCATAAGTAATCATTTTATTAAATAAAATTTATTATTATTTTTAAGCTGTGATAATGGTTCCCGATGATTTAGGTTGCAGAGAGTTGAAAGTAAAAGTAAAGGTCACGGTGCAAGGATAAACCATCATCGTTGATCAAGAAGGTTACTGCCCCTACAATAGACTTAGTTGGGGTCGACAGTTCAAGAAATGTTTGGATTAGTAAAAATCTAATTCGAAATAAATGCAATTGGGAGGCCTATACGCCCAGAGGAGATCTGAAGACGGATGTAACAAGAGCTAATATGACAGTTGCATAGTAGATACAATAAATACAAATAAATTCATCTGAAAAGTTGTCCAGGTAAACAGTCAACGTCTTCGAATATACTCGTAGCATTTTAAATTTATATTATTTCTATAAGGACACCTAATAGAGACTGTTCGATTTTTATAAGATTTCTAAATAATACTCTCGTTCGTTCCAATAATACTCTCCAATTATCCTTCCCCTCTCACCGTACTGGTTACGCTTCAAACTCTTTTCTCCTACATTCTTCACGACTCTGGAACGCGCTTCCTGATGCCATTAAGAGACTACCGACTAAACCGTCTTTCAAAAAAAGCGTTAACGCACACTTTTTATTTTTATCCGAGCAGTAAGTGCTTTATATTATTCTCAATTTCGTGTATAATATAGTATATGTCATATATGTGTAAGTATATTTGTTATTTATATATATTTATTCGTTTATATATGTAATTTTAGTATGTATGTATATCAATAATTAGTAGTACCGCATTCGAGTATTCTAACACTTCCCTATGGTTGACTGGGAGAGAATGCTTTTAGCATTAAGTCCGCCGTGTACACATATTTGTACTAATGAATAAATAAATAAATAAATAAAAGATTTATGTATGTGTATGTGTAGTACAGTGAAAAGCACAACTAATGCGATTCTTAGTGTCCATCTTAGTACTAAGAAACACCAAGTTTTGAACTTTCACTTGACAAGAGCCAACAGAGACCGGCTGTGAATTGCGTCGGGACAATTAATAATCTGCGACGACGCCGACGGCTGGTGGCGGCTCGTGGTAAACAAGCCTACGCCTCCACTAATCACGGGCCAATATTTGCCTACAATAATAGCCTGTCTCGTTGTAACCTTATCCATGCGTAGCAGGGCGCGACGCGGTAGTTCTCCAAATATTCATTGGTTATTACGTCCATTGGGGACTAGCTGTGTGTGATTTTTTTATATCGATTTGAACTATCTTTGTGATTGCCAATACTCGAAGATTAACCACCAATATTACTACCAGAAATTCTACAACCCTCCATATTAGTCATCAATTTTCGACTGTCATTTTGTGCGTGCACGTTTTGCGACACGTGTTACACCTCTAGATGAGGCGTCTTTAGATAAATTATTACGTTGCCACCCGGAGCCTAGTGTTTGTTGTGCGAATTTCGCAGTGTGGGCGCAGAATGGTTTCCCTGACCGATTTGTTGGCAGTCACACACATAATGACGGTAGCGAAATTAAACATAATAAATCAAATAACCAGTAATTAACAACTTGCAAATTCAGATCACAACGCTTTGATGAAGATATCGCATAAAAAGTAGAATTAAGATTTTACACTTTTTTTTTGGAAATTGTTTAACATTGTATTGTGTATTGTTAAATCCGAGAACATTTGGTTGTAGTCAAAGCTAGTGTGTTTACAGTGAGGTGCGGCGCGCGGCTGGACGCGGGACATATGGCTCACACATGAGTTTGACGATGATATATTACGTGCTAAGTCACACGATGTTACACTAGTATCATGTATAGGTTACAAACCTATATAATCGCCTATATGGTCGCTAATAAATAAATAAAGAAAAAAACTCCATTACTATACACTAATTTCTAGCAATAGAATTAAAAGAGCTAATGGCTACGTTTTATTCTTAGAAAATATTCACCTTATGAATACTTTATGAAAAAGGATTCGATAAAAATATTGTCAATCTTAATTCTTTTCATTGTCTGAAAGTACGAACTGCATATATTTTAAGTAACCTTCATATGTTTTTTAATATAACCCAGATTGCCCCGCAGAAGCTTAGTCATTATCCGGTAAACAAATCGAGACTTGCCATAACAGAAAAAATAAAACGGGCCGAGTCAAGGACACGTGTAGAACCTTACCCGTGTAAATATTGAAATACTATATACTCGTATTTATATATACTTATATGTATATTTTACTGTATGTATTTTGGTTATAAGAGATTGCGTATTCATCTAATGAATATCCGTACTTACATATTTCGGATATGAATGAGCGATGGCCAAGAATCTGGTACCCTGTGTAGACGGCTGGTACCGTGGCTGAGTTTCTACTATAAATCTTATTAGCTGATTCCATTTGCATAAAAAAATATAGTGTTCCTATTGCTACTTTTTCTTCTAGAACTTTACTGCTACATGCTACGTGGCAATTTTCTTCAATATATTATTTTCAATAGACTTTATAAGGAAAAAGATTGAGCTACTTTTTACACGTTATGTGATATCTTCGCCAGTTTTGCGCGCATTTATATTTTTTTCTTGATGGATACGAGTTTCTTCAGTTTCTTTCTAGTAACACATAATACTTCCATATTGATTTAATACTAATTGGTCCCAATTACGTACTAAATTTTTTGCAGTTGCTGCATTTATTTAATGAAAATCTTAGTATTACTAGCATTCAGAGTCGGGCGGCTCAAATCATTAATGACCAGCACCTTACTATCCGACTTGACCACTGAAACTGCTTAGAGATGTTGCATTTTTGTGCATCTTCTATCGAATTTATCATAAGGAGTGCTATGAGGAATTGTTCGGATTGAAAACTGTTGCTGATTTTCACCACCGTACAACCGGCCATAAACTAAAGTTTCATCCCAACCATCTGGACGAGTGGTGGTCTTCCACTGTGCGTTTTTCAAGGTACTTTCTTCCACGTACAACCACTCTTTAGAGTCGACTTCCAGCAGCAGTATTTCTGAACCGATACGACATCATAACTTTCAAGAAAAGAGCATATTACTTTTTAAAAGGTCGGCAGCACACCTGTAATGACTTTGGTGTGTACCTGTATGCGGGTGATCATGAGCGGCGGTAGTCACTTACCATCAGGTGAGCCGCATGATCGTTTGCCCCGTGTTGTAAAAAAATTTAAAAATAATAATCACTTGCAATATGTAGGTACATGATTATTTTTCCAATTCCAAAGTTAAATTCCTTGAAAGTCAATTCTCTGTAATGACGAAATAATTTTGTTATTACAAAGAAATTTAGATACAACGATTCACATTTCCAACTCCCAAAGTCGAATCACTCATATGTGGTTCCTTTTATAACTTTTTTCCTTACAGCATTTCCTGAATTCCCTTTTTATCGTTCTATTTCGACAGAACTTATCTAAGGAACTTGATGGCGAGAGCTTCAGTTGCTTCAATTATATGTTGTCATATGGATTGTGATATGAAGCACTGTTGCGATTATCACAACAATATATCGGTACAAATACGCTTCGTTACATTGCAGATAAAGAAGACACTTGTGAATCCAGTTAATTATAAATAATGATGAACATAAGTAAATTAGATTTCGTAGGCGATTTCTTGTGAAATTGTGATGTAATTTCTAAGAGGTAATTTAATTATTATTCATTTTTCACGTTCGCAGCTGCGGCGCTACAGGTGAATGATAATACAATTACTGCCTTCATTAAGAACATCGCAGCTCTGTAGGTATTGTGCAAAATTATCGACGCACTAATTTATCACCATATTGTACTTCTACTTATAGGTAAATACCAGAGGATATGCTCATGGTCGGGTCAGCATGAATTAGCTAAGATAATTATAAAGTCTAAGCCACTATCATTAGGAGGCAAAAACTCGACATAAATTAGGTTGTCCAATCCCATTTGGGATTACAGTCGTACGCCAATGTATATTATTTGTCTCTCGGGGCTCAGGGTCAGGGTAGTGCGTGCAGTGGGCGACCGATGGCAGCTAGCGGGTACATAAGTACCCGCAGAATGCGAGCGAGTGCGGTGTGATAGTGTCCGTCAAATGGCCAATTATGTCATAAAGCCGGCCGAGTATATCGTCCCGTTTATGAGCCATATACAAGACCTTATTGGATCCGATGATGGGCGCAACGTGTGCCGTCTGCCGTCGTCGCTTTCGGACCGAGACACAGAATGTGCATGTACACGTTCTACTGTGCTTTCGATGTAATTCTTACCAATATGACCATTTTTAGGATGGGTGACTCGTGGGGCTTTTAGGTAAACAGAGAAAATTGTAGTGAGTGTTGAGTAATAAGAGTAGTGAAGCCGAAAACTGAACATCCTCGGCGTATTTGTATTTAGAAGACGATGGTTGTTACAAAAAAAAAAAAAGAATTATCATTTATAAAATAAAAGTCACAAATACTTAGTCATAATAGCAATGTACAGGGGGGACGAGATCGTTAGTAATGGAGATCTGACAACTCCATTGCTCTATACCTTACCAAGTCGACCTCCATGCGGTCCCACTTGGAAACCATCGTACTGAATTTCAGCGTATACCGTTAGTGCAGGCAGGGTTGCCATTAAAAAAACTATATAACGAAAAACTAGATGAGATCCTACTGAACGTTGACTCGCAGTGTATATAATTATCAATTATTTCACAATGAAACATATGCCCCCAGCTACCCACCTACGTCAGAACATCAACGACAGTCGGTGTGAAGTCAGCAGTTAACAAAAGAGCAACGAAAACATCACAACCATTAATGCCAGAATGCCACAATTAATGAGCCAAAAGAGTTCTTTGAGCTAGGAATAAATCGGCAAGAGCACTTTTAATATTTTCATAAAAATGTTGAAAGTAAACTCATTATTGCGAAGGCAAGGTTATGGTGCTGTCGTGTGGAGCTGTCCACGACGGGCGCTCGCCGGGCTCGAGGTGGTGGTGGTGGCAGAAGGGGGGAGGGGCATTGCAACGTCAAACGGGAATAGAGTATGAGCCATACGTAAGTGAGTGAAGCAATTATCTTAGTAATTAATTCGTCGATATTCATTAGGGGCCGGGCAGGCCCCGTCTGTACCGACTACGCGCAACGACAGCAGCTCAGCTCGTTAAGGTCTGGTCGCCCGACGTCATACGTTATGCATATACGCAGCATATAGGTGGGTATCTATTTTTACAATTATAGTTTAGTATTGCAGTTAAAGTGAAATTTACTGGCGTTTTGTCGTCATATTAATAAAGTTAGAATGGCAAACAAGCTGACGGCTGTAACGGTCACCTATAGACATGAGCAGCACCATGGACATAACAGAATATACTGTGTCATCCATTATAGCCCTTATGGGTTTTTGTTCCTAAGGACTAGGATGTTATGCCTCTATATTTTATAATTTCATTGTCATGTATTCTTCAAACAGAAACACAACCATGCAAACACAACTGTTTTACGGCAGAAATACTAATGGGACAGAGGTACCAGACGGTAGTAGACGACTTTTGTACAAAGGTGTAATTAAAGTGTTAAAGTAACGATGCGGCGAGTATATATATATATATATGTATAAATAAATACGTGCTGCTCGCGTGCCTGTTCGGTAGCTGGACTCCTGCCGACAGCAACGCTAGTTGAGCTCGTATATGTGTTTGGGACGTCTGCAATAAACGGTGGGAACATTATTGTATGTTGTTGTCGTATGCGAGCGAACATATACATAAATCAACTTCCATAAAGAGCACGCTATCAAAAGTTAAGCCGTATATCAACCAGCGAACAATCGCTCGTGTGTGCGCAAGGCTTGTGTGAAGTTCAAAACATCGTAAGCAGGCAGGTATGCACCTATGAAGAATATGAATATGTCTGAACATCACATCATACAAGCTGTGTGACGTGATGAGAATGAAACGTACACTACTTAAATTCGGGAGGAAGCTGAAACGCGAGGTGCGTATCGCGTGATACCCCTTCAGTACTAGGAGCTCTTTAAGGAGATCGTATCTTTCCGTGCCTAATAATTACGTCTCGCGGTAAACAATAAAAACGATTAGTTCGTACACGCAGCCAATTGCTTCAATGTTAAATGAATAAGCGATCGACTGACGTGATTAAATAAGTCTACCCGGTTATTAATTTTGCAAAAAAGTAATGTGTACTAGGTAGCTTTTCCCACCATTGCATCTCTATTAAATTAGATGTACTTTTATTCAAGTTATGTCGGCTCTTATATATTTAACTAGAATGCGATCGAATCTCTCACGGATATTATTAATAATTTATTTAGGTACATATGTACTTTACTGTCTAAAGAGGTTGTAGTCGCCGCTCTGTTCAAAGCGCACGCTGCGCTAATTTGAGAGGAAACAAGAGTATCGTGTCAAAAGGGAACCCATTAAATTCTATTTAAAAGCATTTAACTACATAATTTTACTAACTAGACAGAACTGCAGAGTAATATCCAAATTAACTGTCGTCGTACGATATCGTTTAATAAAATGGAGTACATATGAGGTGTATATTAATAGACACCTATTAGTTTACCTCTAACGAAATTTGTCTACATTGTAACGTGATTTGCCTTTAGATCTAATAAAGCATAGAGTAGTACAGCGACGAACCTATTATTAAACTCCGCTATATATAACACTGTTCTGGAGCAGTCTTCGAGACAAACAATGTTATCAGTAATTGTTTTCGAAGTGGATTACATTTAAACTATGATTTTGTAAGTAGCTACGCGGTTGTGCTTGTCAGATGTTTGCTGCGGCACGCTGTCATTTACAATTATGACGCGGAACTAACGCAAATGTAATTGGCTTTAGTGTCGTATAATTCACAAAAATAACTGAAAAAGGAAACTTTAAAAAAAATTCGTTAAAGAAATAGATATAGATCTAGATATTCGCGATATAGATCTAACATATTTTACAATTGGTGAGTTTATCACATCGCTGATTGTAAAATAATCATAAAAATCGATTTACGATTGCTAAAAATATCATATAATATATATGCACAATATGCGGTATAAACGACAACCGTTACTTTTCTGAATCACATGATAATGTCGAAAACAAAATTAAATAGATTGAAAAGAAGTGGACTAGACTAGAGTCCAGCATTTGGTGGTGTTGTTGCGTACCTCACTATAATTGGATCAGAGTGAACGCTTCCACCGAACCCTGTCGCGTCCCATTAGAGCACTGAGTCAAGTCATGTAATATGTACCTATTAGTTCGCTTCGGCGGAGAATTTATTTTTCCATCAATGCATTCAAGCATATATTTATTTTCCGCAAGAAATTCGTAAGGATGTTCCTGTATTTTTCGTATCTTGCACATAATATATTAATAGCGTATCTGGGCGCGTTATAATTTAGTGATTAAGTACCACAATTTGCAACAGCTCTTGTATCAGACATTGCATTGTTTTATGACCCTAACAGGCCAGTATGGAACACATATATTATCTCTACTTCACACATATTCTACTTTGTTCGTCCATAGTTCCATATACTCTTTCGCTATGGATGCCATACTCCAAATTGACCCATTGTTGTCCTGGTTTTACCTGTGACATGAACTATATCGTTTTTATACAATTTGGTATGGGCAAACGAACTGTCGCTTCTGTTTATGTTTATATAAAACGTTTATCAATGACATCACACGTATTGCTCGTGTGTTGCTACTCAGGAAAACCAGACTCTTATGTATCCTTACCCAGTAATTTCGCTCACATATCTATTCTTTCAAACTTAAACATGCACCAAGCATGCTGCATCTGCTTGATGACATATGAACAAGTCGGAAGATATATTCACCTTCCTCTTACGATATCGAGGTAAAGCAGCGCTGACATATTGTATTCTCACGTGTTAGGAAATTAAAAAAATATCTATTTATGGAAAGGTGACACTCTAAAACACCGGTTCGCGACACACGTTTGACATCAGTCTGTCGAAGGAAATCACCGTTCGTGTTAATTTCAATAAAATGGATGGCAAGAGTTCAAATAAGGCAGCGGCAGGCGGAACATAGCCGGGGGATATGTTCATTTCCGAAGCAAGCGAGTCGCCACTGAGCCAGCGACGCGACACTTGCGGAAATTGGACTGCTGCCTTCTTTTTTTCACTATAATAGCAAATATAACGATGTTAAATTAGGATAAATTGATCAGATCTAGATGAAAATTATTATTTTTAAAAATAAATGTACAACAGAGATTTTTATAAAAAACCAATATCGTCAATGAAAAGCGCTCTTTTGAAATATGATTTCGAAGCAGAACATTTAACACTCAATTGATGGAACTGATGACTCTACACAGAATATTACATTGTACGGAGGAAACAATGTTGTACAGTGAGAATTGACGAATATTCGAGTTAAACGTATATCGCGAGTGTACACGTAGATATGTACATACACAAAGAATGCCACAATAAATATTTTACATACTGGGAGCCTGTAAATATCTACCTACCAGATAATATAGAACAATGATTATACAATTATCGAGATACCGATCGGATCATAATAATTGTAAACAGAAAATAAAACTAATTAGTTCCTTTGTTCGTAAACTCGAACTGCTCTGTTAATGATGACAAATAAATTTCGGTTGCTACGTGACAGCACATAATAATACAAGCCGACAATGAAAATAAAGAGTAGTATTTATACAGCGATCAAATTTCATCATACACATATCTATCGACGTGTTGTGGGTATGAATATTGACCCGCAAATAATGTTTATTATTTATTTCATAATAAGGTTTATTTTGGATAAATATAATTGTGTTACTAACACTCGCGTACACTCACGTAACACGCGCTGCGTGCTTGATATAAGGACCTTTATTACCATTAAAAACTAACCATACATTCTATAAATTCGGTTTTGAATTAATTGTCCGAATAATGTTTTTTATTGTTTATAAAACAGGCATGAGCCTAAAAAATGTGGACAGAATTTTCTACTGCCATATCTATAGGACGTCTTAATTTAAATATGCACCTTTTAAAGCAGCTACTAGTTCCAGCGTTGATTTCAACGCTTACGAGTTGTCTTTCTCCTTGAATTTTACCTCTACTCTCAGACCGCCATTTAGAGAGCGCTTGGTAAATGTTTTCCATCGTGGTTATGAAACGTGAAATTTTCCTTATTAGACGGGTTTACTTATTCAAGATTCTAGTAAAAGGAAGAAGCCCTCACTCGCTTATTCTTTAACTTAACTAATCTTATGTTTTATTTTACTTAACTTGAAGTGGGACATAAACGATGATTATTATAATAACAATCCATGACTTGTTCTGTGACTTATTGGTTAAAGGTGACGTTATTGTTAGTTGCAATCTAAATATAGAGCTAAGATGCAGCCGTGTATGCAACACAAGATTCTGTATTGTGTGGCAAGTTATTGAATATGTATGTAGTGAGCCGGGTCATATGGGGCGTGCCCCACTTCTCTGAACAGTCTCAAGGGACTTGTTACAGAGTGTAATAAAATCGGTACACAGTCGGAATTCCCGCAGCTGCTCCTTACGAGTCAGTATTTTGTCATCGATGGTAATTCAATATTTATGAGACCTAATCGAAATTAGTTACGTAATATGATTAATAAGGGTCTTCCATATGAAATAGAGTAGGAAGTAGCACGACAGCAAGTAATAGCAATCAGAATTATTACAATTATTCTTTGTCGACGAAGAGAACTTCTTAACACCAGAAACCTTATAATCAGTAACTGTAGCCACAAAATAACTTAGTAAATTATTGAATTGAAATGTATGCAAATTAGCACAGGGCTTGTTTATATCAAGCTGGTGAACAGTAGGAGAGGATTTTTGAAAATTACACTCAAAACCAAACACCAATACTTTTTGTAGATAAGGCACTACTGGACTTATATACTGAAGCAAGACATACACAATTATACAATCTAATAAATAAATGAGGTTTCAGATATGTGCACAGGGCACCTACATTTACGGCGCACAATCAGCGATCAGGTGAAGGCAGTTCGTGGCAGTTAGTTTTAAGTAAACATGGCGAATGATTATTGGATTTGTCCCCAAACAACACATTAGAGCAAGTCGCAAGTGCCGGCGGAGGGCACTATGTTTCCCGCAAATTAGATTTATTGGGACACGACATCGTTTGTTTCCCTCGTGTTTTCTAAGCTTTTGTCAGGTGACTGATTATTATGTGACAGCTAATGTACCGTAGATAATTGATGAACTCGTTGTTTGTCACAAAATTAGTCGAATATCATGAGATATATAATAAGCAGGACGTGCGGGAGCCAAGGTTAACGTTATTAAATACATCTAAATCAAACCACCAAATAAGTCTATGCAAACACAAGACAAATGTAAATGTAGTTATAAATTCGTAAGTAATCAAAATTAAAGTGTTATTGGACAACAAAGGGCCGGATACACAGAAGCTTGTAAACTCAGGCCGAATGCGACAGAGGAAGGGACTGTGGCTCCGATACTTTAAATTAGGTTGCAGGGAAGTATTCGTATGCAGATGCAGCGAATGGCGAGAGATTCTCGTACTGAGTAGCAGGAGTTTATATTCTAGTAAGGACGAAGGCATACGAGGTGAATTGATGTAGGGGCAAAATCACGTGTGATGTTACTGTATGTACTATTGTTTATGATAGGTTTTGTGAAATTTAATTTTATTTGAGATTAGAATTCAGCTTCGAGTGTATACTACAAGCAGTAGTGCTACGATGACAAGAGCTACAACAGAATCAATTTCATATACGGTAGAGTATTATTTGCAATGCAAAATAAAATTTGTACGTTTAAAGATGGCATTTGTTTATGTAGTAGGGACAACTGTAGATTACATTGTTTTTGTAAAAAGCGAAGCCACAAAATATGTACTAGTACTGCGAGGTATATTTAAAATAAATAAGAACGTATAATTGGTTCGTATCATCAATATAATCGACCTGCAAAAGATTATTTTTCAAATGCTTTAGCCGAAATCGCTAAATCTAGAATCTTGAAATATTAGAACCGCCACCGCCGCCATTTTATTTTGTACATCTTTGGCGATTTACTCGGCGAAGACTTTGAGAGTATCCAAATTAATTTCCTTTACAAACATTCAATAGCAAAACATAAAGTTTCCAACAAAAATAAATTTTGCTTAAATTAAAAAATAATAAAAACGGGAGTGGTGTTTTTCCTAAATTACTAAGTGCTCGGGGGCTCGTGGATGAGAAAGATTTGGGAGTCGCTGTGAGGTGATCGTGCATCGCCGCCGGTCGATACGTTACAAGGTTACAGTTCCTCTTGCCTGTGCAAGTAATGCCCTACATCGTTTTATTTTGGGCAGTGCATCAGCTGTACACCCAGACCTAGAACTAAACATTACACAGTTCATGGTGGTGCTGTATGACTGTCCTTCTGTTATTCATTTATTGTTTTATATTGGACTTAGAAGTTTATGAAATTGTACATAAAAATTCCGAAAACATAATAGCGCTGCATTGTACGAGTATAATGATTGCATATTTTTGGACGAGAAAAATTACTATAAACACATTAAGGATAAATATATATACTTAATCCTAGCAGAATCCTTTGAAGAGCCTTATCGTCTTATTAGTAAGCGTTGGCCTTTAATATAATTTCATTAAAAGTGATCTAATATAATCAGAAAGCTAACTTCCTAAAAATATAAAAAGGTATATCTAAGATAAACTGTAAAATGTATTAAAAAGCGCATGTTCATTGCTATAACATTACGGGAAGTATCGTTCAATCTCATTACTTGTATGATCAAGCTTAACCACCCGGTTTATATTAGAATGCAATTAAGCGGTGACGCCGGCTTGCATGTAAATGAATACAGCAAACTTGGATCAGAATTGTCAGATGCTGCATAGTCATCGGGCATCGGTCTTATCTACGTATAGAATGTATATTCTGTTAAATACAGAGGCATATCAGGTCAGTATCTAATATATAATATGCATCAATAGTTTACTATAGAGTAAACTATGATAATACTATCACATTATAAAATATCTAATAGTTCTACGATAGGTACTACATAGTAACGACAAAAAATATCACAATCGCTCGTGATTAAGGGCCCCGGATGGTCCCGAAATTGTGCAAGCATTTTAGACATAAATACACCTTTTACAATTTAATTTTTTTCTTACAGTAAAAAAATATCATTATCTCAGGCCCAAGCCAAAGGTTACGTTTTCCATACTTTGTACAAGATCACCCATATTTCATTGAGCAAATTCCAATCTAACATTATAGAGGGAAATGTCCTCTTTTTTTGATAGAGAAAAAGATTTTACGGATCTCATAGATACTTGATCCAGGTAAGAATATATGGGACTCATCTCAAATCGAACTCACCCATCACAAACCAAATAGTAATGTTCTACAATATGAGAGTAATACGTTAAACGTTGTAGACGGAACGATTTCTAATAGTGTGCGTTTCTATTTTCAGAGGAAAATTTAAAATAGGCACTCAAATTGATGTTGTCCGGGGGCAAATTTACGACTTTGTTGTAAAGAGTGATAGATGGAGACCCCAGTACCCGCACTATCCCACTATCCCAGTAGAGGCGAATTGTGCCCGTACACCTACATATGTATACAAATGGGCGGTTTGTACGTGTTATGTGCGCGAAGGTGGATCGCGCGCTCGACCGCTGGCGACGTTGACAAAAGACGCGGAACATTCCGAATGTCCTTTATAGACGAAATTGAACTACATCATCAAAGTGGGCACGCTACTGGCAAACGAGCCAATATTTGCTCGAAAAACTCGTCTCACATTCGCTTTGGATGAAATTTAATCAAGTCGACGTCACTGGAGACCGGCACGCCAACGGGCAGCCGCGGAACGGCGAGCTGATAGATGGAATCTCTTATCTGAGAATTGGACAGGCTGAGGAAGTTCTTATACAAAAAATATAATGGTAATTTGATTATATTCATTATCGTTATCGCGTTGCTCGGTTCTATAAAAAGAAAACGTTTGCAGGGCCGATACAAATTTAATTTATTTTGAAGCGCGACAATTCCGTTTGTGATGGTGTATTAAATTCCAGGAACTTGCTTATTTTAGTCACGAACTCTTCTCATCCATTCAGTAAAATTCTTACTGAGACAGTTCATAAACTTAAAAGAACTTCTATAAAGAGGTTCAATCAATATGTTCTTGCTACAGTAATTATTTATTTATTTAAACTTTAATACATAATACAATTTAAATTAATAAATAATTACTATACATTTGGCGGACTTAACACTGGACGGTGTTCTCTACCGGTTCACCATTGGACAAACCGAGAAATACGTATTTTTGAATAGTGGAAAAATAAAGCAATACTTGATAAATTCATATAATATAAACATACACATAATATATTAAATAAATAAATATATACATACAAAAAATACATGCATAAATAAATACTTAAAATATTAATATATAAAAGAGTTTAATAAAACAACTGCAATAGAAGAGCAAATAGTAATCTAATTACAATTTACAATTGTACTAAATGGATATATCAACACTATCCGGCTATGACCCGTTAAACACAGGATCGAATTCCATTCTAAAACATTTCTATTTATTTATTTATTTATTTATTAAACTCAAGAAATTTACAATATGAGTATATTATTTACAATATTTCTATATTTTCAAATTTGCATTATATAAAAAACTCTTGAATTCTAATTATGTATAATCGTCACCCTCTTTTATTTAGTAAATATGATGTTATGAAATTAATCCCAAAAGCAAATTAATCCAAGTTAAGCAAGCAGAGTACGAGTAGCAGCAACTTTCTGGTAGGTATTCCAATAACGGTTGGTTATATGAAATGAATAATTTACGACCTATATATATGCAATACAACCGTACTGCATATACGTTATAAATCTATTTCATGGGATACCCTTGCAATTTAATTCGGCATTCCAGTCGGGACTCCTTAATGGTGGGCGGTTACAGCGATCCTTATCATTCCTCGATCTTTATTAACATTTTTACCTGCTCACATTATATTGGAGACTGTGCTTTCGGATGTAGGTTAATTTTTTTTTACCATATAAATGCCTACTGTCGTACTTTCAATACGAGACTGCAGATTGTTATGCAAATGACCGACAACCGAGACACACATGTGGACATGTGGAGAACTTTGTGCAATTATTGTTCTGTGGTATTTGGATAAACTATCATGAAGTGTTTATACTTACGGTCATTTGGCAGGCGGATTGGCAACCGCAGTTAGGCTTTGATTGTTTGCTTTACATGTTTTAAGAGGGACCCTGCTGCCCACCCCTTACCCTCCCTTATGTACCTCTTACTACACCCACGACAAAGGAAGGCGTGGCCTATTCTATGCCGGGACCACACGGTAACTTACAGTGAACATTGCTAATTATGTGCTTTAGATTCTTGAATTACAGACCTCGCGTGACAAATGAATTCAACGTGTTTCAAATGGCACACGTACGTTTTTGACATTGTTTCCTGTAGATAATTCTCGGATACTGTGTTACTCCTCTAATTTCTATAATACAAAGAAAATGAGAAACGACTCGAGTTCGTTAGCTCCGCGCGTTGTGTTGCCGGGCGACAAGGCGACATGGTGACATGACGTATCATCTTGTACCCGGGCTTAGTCCGGAGCAGCCTCAGCAAATTAATAATAGTCTATAATGCTTCAATATGCAATAATCCTACAGTAATTAAGACCGTGAAAAAATTGCTACACCATATTACAGAATCATGTGAAGAAAGGAAGCACATAATATCACAAGCATAAATAAAATAATTGAAACTTGTGTAAGTCGAAATCGAAATTAGCTTTTTTTATGTTTTATTAAAAAACTGAAGATTGTTCATTAGTAAAATAATCCCTTCAACAAAAGTTATTCCATTTCGATTCATATTATTACCACTATTCTACTACGTATCAGTTCGAGATGTGATCATCTGGGGTTGCTAAGGTATTTTTTTTTATTATGATAATAAAATGGTAACCCCGCCTACGCTTGTGGTATACGCTGGCGGGGCGCCGGTGATAGATGATAGCTTATAATGAAAAGGCTGGCCAATTAGCTCATCGTGATGATTACGCCTAGAATTTAACACGATGGTTTCCAGGGGGGATCACGTAGAGGTGAACCTGACAGGGTATATTGCTAGCAGTGGGACTGGCAATCCGCATTACTAACAATCCCTTCCCCCCCTAGCTACGGTATTAGAAATATTGATTTGATTTAGTATTACAAATACAGATTTTTCGTATCCACAATTTCAGCGAAGGCAATGAATATAATTCTGTGACCGTTTCTGGTATGTGAGGGTGATTTTGTTTGCTTAAGTGCAATATTTGTCGGAGTCGGGTCCGGCCGGGCCGGCCGTCCGGCGAGTCGCCGACGGCGCGACGGCGGCCGTGTCCGGCTGCGACGACGCTATCGTCAAAGGGTCCGGATACGGCGACTGCCCGCCTTCGCCTGTAACCACTAGCAACCGAGACGTATTGTGTTTCGCTTTTTATCGTATTGGACGCGTAGGTGGGTACATAAATATTACAATAAATATACCCAATATTTGTAAAGAATAAACTCTGTAAAAACATTTGTATAGATGGTTACAATATATATTTATAACTGTTCGTAAGGTGCATTCACTACTATCATTATCGTCCACAGTTGCTGTAAACACTTCTGCCATTGACTGCCATAACGAGTAATGCTGAGTTACCGCCACCCGCACTCCGCACTAAATCCCAATGGTCGCGCTGTCTACTGTAGTCTAGTGTCTAGTGCAAGTTTGTCACACCCGTCTACTTGTATATGTTACGGGCGTCTGTCTGTACGAAGCTGTCACAGGGTATTTTTAAGTTATTTAAGATATTGTATTACTTTATAATTAAATTAAAATAACAATATATGTATATATGTATAGACAGATACTGTTTAATAAATAGAATATTATTTATTGTTTCCTCTAAAAGATTGCATAAATACCACTTACCAGAGGGAGACTTTGTACAAAAGTCGATTGCTTGGGTACCTCTGCCATTCGTGTTTCAACCGTGAAGCAGTTGTGTTTGCATAGCTGTGTTTCGGTTTGATGGGTGGCATATGGCGTGAATTTACTGGGTACAGGGGAATAACACCTGAGTCCTCAGGAATGGCAATGCATGGGGGATATCATGAACGAAACATATACTAATATACTCTGTTATGTCCATCGTACTGCTCATGTCTATAGGCGACGGTTACCACTTTCTATCAGGTGGGCCGTCAGCTTGTTTGCCATTTTAAGTTGTATAAAAAAAAACTTATTTTAAATATAAAAAATTACAAGAAGAAGCGATCTATATATATATATATATATATATATATATATATATATATATATATATATATATATATATATATATATATATATATATATATATATATATATATATATATATATATATATATATATATATATATATATATAAGTTATATATATAGTTAGTATGTAGTTAGGTATATAGTTAGTTATAAGGGATTGTTAGTAGTGGGAAGGTCAGTCCCTATTGCTGTCATTATGCGGTTCCCCTGGAAAGTATCGTGACTAATTTATCGTTGAACTCGTCACGATGAGCTGACTGGCCTGCCTTTTCATCCTCACCCTTATCACCTCTCATTGGTACCCCACCAGTGTATACCGATAGTGCAGGCGGGGTTACCATGCCATTTTCATGCATTAAAAAAAATCTTATACGTTTATTTGCTAATGTTTCAATACTTCGAGACGGGAATATCCAACAGGGTCGTGCGGTTACAGGCGCGTTCGATCCAGTTATTTCATTCGCTGTTTGCTGTTTGCTTCTAAATTGCCTTTCAAGCCCAGAATACAGATTACTTCAGCTTCATTATTTAGGTTCATTCCGAATTATGTTTAAGTTATATCAGTAGTCTGTGTTAACTAACCGAACAGATGTTGTTCACATTTTTGTCTTTTAATTAAATTAAAAATAAAATATTGAATATTTTTTTTTTCGTTGTAACTATGGTAGTGGTTGTATGTAGCGTAGTAGTGTACTCGTGGTAGTATCGTGTTTTGTTTCCATACATATTAATTATTTGATTATTGCACCACGTGCCAGACCGCGGCACGCAAGTAAGTCGGGCAAGCCGCGACGTTTCTGTTCATACGATTTGAAGCATCCACATGTTTCCACAGCTTGTTTCTTTCTTTTTGATAACTTCGGTTTCAGTAAAAAACTGGACAAAACTACGACCGTAACTGAGATGTATTATCTTAGATAACTTATTTTCGGAGCCAATTCACATACATTCATCGAAATACTGTTTTGTTTGAGCTGTGAAATGTTTATTCGGTCGGATGCTAATGTCAATGAGTTTTTCAAGTTCATATGCCTACATACTGTCATCAGTCCACTAATTATATTAAGTATTCGTTAGCAATCAATTTAATATTCTATTTTGTGGAAGTGTCTAGTTTCTAAAACAAACAGAGTAGATCCGATAAAGTTTTGCAAACTAACGAACTGAGTTGAATTATTAAAAGATCATCTTGTACTTCAGAGGCGATTGTAAACTTGGCGCGGTCGTATGTAAACCTCCCCACAAATATCTAAATTCAAGTGAAACTAAGTAAAGTTTGATAAAATTAATTCTTACCTGTGTAGTTTGTCGCAGTACCTTAAATACTACACTAATCTTTAACGTTCAGAACTGGCATGTAATGAAATGGTTACGTTTAACGAGCGAGACACGTATGTTACAGAGACGTGGACACATATTATACGAGGCTACAAATTACTCTGCCCAAGACATTAACTTCACAAACTAATACCTACTATTTAAGGACCACAAATATACTCCAACACGAACACTGTCACTATAGTCTGGACGTGAGGAGAACCTTCTTGATTAAAAATCATTATCAGTTTTAAATTGGCAGCGATATCGTTTGATATGTGGCCTGATAATAAAAATTGAGAATATTTTTTATATAGGACAAAAACACATTTTAAAACAATTTTATTTTCACTTTTACTTTACTTAGCTAACTTCACACTTTAATATTTAATACTGAAGAAGTAAAGTTAGGAAAAGTAATATTGGAACAGATATTAACAAAACTCCTAATATGAGTTGCACGTTGATTAATGAACAAATGATGAAAGTAATTATCAAATTCAACTGATTCGGTTGGAATATGCCCTCGAAGCCCTCGAAGCCCTGGGCCGCACTCAAATGTTTAGGATAAAGTTATCGTAGCCATATCGTGGCATCTGAAAAATGTATACCTACAATTGTTATTTCTATGTAAAAATAAATAAAGATTTAAAGTTTCACTTAGATCTACTAGTTATTATTGGACCTCAACACCGATCTTAGGAGATTAATTCAAGAACATAATATTTACAGTTCCAAAAATATTTTCAACGTCTGAGACAGTAAGTAGCCACCCACGTAAGCGAAAGTACAGAAGATTGAAGATAATCTCCTCCCTTCTGTAATGGAGGTTAAAAGGGTTACAATCGACGAGCAAGTATGAACTGCTTCATTGTAATATTAATGTACTCGTGGGTAATGTTGGAGAAGTACACAGAGAGGTGTGATGTGCACGTGTCGCTATGGATATATTATGTTATTGTCTGTCGAGTACGCGCTACGATACAAAGCGATACAAGTAAATATTTATAAGGCGATTCTTTTGATGTAGAACGGTTCGTTTCGTGGAAACAAGGCTCTTTCTTCGATACACGAGGAGCGCGGCTGCTCGTGGCTGCTTTAATGCAAGCGTTAAACGAACGACGTTTAATTATAAAGACTATGGACTGTTCATTAATAGCAGTGGAAATAGCAGGAGAGGGTTTTAATTGCACAAGCGGTGCGCTCGCGGTAACTGCATCGTCCCAGATAAAATGTAAATATAGGAATGGAAGACGGCATTGTGAGATAACAATGATCATCGGAATCTGTATAAATTCAGTTGAGTCGAGTGATCGATCAGTGGAAAAACATTTTAGATTCAAACACTTAATTTCTATTCTGTGTTTCTATAAATAAAGTAAAAAAAATATTAGGAATTGTTATGTTGATTTGAAACTAATATAAATATAACGAGCACTTTTATACCGAATTCTTTCCTAATACAAATGATTGGGCGTTATATTTACAAATTAATGATGAATAAATAAATGTTAATTTTGTTGTAGAGACCAGAGTGCATACCAGTACATTCATTGAATCTGTTATAAAGAACATTCTATAATAAACAGTCTCGGCTCCGAGGCTCTGGTATCTGGTAGTTAATGCTCTGCCACTGCGTCGACTACGATAATTATTCTGGAGAGAGGATTATTCAAGTAGGATTCCCGGGCGGTCGTTCGCTCCGTCCTAAATGCGCCACTGCACACTACATTAAGGAAAATGAGGATGAGCTCGCTACTGTAACGCAAATCATACATCGGGCATGTAGTGTGGCTGTAGCCGTTTGTGTAGTAAGTGGAAGTTCGTAGCGCCATCAATCATGCCGGCTGTCAAATGTACGCGGCTGGGTCCCAGGGCGGCTCGCGTCTCGCCGATACACACCGACTCACAATAATAATGATGTTTCCAAATCCAGTTGATGAAGACACGAACTTTATGCCGTGTACGAGTACAAATATTTACTTCGCTTAATTAAAGGAAAAACCACACGTCTATAGCTATACTATTTATATATATTTTCAATAGTAAATGTTTTGTTGCTCCCACTAAGGGAAATAGTAAATCTAATGATTGTGAGTGGAGTGTAATGAATTATATACTTACAGGAAAATTTGTGGAGTGGCTCGAGCTCGACCGAAACGAGGGTGCAGGGGGCATGGCTAACGGTGCGTCGTATGCGCGACAGGCGGAACTGTGTATGGTGTGGCTTTTGGACTAATGCTTTGTCAACATGGCGCCATTTAGTCATTTATGTTAGAAATGCGGTATTTATTTATATAATATGAAATGTTACGACTTACGACTTATGTTAACATTCAGGGTAAAATTTCATTTGTACCTTCCTAAAAGGCGTTAGAAAATTATTAGGAAGATAATTACATAATATCAGTACAAATAATATACTACTAATCCTAGCAAATGAAAATTTATGATTTTTGTTTATTTTCATCCGTACAATTTAATAGTCCTTAATCCAATATTTTAACGTATCAGAGATGTTTTATAAGAGGCTAAAGATCGATATCTTCAAATATGTAGCCCTTGAATCAGGGTGTGTGAATTTCGACACTTACGGCGGGATATGGCGTAATATGATAACATAAATCAAAATCATCAATGAAGAGAAAACGCGCTCGCAAGAAAAGTTTTTATGTCCACAAACATTCAGAAAGTGATGTCGACAACAGTTCAAAGTAAACTTACACTGAACCAAAATCATTATCATCATCCTCCTACCCTTATCCCAATTATTATTTGCGATTGGCGTAATATGTTTCTATCCATATTACAAAAAGATTTGGCTTTTAGTTTCACGACCGGCCGCCTGCCTGACGTCAACCCTCTTTGGGAATTGAATTTGAAGTCAGACCAATATGAATTATATTTGTAATAGTTTTTTGTAAAACACTGAACCGGAATATTGAACACAATATTGCAATATGTTTATTTATAGAGGAATACAAGGAAGAAACTGCGCGATACTCCCAAACGTGGTACTCCACACGATCAATATTTGGGCGCAACAAGACAAACAGCAAGCACCTCGGTCCGTCGAAGGAGGCATAGTAACGACCTGTTGCTCTCGGGTTCTCGCCGTTTAGTGGACTCGTTTTATGGCGAAATGTTACCTTACAAGAGGGCCCCATCCTCCAGGCTCGAGATGGGATACTTTATCTGTTTGTTCTTGCCGCGTATGACTTTGTGAAGTTGTCAATTTACAAAGCTTTAATAGAAATGCTCGGTTGAATGGCACATTTTCTTACTGTTTTGTATCATCTATAAGGACGAGAACATTTCTGTCACTATTATGGATTACCAAAACTTTTTTACTAAAAGTTATGTTGAAACTATTTTTATTAACATGTAATTCTATTGTCATTAGTAATACAATATATAACATATAACAACAACAATATTACAGTAAAACAAAAACCATTGTGTAACTATCAACGCAATGCTCCGTTTGTGCAATTTTCATCTCTTATTTCCCACTATAGAGTCTCTTCAAATGTGACACGAGACGATCTCATCGATTTGGGTCGATTGTTAGAGAAATAATAGAAGCCTAGATTATTATAATAATTTTCGTAGCAATTTCGTTTGCAGACATTTTGTGTCTATACTTTCTAGGAAAATAATTCTTTTATTAAATATGTATTCTCGTATTTAGTTGTATAGTTTTGTATGAAAAGATATTTTCATCAATTGACATAGTGTTAGATGAAGATTATGTATGTGAAAATATATCACACATTATCGAAGTTGAAACGGATTATATCAAGAATGTCGCAAAAACTCCATAAAATGTAATAAGTTCGGCGTGTCCGCGACTTACTCGTATATATTATTAATGTACGAAAGTACTGAACGTGGTTTATTCAAGTTTTCATAATTACACAGATAATCCATCACAAAACTACGAATAACTCTACGAAATATGTTTCAACTGAGTTATCAGAGGTCATTTCAAATATGTCATTAAAATAACCTCTCGTATACAGGCAGCCTCGAACATGTTCATAAGGAGCAATTTCACGTGTTAAGCTTATTGTGTTGTTGATGTGTTGGTCCTTACATTGTATAAGCTTATTGTGGAAGTATAGATTGTATAAATGATTTTTAATATCATGTATTTATATGTGAGATACATGGTGTTAAATACAATTTCCCGTATGGTTCCGGCATAGAATAGGCCACCGCTTCCTTCCCCGAGGGTGTCGTAAGAGGCGACTAATGGAGGGCGAGGTATGAGCAGTGGCGTTCCTCTTAAAACATCTCTAAGGCCTAACTGCGGTTGCCAATCCGCTTACTAAGCTGTGGCAACTACTGGCAACCAGCAGTGGCCAGTTAGCTGATATGATGCTAAAGATGTATCTATGAGATGCTAATATTAATCAGTTGCATGTTGGTTATGGTAAATGTAAACAAAAGTGGAATATATATATAAATCACATAGATTTGTAGAAAGAGGTGCTTGGCTATAATTCAATTTTTTCCGTTTACGTTCCGCAAACTTCTCTAACGAGTGTGTGAGTAGCTAAGCTAGCGCGTCTGTTTTGATCGCGCGTCTCCTTTGAAGCTGTGTACAAACAAGCAGCTTGTCAGGCGACCGTTACTGACGGCAGCCACGTGTCAAAAGAGATCGGAACGAGCAAATTAAAGAACAATTTCCTTTATACAACAATAATGTTTCCAATGAATAACTTTTAAAGAAATAAAGACGTGATGTCTAGTATGAAATTGTGTTGAGGTAACTTCAAAAAACTTGCATTTTATCAATAAGATTTGTAGCGAATGTGAGAGACATGGGGTTTGTAATATTCAGATAATATTAATAAACCTTTTAAGAGATTACAAAATTCGCTTTTCACAATTTCGTTATTTGTAGCTATTTTAAACAAATCAGGTAACGTATAAAGATGTTAATCAGATCAATAAAGATGAAGACGAAAACAATAAAGATGTTATATCAGAGAGAAACTTTATACAAAAGTCGTTTGCTTGGGCACCTCTGCCCCATTCGTGTTTCAATCATGAAGCAATTGTATTTGAATGGCTGTGTTTCGGTTTAAAAGGTGGGATATGGCAGTGAAATTACAGGGTACAGAGGAATAATGCATGGGAGGTGCGTTGTCATTCCTGAGGACTCAATCGTGGACGAAACAGTATACTCTGCTATATCCATGGTACTGCTCATGTTTATAGGCGAAGAAAAATTAAACTATGTTTTTATGATTGGATTTACGATTGAACTTATGTAATAGAATAGCAAAGATTTTGTAAATATTATAAATAATATTGTTCACTAGGAGACAGTGCGTCGGCCGTGGCTTCAGTATTGTTTAGATCAGTAAATGCACCATACATGTTCACTAATGTGTGTATGCGTACACTCGGCTTCAACGCGAGAGCGCAGCAGATGTTTGCAATCACGCCAATAACAATCCATTAGGGAAATGATCCGCTCCACTTCTGCATTTACATACGGCTCATAGTACGCAGCTGTTTTCTCGGATGTGTAAAAGTTTACTCTAACATATTATCTTTACGTCTTTCGTGTTGTAAGAAAGAAAATATGCTCATTTGATATAAACATGTATAAAAATATAAAATACTAACAATTTTGACAGCAAAATGTGGCGTGTCAAATAAGTCTCCGCTCAGCATAATGCCGCGACGCGACGGTGGTGTCACGACGCGACGCGGCGACGGTACGGGTGGTATTCTGCGGATGTCTTTATAATTTACAAAATACTAGTGATCCGGCCCGGATTCGCACGGTTAGATAGTATTTTAGAAAACGACACATAGCCTATGTGACTCGTTGGTAATATAACATAGCTGTCCATAGTAATATATACTTTCAGTATATACATATAATAAATTATCATCATCATATTAGCTTTTAACCGTCCGCTGCTGAACTTAAGCCTCCCTTTGGGGGGTTTTGCCAGTAGTTGCCACGCTTGACAGGCGGGTTGGCAACCGCAGTTAGGCTATGGAGATGTTTTAAGAGGGATGCTGCTGCCCATCCCTCGCCCTCCCTTAGTCTCTTACGACACCCACGGGGAAGGAAGATATGACCTATTCTATGCCAGGACCACACGGCAATAATAATAATATATACTTTCAGTATATATTTTTATGATTTCTAAATAACGGAAATTAAGACGGTTCGTTTAAGTTAAATATAATTAATCATTTACCGGTGTAACCCTGGGGTTGTCTCTAACTATTAATGTCATTCCATGCGAATGATTATACAATATCTTAGTATTTATAGTATCATAAAATCTGTATAATAATGCACGGTTTAATTTTATCGTGACTGCGTATTACTGGACGGTCAACAACACTGTGATATACAACAAAGTGGACACGGTATTGGCTGAATTATTTAAACCCACATTATTAATAAATGTTGTCGCATTTCAAAGAACAGCGGTCAGTTTAATTCCCTTTAAATTGGTGCGTATTTTAAAACGTTATTTATACGTTTATACGCATCAAAACATTAGCGTTTAGGAATGACAATGAGGGGTGCCACGGGCAACACAGTGTATTGTGTGATGGCAATTTTCATATTTATAGTCGATGGTTATCACTTTCCTTTAAAATTTGCCATTCTGCGTTGTATAAAATCACAGATATGATCGTTAAAACATGAAGATGGTAAGTCGTGTTCAAAAACCGGCGGTAAACGTTTTATGGTAGATTCTGATAGCCTTGTCTTATATTACAGGTCAAATAGCGATCACCGGGGAGGGTATTCATTGCTTTACGCGGAGACAATCTTCAAATAGAACCCATTCGTTTTTACTCACTAAAACATCTCAATATTCCGTTATTGGCTGGTGTCGCGGGCGCTTTGGCATTCTACAGAGAATGTTACAGAAAGCGGAGTCAAAGGAGCTGTGTAATAATACCTTGTCAATCACATCAGTTTACAGTACAATAAGTACGTACATGTTTTTTTTTCAATGGATGATAATGGAATGGTATCCCCGCCTGCGCTATTGGAATACACCGGCTGGGCACCAGTGAGGGATGATAGGTGAGGATGAAAGAGCAGGTCACTTAGCCCATCGTGATGAATATACCAGAAATTCAGTACGATATTTTTCTCGGGTGGGATGTCGACCTGACCTGACCAGTCCCATTGCTAGTAATATACCCCATATTATTAGCAATGGGACTGGTAGTCCACATTATTTATAAATCATGTATAGTAAAAATGATTTTTTGGATTTTTTTTTATAGTAGTAGGGAATGCAGGGAACGAACTTGGTAGTAGCAGGTACAGAGAAAGAACTTTGTTATAATTAGTTACTAATTAGTAAAATTATTCGAATACAGTAATTAGGATGTTACTAATTTAATAGTCGAATTATAAAATTAGCAGTTATTAAAATAACAAAATCATTCAAATTCGTGCATCGCTATCATAGGTACATTACTTTGGAAACATTTAAATAGGCTACCCCTTCCTTTCCCGTGGGTGTCATAAGAGACGACTAAGGGAGGGCGAGGGATGGGCAGCAGCGTCCCTCTTAAAACATCTCTAAAGCTTAACTACGGTTGCCAATCCGCCTGCCAAGCGTGGCAACTACTGGACAAACCTTATGTTCAGCAGTGGACAGTTAAAGGCTGATATGATGATGGTGATGATGAAGAATTGTAAAATCAGTTCAGATTTGACTTTTGTAAAATAGTCATAAAAAAATTGTGTTCAATACGAATATAAGAATTTGCCTGAGGTTGGGAACTTAAAAAATAGAATAAAGTTCCTTGCAACAACATAACGTGGACATCCACAAAGAAAGTATTTTCCTCAGAGGACTTTCAATTAGGGAAGGGTTCGCGTGGGCGATAAAGCGATAAATAGCTGGCAGACACACTACACTAGCGATAGCACACACTGTATAGTACGGAAAAGGTCCCACTTTGTAAATATAATGTGACGATCCATTGTGGAAATGAGCAAAATTGCTACGGCACTTTGTCCAACGTACAGATCAACCGTACTACGGGTGGCTGGGAGCACGTCGACAGAAAGCATACAAATGAGCGTGGATTAGTGCGGCGTTCGGGTTTACAGTTCTCGATAGACTGATGATAGTAAACAATAATCGGCTTGTTAATATTAAACAACAAATTGTTATTATATATTCATTACGAAATGGAAGAAATACTTGTATACGCAGGTTGTTATATTAGTATGTACGTATGTACATAGTTATGTTGCTGAACAAAAAGGTCGTGAGAAAATTAATACGGTACGTACCAAGAAGGGAATAAGACCCTATCGATTGTGCGTTATTATTAAAATCACTTCAGAATTGACGAAGATATCGCGTTACATACACAGAAAATATTCGAGCGAAATGAGGTTTCTAGTCGAGTTGATTCCATATTTCTTTGTCGCCATTGAAGCCTTGTTTTTATTTAGAAAGAAAAAGTACAGTTGACTCCGTTAAAAAGCGATTCACACACACACACACACACACACACACACACATCACACACACACAGTGAGAGAGAGAGAGAGAGAGAGAGAGAGAGAGAGATACAAACTACTAGGTGTTTCATAAACAATGTATTTCGATTTTGTTCTACTGTTAAATACACAATCGCGTTGACTATTGTGTATTTCAGTTGAGAAAGCTCGACTAGCTTCGGATCATCCACGACCCTTAGTCATGCATGGTCGCGGCGCGAACGCCAGCATGAAATTATTCAAATTTATATAAAAAAAATCACGATATTGAGGTATTCTAATTTGAATCTAAAACTATCATAAATAAGTAATTGAATAATTCCTTCCGTTAAACATGGATCTCTCCGCTTAAGACAATAATGTAGTATTGAAAGTGGCACGTAGTGTAGCGAAATATTGCTCAGTGCGGTATGAGTAATATTTCTGGACTGGACTGCTCGCTCGACGTCAAACAGCGACCCGTACACTAGGCGTTAATTGAATCGTTCGCCTTAACACTAGTTCCGAGGCTGCGGCTAACACCCGTCCTCATACGAGTACATACACACATACATACACACGGCGCATATTATTATCCTGTCATCATATAAATTAAGCACATAACATGAGGGTATATGTGCTACGCTCTACTGTGGAATGTGCCCTACATACCATTACGTTTCTTAACCCTCCACCAACCGTTTTTTTTACACCGTCAACCGCCACGGACAATATTGTCCGTGGCGGTTAGACGATAATTTAACCTACTCGAAGGTAGGGAAAAATTCCAGAAAATTCGGGGAATATGTTCTTGATTTCTATTTTCTGTTTCCATAGTTTTTGACTTGAATACTTTACCCGCTGGTGAAATAAAATTTTGTAATCCCTTCAAAAACCGTAATTTCTAAGATTTCACTGATAAATGGATATCTTGGATATAAATTAGTTTTAAGAAGAAATGTTTTGGAGATTTTTCTTCATATAAGCGCCTTTCAAAACCTTGCTTGTGAGGTACGCGCATGTGTAAGTTTTTTTTTACAGAGGGGTTCGAGGCTTCGTCCTTATTTTCTTACAAAGATATGCATCAGGTCCAAACTTGGCGCGGACGATATTGTCCTATACGATTGGTGGAAGATTAATACTCGTTTTTTTTTTTGTTACAATGTTGTCCGTGCGTCCACTTTGTTCTCCTACCATGGTGTCTTGTTTACTTCGCAGTTAAAGATCAGACGTCTTGAAAGGTACACAAAACGTCTGATGTTATGATTTAACGCCTTTTCAGTTAGAAATAAAAGATGCTTTTTATTGAGGGGCTTTAAAATGAAAAATGAAAAGCAATTTAAAACTTTTCCGTTGCATAATTTAAGAGGCGGGAATTGAGCTATAAAATTATGATTAATTAAAACGGTATTTAGAACCTCTTCAAATTGTACGATTCACTTATATTTTTAGCACTTGTTAAAATCGTTATTTATATCACCATATCAGCCGCTAACTGTACATTTATTTTATTTATTTATTTATTAGACACATAAAATAGACCATAACCATAAAAAAACTGAAGTAGTAGTTAGGTACATTTGTAATTCGGCTAGGTAACAATCCAATTACATTATGTGCACAGCTTGATAATGATATAAATGATAATTCATGTAAAGCAAGCACATAAAATAATGAAAATACATAAAATGCTATACAAATATATAAAAGGTTGCTGACCATTGCTGACCATAGGCCATTTTTACCAGAGGGAGACTTTGTACAAAAGTCGATTGTTTGGGTACCTCTGTCCCATTCGTGTTTCAACCGTGAAGCAGTTGTGTTTGCATGGCTGTGTTTCGATTTGAAGGGTGGGTTATGGCGTGAATTTACAGGGTACAGAGGAATAACACCCGAGTCCTCAGGAATGGCAACGCATGGGGGGTATCATGGGCGAAACAGTATACTCTGTTATGTCCATGGTACTGCTCATGTCTATAGGCGACGGTTACCACTTTCCATCAGGTGGGCCGTCAGCTTGTTTGCCATTCTAGTATAAAAAAAAAAATAGGCCTTGGGAGGTTTTGTCAGTATTTGCCACGCTTGGCGGGCAGGTTGGCATCGTTATTTGTATATTTATATAAAAGTATACGTAACAGTGCTGGCGAGTACCAACAGTAAAATTAGTGCAAAGATATAATATCATTTACGAGTATAGAAAGTCCATCGGTTTGAAGGTAGTAGAGCTTACATATTTTTTTCGAATGAATACGAGCGTATATAATTTACCTAATAGCGAGTAAAGACGAGCACTAAATTGTAAGAGATCTGCTTTCAAAAGGCCCTTTCATTGTCCCGTACAAATCGATCATTATAATGCTCCAGGAAAATGGACCTTTCCATTCTTTAGCTGTCCGCATTATGAGAAAGGAGGTGAAACACTATCAGAGTGTATACGAGTAGGCATTTACAGTGTAAGGAGGGCAAGTCGACGCGCGGCGGGGGATCAGGTGTCGGCCGGGGAGCTGTTACAAACGAACAGATTTTGACACAAATAGAAAATTACAAAGAGTATAATAAAAAAAGAAATAAATATGTGATCGTATACATTAACCCTTTTATTTATAAAAACTAAAACCGCTTACAAACCTATTTTAACTATTACACTGTTTTGTCACTTTCATACAAACTGTGAATTTAGCACAAAAGAAAGAGACAGAATTGTTCAATATTTAAGGTTATGAAAGGTTTGACGTTTTAATGAATAAAGGTATAAATAAGTATGTACATGTACTCGGAGCTGACACGGAACAGTTCGTGAAAGAATTAAATGAAACCTCGAAAAGAGAGAAAGAATAACAAATTAATTACATAAATACATACACATTGCTTACTTTCTTTGATGTCTAACATAAAAAAGGTAAATATCATTTTCCTGTTAAACTTTTGCAATTTTATTTTTAGAACGAGGCGCGAAGCAACTGTCTTTATTAATAATTCCAGCCGGCGTCCGCCGACGTCACATATCTCGTATTTATTCATATGTGCGCTGACAACTCGTGTCAGCGTGAGGTTTCACTCTCAAATTGTGTTTCAGTAATTATGACAATTATTCATGGGACGAGCACCGGCGGCCGGCGGCCGGCGACCGGCGACCGGCGACCGGCGACCGGCGACCGGCGACTGTCAAGCGTGAACACTGCAATATTGGATAAATTACGATCTGATTCAAGTCGGTTAATCAAGTACTCCTTTCACTGGGATTTCTTTTCTAAATTCAAATCGAGCTCGTATTCCAATTCTGTTTGTGTCGAGGCATAATAGTGGTTGAATATACTCAACCATAAAGTTTGTAGATAACTACAGGGAGAGTTTTCATTATCGCAGGGAGAAAATGCTATTGACAACAAAGTGCAAAAGCCAGCTTGTACTGTCGGAAGTGGGCTCACCGCTGCGAGAGGGCGCCGCCACGCCGCAGCGGATGCGCTCAGTTTGCCGCTAGTATATTTATTTTTATTTGTGAAAAGGTATGGAAAGTTCCATGTACACAGTAGATTTATGACTTTACGATAAGATTGCTGTATTGATTCATTAGTTAATTAGGATTTCATTAACACAGCAGTCGGCAATAAAGTTCCAAATAACCCCAGCTAGGTTGGTACGGACTCAGGAGTAGCAATCTATTAACAGGGTTCACTTTGTACTTTCGTTCGTCCTGACGCCGTAATAGATCACTAATCATCTGCGGTACAGCACTTGTGGTGTTTTTTTAATGGGTGAATATGGCATGGTAATCTCACCTGCTCTATCGGTATACACTGGCGAGGTATCAGAGAGAAGTAATAGGTGAGGATGAAAAGGCAGGTCAGTTAGCCCATCGTGACAAATTCAGCGATAAATTAGTTACCATAGTTTCCAGAGGGAACCGCGTGGAGGTCGACCTGATAGAGTATATTGATAGCAATGGGGACTAACCTCTCCATTATAAACAATCCCTTCCCCCCAATACTTGTGGTGTTACACTACACTACATCAGGTGGGTGGCAGTGTCCACTTGTTTGTTATTCGTAGTTTTATAGCTTTATAAAAAAAATATTTACTTTTCTATTAATTTAAATTCTGTAAGTTCCTTGTCGGGGTTTTGAAATCATCTGTTTACCTGTAATGACATATCTATTTATGTTATTATAAGGTTTTACAAAACTAAATAACGTTATAGCAATCTTAATAACTCAAATAATAATGATGATAATGTCATTTCATTGACGAATAAATAAATAAACGATTATCCTGCAAGTGTTATTGCGTGCAGTAATCTTCAGCAATCGGGATTACACCCACAATTAAACGTTATCTATCACAGTTAATTACAGTATCTACACGTAAATGCAACGGTCACGGAAATAATAATAATTAAAAATTGTATTCCACATAATTAAAAATTGTGTCCTACAAAAAAACACTGACTTAAATTGATACAAAAATAGTATTTTTGGTCTAAAAATTAAACTACTAAACTGATTTTGATAAAATTTCTATAGAAAGAAAGAAAGAAAACATATATTGCCAACAACAAAAAGAGTTACAATAATTATCAATAGAAAAAAAAACTTTACATTTGTTATTGCCAACATGGCCGCCACTCAGCATATGCTGCAGCGAATTTATAAATATTAGACAAATCGGTAAACATATCTTTTTAGATAAATAAAAAATTTTCCAAATCGGTTTAGAACTGAGGGAGTTATGACGTAACAAACTTAAGAAAAATACAACCGTCTAGAGAAACCCTTCTATAATTCTTGTTGGAGATTGATAAATAATACGTAAAATATATGTTACTCGATCTCGATTGAATAGCTGAATACATTTGTATACAATACATACACACGAACAATTAACACCCTAGATTAATATATATGACGTATTATCTACATTTTGTCTCAACTCAGGTGGACTAGAGATCCAACTAGTGATAGTTGAATATTTCACAAAACAAAAATAAAATGGAGCAAATAAGAGGGTATAAATTGCTGTATTTGACAGCGTGTAGAGCTCTCCAACACGTGTGCAGACGGCGTGCGCCGGCTCGCCATACCCAACATTACATACAGCTTGTACAGCGGCTGCGGACACATTGCGGACGGGAGTCCCCGTGGACGATTCCCACCTGGCCCCGGTAAAGCACTTCAATCAATTTACGGAGTCGCGACGGAAGGGTTCCGTCGTAAAGCCGTAATAGAGTCCCGGCAATTATTTCCAGTAATAGCTTTGAACATAAACGAAATAAAGAACGGACGTAAAATGGCGGACAATATAACGGGTTTTAGGGTTCCGTGACAATAGCGTATAAAGGAGCCTGTACTGTGCGACCGCCTCTGTTTTTCTCAGCGCTACATTTCAGCCACTAGTAATGTTATCAATTTTGAAATTTGATTTTTTAGATATTTTGAGACACCTTTTGTTTTGTAATAAGATATAAAATAAATTAATAATAAATAAGACATTCCAAAACCGGCCTTTGTTTCTTTTAACATCGCATAATTTTCAACTTATAAAAGAAAACGTGAAAAATGCCATACTTTCCTTATTCAGATTTTTCGCTTCAAAAACTTTACCGAAGTTTGTGAAGAAGAATCTGAGATACGGTTGGAAAAGGGATACGTGAATATTGTAAGAAAAACAGAACAATGTTTGCAACTAACGCAGTATAGTTTGGGCAAAAAAAGTACTTATAATGCGAAAGCAATTTTGTTTGTTATTCTTTAACATCTTAATGACTCAATATATATAGTCATGAGAATTGAGATGGAGACTGACATATGTGCTATTTTATCTCGGTCAATCAACATAATCAGATCACGTGGACGAAGTCATGGGAAAAATATAGTTATTAATAAGTGGCAAAAGGCGACCACTAATTCCTCTGTTTAAAATCGTCCAGCAGCATTTTACATTATGATAGCGAGCGCGGCGGGCGCAGCAGACCAGAATTTCAATTTCAGGTGATCCAGCTTCATCCCCAATTGACCCTTTTGCTGGCATTACACACCATCCGTTCCGTTAACAATAGGTACCGCGCTAATCTCCTTATCAGGTGATAAATTCGCATTTTATGAAATTTATTGTTGTTACAAGTGGGAAGTGGCAGGTGGGACGCGTTGTTATTGTCTGTGGTATTAGGAGCATGGATAATACTTTGCTCAACATAATTGTGGGTGGACACTGTTGACACTGCGGACACGGCTGGATTTATTGCTGTTATTGTAATTATCAAGTTATTACAACTTTTTCGTAATTTTATTAAAATTATACTCTCTAGGACCCCATATGCGTTGTAGGGAGGCACTTTGTGGCGAAATATTATGCGGACGAAGGATGGGCTGCAATAATCACCATCCTTCATGCTGATAATATTCGGAGAAATGTGGGCATTAATTCAACATAACGGCAACAGCTGATAAATGCCTCTCAGTTCTGACTCAGCATTTGTTAACGGTTTTCCCTCTCTCCCCCTGCACGCAGTCGCTCTGACTGCCTCATATGGGATTACAGTCATTCACTTTCAGTTTTATTGCATTGAAATGCAACGTCAAACACGTTACTTTCCAAGTGCAATCTCAGATTTAGACAATTTATAAAATAGTTTTCTGAATTATTTTGTATGATTAATGTCAAATACTGTCATAACCTAACATCTCAGTGGCGGGCAGAGCTCTCTCCTCAGAAGAAAATAGAAAAAGAAAGATGTTTGCATGAAGCGATCCCCTCATGGATACTCTATGACGATGGAATGAAAATCATATCACATTAATAGAATTTACCAGAGGGAGACTTTGTACAAAAGTCGATTGCTTGAGTACCTCTGTGCCATTCGTGTTTCAACCGTTAAGCAATGGTGTTTGCATGGCTGTGTTTCGGTTTGAAGGATGGGATATGGCGTGAATTTACTGGGTACAGAGGAATAACACCTGAGTCCTCAGGAATGGCAACGCATGGGGGGTATCATGAGCGAAACAGTATACTGTCCATGGTACTGCTCACGTCTATAGGCGACGGTTACCACTTTCCATCAGGTGGGCCGTCAGCTTGTTTGCCATTTTAAGTTGTATAAAAAAAAAACACTGATCTTGTTACTAATTTAAAGGTCCACTTGACTTGCGACGCGCAAGACCCTTAATTCAGGGTTTTATTGAGCCTGGATGATAAATCCAACTAGTTAATTTTACTGACAAGACCGGAGGGCAGAAACCAGGTCCGTAGCTGGACAGTAATTTGGCTAGCTAAACTACAACTGACTGATTTAGAGTTTGTATGACTATATACAGGCATAATACTGCTGATTTAAATGGAAATAAATCATATTGCTATTCAGCAATAATATGTCTATATGCTAAAGTTGTAACAGTATGAAGTAGCGAGCGGATAACTAGTTGATAAATATGTGAAAAGTACGTGTAGGAAACTGTATCGCGTTTGGTTTGCAATATCAAATATGCACAAGTTTCGCCCTTTATGTTAATTGAATGTATATAATTAATTCATTTGTAATGAATTTATAACGACCCTTTGGACTTCTACACTAACTTTGTGAGGCGTTAAATGGTGTGCGAGCAGATAACAGTCAAGTCGGAGCACCATAAATCAAGTATTGAGACGTACGGATTAATGGATGAAGTTGGATGAGTTTATTAGCAATGCGTACTAGAAATGTGCTAGCCCCAATCACAAAAAGTAGAAACAGTAGCTAGCTCGACAGAGATATAAAATAGCAACATACACCCCTGAAATCTACGGAAAACACACGTATACATAGTTTAATTTGCGTGGTACATACCTTTCTACGTTTCATGTGTCAGACAAAGTTAGATACCCACTAAAAAGAGCGAAAATCCTTTTTTTTTAAAACACTTGCTGCCTCGTCTAATGGTCAACTATTACCTCAAAAATTAAAAAAAAATTACAATGGTCGTTGTGTTACCAGGTGACAAAAAATATTCTATTCATTGCTAGATTAAAAAATATACGTAGATAATTAAATCTTTTATTTAAAAAAATCCATTTAACCCCACGACCTGTAAATAGCCCCTTTCTACGGTTATAAAAATTTGGCTAGATTTCATTACAAACATATCAGATAGACTATGCTTGTTTGCGATCCGGGAATACCAAAATCGAATCCCGGCCTAAACAAGTGCATGTTTGGGCCATTTAAAAACAATTACTGTCAATCCCCTCGTGTGTCGGAGGGCACATAAAGTCATCGTAGCTATTTCAGAGACTTAGTAGTCGTTTTTTTATATGACGCTAATGTAATGCTAATCCTTCATCACTTGTATTGTTTGATGTGTGAAAATGGTATGGTAACCCCGCCTGCACTAGCGGGATACACTGGCGGGGCACCAGTGAAGGGTGATCGATGAGAATGAAAACAGGCCAGTTAGCCCATCATGATGAATCCATCAGGAATTAACCTTGTTAGTTTCCAGGAGGAACCGCGTAGAGGTCGACTTGGTTGGGTATATTGCTAGCAATGGGATTCTTAGTCTCCATTACTAACAATCCCTTTCCTTCCAATCTCCACTTGTATTATCAGTTTATACTAGGAAGAGATGATCAATGAGATAAAAGCAGGTCATGATTTACCGTGATGAATTATCAAAAATTATCAAGGATAACTTGCAGGTTGAATTATAAGGACCGCTTGTCCCCGTAACTAATAGTCCCTCTCCCCTCCTAGTGTTAGTGCTGCAGACTGGAGACTATAGTTGACACAGCGGCGCCACGCGTGCTGCGAGACGGCGCGGTGCCAACGAATTCGAGGCGAGTCGCATTTCATTCCATTTCGCTTAGAAATTCAATTGAATCAGATCCGCGCCGGCGACGGCTCAATGGGATAACTTCGTTATTCATTGACACGACTGATCCGTTTTAGACGAAAGTAATAAGGAATTCGCTAACGCCTGTACTCGTGCCTCGCACTTTCCTGTTTATGATGCTTCTACAACAAATCTGTTATAATATTCAAATCTCGGTTTCTATTTAATTAATACTTAGCTCGACTAACTCCCGTTATTAAAAGGTCAAATGTTTAATATATTTTCAGACCTCTTTATAAAGGAGAAGGTTTACAACTCTAGTGTGATGATTCGCATGTAATTTTGAATATGTTTATACAATATCTTGCTATTGCTTGTAGATTTAAATCTGTCCTATTTTGGGATAGTACGATGGGATGGGACTAGTAAATTTTATTGAAAGCACTAATCTCTTAATTATGATTTAATTAGAAAGTACGCAGGTAGTTAAAAGAGTTTTTCTCTGGGGTTACGTTTATATGAATACGCGGCATGTACGCGTCTGTGTGTATGTGTGTGGGTGCGCGCGTGGTCGCCCTTGCCGGACTGTTTGCGGCCGGAGCACGTACGGAGACGTCGTAACATGTGACGCCTTGAGCGCTAATTGGCGGCGTCGCGTGGTCGCGAGCGGGACGGCGTCGGCTTTCCCATTCATTATGTCTTAAACAAAACATTACAAAGGCTTACTACTTGCATTGGATGGTTTTACAGCTATTATAGTATAATAACATAAGTACATTAATATATTCTAAAATATGCATATGTTTTCAGTACAAAATGCACGCGTGATAATGGCCGCTCGTTAACAGGTAACATTTACCAAGTTTTGAATGTCTTGTCCATATAAGTTATGTATTAGTATTATAGATATTAATGCCGTGAACGACTTATCCAAGAGAGGGTAAAATGTGGCAGTGAAGTTATGACATCTTGAGCATCATAGTATATCTTTATTCTGTGATATCCATGATGCTGATGCACATCTATATGCGACGATTATCACTTTCAATCAATTTGATTATCATTTCAAGTTGCATAAACACATACAATGCATGACATCTACCAACGGCGTTCACCACTTTGTATTAGAAGGATCGTCCGGCTTCATTTCCTGTAGCATAAAAAGTAATTGCTTTTCTATTGTGGGTAGATCTCAATGGTTTATCCATTCACTACTATCTCAATGTCCTGCCATTTCTCCGTAAAATGTGTACAAAAATATTGGGTCGAATTATATTCCCAGGAGTGCCGCTAATATTAGAAATAATAAATAGATTACACGGTGCCCGTCTCCGCTGTCATTTGACAGATGAGAATATATTTCCGTAACATGCTTTCAGTAAACATTTTCGTTCATCTGTGATTATAAAAACATCGTTGCGGGGCTGGGGTTACTAAACACATACAGGGCGCGGTTCACCGATGCGATTAGTGCGTTGACAACGATCGATTGTCGATCGCCATCTGTATGTTGAATGGAGCGTGAAAATATAAGACGAGAGCGATGTTTGTATGAAGGGCAGTGACTGGCGCTGGGCACGTTTCCCGAGCGCCATAAAAACTTTTATTACGGCCACAATCACGGGGTTCGAACTCCGATTGGGACGGACGTGAGGGATGTATATTTTTCATATATATAAAGTTTTTACATGTTTTTATCTCAACAAATCTTAATATATATAGTTGGCGTATATTAAGCGACAAGTACTCGTTTGTATCCATACGAGTACATACGATACGATGTTACATGCGCGAGAGTTGTTTCGATACGATATAGTAGTTAATTACGGGAGGAAAATGAAACCATTACAAGATTTTTAAAGTTCCTTCAATGACATTGCACATGTTTTTTTTTTGTACCACTGAGGGGCAAACAAGCATTCGACTCACTTGATGGTAAGTGGTTACCGTAGCACAGAAAAGTATTCAAAACCAAAAGACGTGCCTCCCATAGTTCCAATTAGTATAGGATGCTCCACAGAGATAGTCCACAAAATGACAAACACATTTTGTAGACTATCTCTGTGAGGGAAAATGTCTTATTTTTAAACTTTCGCGTTGTTTACACATGTTTTAAATACACTATCCTGTCGTGATTACGACGTGGTGCTATCCACGTCGAAACGTCGGTAATAAAGAAGTAAGTATATAGATACTATTTACCTGCAAAAAATTGTCATCACGTTAGGTACCGACAGTGCATTTAAAATAAGTGTCTAGTTTGTCCAGCAGAACATTTCTTCCAAAGGACGTTGAAAGATTTCCATTTGACTCATTCGTTTGGTTTTCATTTGGTCGGCATTTATTAATCTAAAATTTCAATAAGTTACAACTTTTTATTTTATGTAATTATTTATGTATACAATAATATACTTAAAGATTTTGAAAAATATATTGTAACCATATTAGTATGACGCTAACACGCGAGTAAATACTATCTGATTATGAAAAATCATTGTAATCAATTCCCTATTGACGAATATGTTGAGTCATGAAGGTACTTAAAAAAATCATAGGCCACTACCTTTATGAAATAATAATAATAATAATATGAAATATAAAACCGGCTAAAATACGACTGCAAACTAAAAGTCCCCAAACTTAGTTCCGTTTGACTGTAATACATTATGTTTTGACACGTCGATCGTGAGCGTGTTACAAATGTTAACAAGCGAAAAGTTACGGTAACAACTAAGAAGCTCCTCATCCCGGGAACAATTTCCGACAAGGAATCAGAAAAACTAACCGCTCCCCGGGTCGAATTGTTCTTTGATCGGCCGGCCCCGTGCGTATTGTATGAAAATCTACCTCCAGAACGCGAGCGTATAATAAGGAGCTTTCTTATTCAAATCACAGTTTCGCCGTGAATAATAGTAGCGGCCTGAACACGGTGGCTAATGGTCGAGACGATCCGATGTTGGCGTTATCCCCTGAAATCTATTTAAAGACCTGCCTTACAGCATTATAATGGCCTCTTGAGAATGATTACCTACCGACCTCATAACGAAACATAGTTATAAAGAAATGAGTCTAAAAAAATTATTCAGTAACATCCGAAAGATTTTCAATTCGTGTGTACTTTTTCTTGTATTGCGCGGCATTCTTGTTTATTCTGAGCCGATTTTAATATTAATTTTTGCAAACGACTGAATTTACTTTTTGTTAGTTTCAAATGAAGATGGTAAGGACTAAATGTAAAAAATAATATATGTAAATTTCTCATATTGTTAAAAATTTGCACGCCGACCATAGAGGTAAAATATATACAGGAAATGTAAACTTCCTTCATTTAAAATTGCGTTCATTCTAGCAAAATAAATTCATTTTATTTCACATCATTTACTTTCATTTCATATCATTTCATAAAGTCGCCATTTTTCTTACGTCAGGGAGGAACACATCTTCCAACCTAAGCATTTGTTATTCCTATATTACAATGTAAACACTAAAATTTTATTCTAAAATACAAATATGATTAAATGTATTACGTAATATAAGTACATAGAGCAAAAATAAAGCACAAAGGGAAGCTTATCAGTAAGAAGGAACTATTTATTCCCAGTAGGCCTTATTTGATTCAATTTAGTTTATTTTCTTTATATTAAGAGCATTGGAACATAAAATATGTCTTCGATTGAGTTATATCTTCTGGGATACATTTCAGTATTAGAATTGATCGCCTTACTAGGAAAGGTTACAGATTAATAGGTTAAGAGCCCGCTTCTGACTTCTGCAGGTATAAGATTTTATAATGAAACTTGGTTTAAATGAAACATAAGAGATAACAAAATACAATGCACCCGGGTTTGCTAGCAACAAATGGCCGCCATTACCTTTAATTAAGTAAAGCGTAATGAATTTTGGGGACAAATTGTATACATAAAACTTTTAGATGATTAAATGTTTATAATCCAACACAGAAAAGGGTGAAGTTACTGATGTCGCTCGGATTAATAATTATTAACAGTGCTTACCATCATGGAGCGTTACAAAAAAGAGACACAAAGAGTTTAAGCGGGTCCGCCAGATTAAGTATGTATACCACCTGGCAACGAGGCCGTAATTTAAAAATATACCTAAATGTAATAAAGGCTTCGAATAGATTTTGTTAGTCGGTAACTCTTTATTGTACTATAAAGTGTGGTATAAAGGATAATAAAGATACGTAAAATACGGAATAACATCGGCGGACTTATCCCTGAAAGGGATTTTTTCCAATGTACCTTTGAAAACCTGACAGGAATCTGTGGTTATGTTTGGATGTGGACTTGAGAATAAAGAATTAAAGATTTGTCAGCGGTATTGCGAATTCCAAGTTAGCGCCGCCTGTCGGTAGTTCTGTTTATTATTTACTAGCGACCCGCCCCGGCTTCGCACCGGTACATGAAATGATAAATTAATCTTTTATAGTACTCGTAACTTTAATACGCAATTTTTTTTTAATACATTATTGTGATTTTTGTGGTGATTACTATATTTATTTATTTGCATACCTTTATCACTCGCTGATTATGTAGTTCTCCATAGGTGTAAATGTTTTTAAAATCAGTTTAGTAGTTATTGAGTTTATCTAATATAAACAATCAGATCTTGCCTCCTTACAATATTAATACAGAGTATAGACTAGCTCTTACACGCAACTTCGTTTATGAGAGCAGGATATGTTTCTCCATTGCATATGTACGTGTATGCCAAATTGCAGTGATTGGTTAAGCCTATTAGCGGATTTAATAGTAATACATAAACAGACTTATTTTTACATTTATGATATTACTGCTTATCCGAATAGAATTATTTTGTTTAATTTACTAAGTACTTTATATTATTCTCAATTTCGTGTATAATATAGTATATGTCATATATGTGTAAGTATATTTGTTATCTATATATATTTATTCGTTTATATATGTAAATTTAGTATGTATGTATATCAATAATTACTAGTACCGCATTCGAATATTCTGACACTTGCCTATGGTTGACTGTGAGAGAATGCTTTTAGCATTAAGTCCGCCATGTACACATATTTGTACTAATGAATAAATAAATAAATAAATAAAATAATTTCAAATCGACTGCCAACCTTCGAGGTGGATTGATTGGCAGTCGCACGTATACTAATAGTAGCGGAACTAAACAAAATAATTGTAATCGAACAAGCAGTAATATGGACTTCTGCAAAATAAAATCTAATTCAGTAGAATAAGAATAAAATTCCAACTGAACTCACCAAATCCTTCGGCCAAAGTTTGTATGTGTTCTGAAACAAAAACGGCAGGTATAAGTGCTAGATCTAGAAACATGAAACTTCGCATAAATTGTATGGCTCGTGTAACGCAAGCGATCTCTCCGAAGGAATTTCTTGAAATTACAACTGAAACGGAGATAAGAGGTTCCGCACGTGTGACCCTGCGGGGCGCCGCTATTGTAGTGATGGTATTCATATTCACAGCACGTATTGGTGTGTTGTAAATATTAATTTATTTAAATGTAACTATCCTTTTTTATTTTATCGTGTAGTCTCGGCATGGAACAGGCCATCTTTCCTTTCCCGTGGGTGTCGTAAGAGATGACTAAGGCGGGCAAGAGATGAGTAGTAGCATCCCTCTTTAAACATTTTTGAAGCTTAACTACGATTGCCAGTCCGCTTGCCAAGCGTGGCAACTATTGGCAAAACTAGAGGGAGGCTTATGTTCAGCAGTGGATAGTTAAAAGCTGATATGATGACGATATGATGATACTTTTTTAGGGAAATTACTTTTTTTTTATGCAACTTAGAATGGCTAACAAGCTGACGGTCCACCTGATGGAAAGTGGTAATCTTCGTATGCATGCATGAGCAGTACCATGAACATAACAGAGTATACTGTTTCGCCCATGATATCCCTCATGCCATTCCCATGTTGCCATTCCTGAGGACACAGATGTTATTCCTCTGTACCGTGTAAATTCACGCCATATCTCACCCTTCAAATTTAGGTTTGCAGGGTGGAATATCGCGTCAATTTACAGGCATCCATGCAAACACAACTGCTTCACGGTAGAAACACGAATGGGACAGAGGTACCCAAGCAATCGACTTTTGTACAAAGTCACCCTCTGGTAAATTTCACACCTCTAACTTCACTACCATATCCTGCCTTTCAAAGTACTCATGCGAGGGTAGTTACTGTATCCTCACTGATGTCAAGAGTTACCAAGCCACCGCCATTGTATTCGAAGACCACTACTTACTGTTTGATGGGTTTACGTGCATCACAAAGCAAGTGAAAATAATTTTTAAATAGTCCAAACATTAGAGGTTTATGTTGAAATTCGATCTTGGACCCCCGGACCGAGTCGAGCATTGTTCGAATGGACTGCCATCACTCATTCTGATGATAGGCACATACAAAAAAATATTCAAATAATAATCGTGGCTGTGCTCATTTATCGTTTAACATAGGTATGCCTGAAATATTTCTCTATTTAGTACGCCATTTAGGGAATTGCTCAGAGAATGTGAAAACGCCAGACTTAATGCGAGATCGTTTACAAGCCTCGAATTGAGTCGTCGCCATTCATCCTCATACAGTTTAAATGACCACGGCCAATAAATAACAGTGAAACAAAAGGGCAATAGAAGTTTATTGCCAATTCGGTTAAACCAATAAATGCAGAGAGAACTCAATTAATATCAACTTCGTTTAGGCTCATGCTACAGGGACGATTCTCCCGCCGCGGATGCTTTCTGTTGCTGATTCGACGCTGCTCTGCCCATCTACCAGCGGGTTCATTGCGTCATTACATAACGAATCTAATGATAGAATCATTTCACTTATCGTTCACATAAGAAAAAACAAGGAAGTGGACATTGACATATGAGTATAATAACATAGAGTTGGTTGTGATTATTATTTTATTGAGAAATTCGTTTGTTACTTACTTACTTACACCAAAGGGAGACTTTGTATAAAAGTAGTTTGCTTGGGCACCTCTGTCCCATTTGTGTTTCTACCGTGAAGCAGTCGAGTTTGCATGGCTGTGTTTCGGTTTGAAAGGTGGGAAATGGCAGTGAATTTACAGGGTACAGAGGAATATTACCTGAGTCCTCAGAAACTATCATGGCAACGCATGGGGGTATCATGGGCGATACAGTATACTCTGTTATGTCCATGGCACTGCTCATGTTTATAGATCTACGGTTACCACTTTCCATCAGGTGGACCGTCAGCTTGTTTGTAATTCTAAGTTGCAAAAAAAGCTTGGCTCTAGGGGGCTGGCTATGAAACACCAGTTATAATCCATTGCTTGTAGAGACAGTTCGCACTCCTTACTGTTATAATTATGGAATGAGTCACCAGTCGTAATCAATGAAGAAGAAGATGAACTACTTTTATCCCGATGAAGTCAAGCAAATGTAAGTAGAAACAGCTATAGTTTATTATAAATAATGACTATTGATAACTTCCATGTGTTTTTATACGAGTTAGATTAAAAAAAATGCTGTAGATAGATAGATAGATAGATAGATAATTTATTTACATTACTTACAGCACACAAATTACAATAAAAAAAAAACATACATATAATACACAGCAAAAGAGACAAAGGAATCAAAATAAAAAAGCACAAATAAAAAAAAATACAAAAACAAAATATATAAACTAACAATCTCCTTTCTTACTCTTCCTTCATGCGTGTGCCATAGTAACACAAAATGGTCACAGCTCAGTTTATTGCTTTTAAAAGAGCAAAACACTGATATTCTGCTGTGGCCAAGAGTCAGTCGCGGAACTCTGTAAGTGTTAATCTACGAATTTTTGATATGATAACGAATATTAATGTAGGAAATAAAACGCTGATATTTTTTTAGGAACGACTATAATGGTTTAAGAATGAATCAGTTTCTGTTGTGGAAAAACCGTTCGTGTAAAAAGGTTAATTCATTAGACAGAAGAGTTTGTAGGCGCGCGCTACGGAGTCGCCGACACGGTCGAGATGCCCTCGCCCACCACCGCCTCTCGGCGCAACACCGCAGCGCAGATGAGCTCCATCTTTTAAATGACGGCTTTGTTGAGTTAAGAAAGATAATCAAGGGACCGAATAAACTTTCTCAACTTAAACAGATTTGGCAGTAAGGCATAATTGCCGTGGATTTTGGACGGCCGGCGCGCGAAAGTATTCATGGGGTTTGAGTGGTATTGAAAATGATAAAAATGTACTTGGGTGACACTTTATATTTACTTATATCAATTCTATATAAGTAAATAGTTATATTCTTTGATACACATGTAGTATTTGTAAATAAGAAAAAACACTTGTTATCCTCGCCACGCAGACGAGGTAACTAGTCTGTTCTAATTGCACAATGTGGAAAGTACTTATATAAAATATTTTTTTCATTGAAAGTAGCGATTTCTGAAGTATGAGATACTTTATAATTTCTGCTTTCCATCAAATAACTACAGGCAGCGCAGCTACGACTATATGCGTAGATCTGTATACGCCAACTTCCGTGTTTACTCGCAGAATAATTGAAACTGCCACACAACTTATTACCGGGTGTTTCAATAAAACTCTGTTAACTTTAGACACGAAGGAACTCTAAAGTTTATTTAATCATAGTTTATTGAAAACTGCTATCAAAATCATTGTTATTTATTTAGAACTTTGATTTTTTTTTCTTCCTCTTCATTCTTCTTCGCTTCTTCAAAAAGAGTATATTAAAATATGGTAAACGGTTACGGTAGCCTATGGACGCCTGGTGTTGCAGACGTCTATAGGCTACAGTGACCGTTTACCATCACACGGGCTTGTTGCCACTGCTTGCTTGTTTACCACCTTTGTGATATAAAAAAATACACATTAAATGTTGGTAGATAATATTAAAATATATAGAAAAATAGTGAATATAAGATTAATATAATAAAATTATTTGCATCACATTGTCACTATTTCAGGTGCTTATAATATTAATATATTACATTACCAAAATATTATAAACATTTTCATTAGCGCCGTACGTATGTTTTTGAGTAATGTATACATCTTTTGTATGTTTGGACTCGAAACGAGTAGTGGATGTAATAATTATTGTTTTACTAATATCACAGTGTAAACAAATATTATAAACATGAAAGTTTGGAAAAACAAACAGTAAACCGAAATAAGCAAACAAATATTAGAATCCTTTTTAATTTTTGATAACAAATGAACTGCATTTTGGAAGGTATATCTGGACTTTGTTTTTATTTCGTTTACTTAGCTCTCTCTACATCGATTCTGTTACCATTATTCTACATACATCTACCATAAAGATACTGGTGAATGTATTGTTTTAATGGAAAACAGACGTGATGGTTATATTATATGTATGTATGTGTTGTTTTAGTAAGCCAAAACAATCACTTAAACGAGAGGCTTAATACATCATTTAACAAGAGTAAAAGATGTGCCATGGAACTCCAAGAGGAGTATCTTCTATTCTTCTACTTAGAAAGTTATTCTAAAATTATGTTTTTATGTGCATTTGTAGTATGTTTCATGTACTTGGTGTGTGGCCCCAGCATTAAATGTGTCCTCTACCTTTCTTGTGTATGTCTTAAGAGACGACTGAAGAAACTTAATGGTCGAGAGATTCTGTCTCTGTTTTAATATCATAAAAGCCTAATTACGGTTGCCAAGCCGCCTGCCAAACGTGGCAACTACTGGCAAAACTCTCCTTATTATTCACCATAAGCAGGACGCCAATTTAATTACCACTTCAGATGGTAAAAATCAAGGATTTAAGTTTCAGGTCATGTCATGCCGGTTGCTATGCTACGCTATGCTAGGCAGAGTAAACACGGCCATAACTCTCGTTTTACCGCCGCCAGTTATACAAATATAAAGCTACAGCGCAACATTCACACATGTGGACGTGGAGATCGCACACGTTGGCCGCACACAACTCGTATATTATTTCAGAATTACATTTTCATCATACAGTTGGAATTCTTTGAAATATGTGGGCAGTAGAGAGATTAAAGTAAGTGCGTACATTGTATCTGACATATCTAATCTTTACGATTTCACTTTTCGAATGGAGCAATAAAATGAATAGACGGAAAAATTCTATGCAGCCGCTCTCTACGTCCGCTGCCAAGCAGTTACGGTGAATATAAACTCTTGCATCATCAAGGATATTAAACATATTTATATGTCGAAGTTTAAACCTTTTACTGTAGAGGCAGTTCTTTTTATTCAACAAATTCTCACAAACTGTTGATCACTGTCGATAATTCTTGCTACTTTTCAAATTTCTAGGATTTACGATCTTAAGCATTATGTTTTTTTCAATATCAATTCCTCGTATTTGTGAATACTTATTATACTTAGTTTAGTATAATATATTAAGGTTTCTCCAGGGTCGGTAACGCGCACAAGACACCCCTTGTGTTGCAGACGTCCGCATATATGTGAAAAATAATTGTTTTCACAGCCATTTTGGATATCTCAGTTATAACCATTCCTACTTGTCTAGATCCCGTTTTCAAATGCCTAATTAAAATATGCCCAACTAATCAAGTTCCCGAGCTTAAATAGTATTCTATATTCTTCCAGTTAAAAAAAGTTATAAAAATTGTCTTTACGTGTGTTTTATTTTATTTTATTTTATTTCAATAGGTACACATTTTGTTCAAGCTAATCCTCCAAAAATTTGCGTACACGGCATGTTTATAATATAGTACTGCTTATTCAGATGAGATTACAGCGTAAGCAGCTCGTTTGAAAGACTCTTATATTTATTGTGAAGTACAACTACAAATTCACAGTTTCCGTTGCAATTAGTAAACAAACGGAGGATGAGAGATAAAAGCTTGTTGTCTGAGGAGATGTTCGTGGCAGTGCATAATGCGCCAGTTGAGAATATCAACAATGGCACTGGAATAATCCTTATCTTATTATAAATTATAAAGGTGACAATGAGTCTGTTCGTTATCTTTTAACGCTTTAACGGCTAAATCATTATGAAATTTGGTATAGACGAAGGTACTATATAGAATGGAGAAAGACATAAGCTATCAGGTTCAGTGAACATATTCTGGTCACGCGAAAGAGGTCGCGGGTAAAAGCTAGTTACAATATAAACGCCAGGGTCGGAAAGTATGTACGTTGATTTTTTCATTTTCCATGAAGTGAGCTGTCAGCTTATTTGACATTCCCGGTTGCATATTAAAATAGCTATGAAGGTAGACTGTGGAATCCAAATCGATCATTTTTATTTTTAGATTTGTATCTGTCAGTCTCGAGAAAATAATTGAATTTATGTGAGATTTTATAATAGAGTAGGCAGATGTTTGTTTCGGTACAAAACAAAACAAACTATGACGGAAAGAGTCGTTGAAATACAGAGATATAACTGGACCCTGTTTACGAGTATTGCAACCTGAATACTTTTATTTTTACAGCAGTTACGTTTACGTGCACGAGAAATGATAGAGAGAGTTTATTCCAGTATATTCACATTAATTAAAAGTTCCAAATAAGTGGGTGCCAATTAAAAGCAGTTATTTTACCAGTGGAGCTCGGAGGGCGCAGTGCGTGGCGGCTGACCTTTGATGTGGAACGGGATGTGAACGGGAGCATTCGGGAGGCGCGGGGGGATTTAATTATACTCATAATGATATTGACAGGAAATTAATAAGTTAATAATAAATAACGATATAGAACGCTCGAACAGCTGAAGGGTTCAGACGAGCCAAGTAAAAGAAACTGATGTATTTTAATTATAAATTAACCAGCAAACTTTTAGACATAATTATTTTTACATTGTTATGGTGTATTTGTAACAGTTTTACCGAACTGAGATAACTATTCCTACTAATTTTATGTATGTGAAAATGAGTTTGTTCGTTTGTTGTCAAATAATAGTCATAAAATTTGGTATATATGTACTACATGGGGTACAGACGGAAATAGGAGATATTATTTATATTTACCCAGCAATATATTTCGCCGTGTAGGTCCCGGTATAGAATAGGTCACCCCTTTCTTTCCTGTGGGTGTGGTAAGAGGCGAGGGAGCTTATGGTGGAGGGATGAGCACACTACTGCTCACTTAAAACATCACCAAAAGCCAAACTGTGGTTGCCAATCCACCTGCCAAGCATGGAAACTACTGGCAAAATTCCTCCTTATGGGAGAGGCTATGTTCAGCAGTGGACAGACGGCTGATACAACAATTAACATAAGCCGGGTATGCGGATAAAAGTCAGTGTCTAATAAACGTATTTCTCTGAATAACGCGCGACGACTAATGCCCCAGCGTCATAATACTTGTTTTTTTTTACAACACAGGGGGCTAACGAGCATGCGGCTCACATGATGTTAAGTGACTACCGCCGCTCATGATCATGCACAACACCTACGGCATTGTACGGTTGTTGTAAGGTGGTGAAAATCAACAACTTGTGTATTAAATCTGCCTTTTGTTCGAAACATTTTTCTGTAATGTGCTTAATAAACAATAAATAAATTAAATAAATTATACTCGTGATAACTCATGTGTCGGTATGGTACGACTGCACAAAAGTACCGTCTATTTTTATACTTCTATAGAAATTAGAGATATTTAAATAAATTTTTAATAAAAAAAAAGTTATAATTAAAATATACATAAAATTGTTATTTTGAAAAGTAATTTAGATGTCATTCACTTATAAAACAGGATATTAAAATATTGAAAAACGATTTAGGAAGTTTTTCTCCTTTAACTTTACAAACTGCCTTTAAAGAAAGATTTAATGTAAATTTGAGCAGTAGAATTTTCAACTTGTTCTGGGCAGCAACAGCAGCCAAATCTGAATACCCTATCGGGACATAATGTAATAAAAATGGAAACGTTTCAACCGTGAAGCAGTTGTGTTTGCATGGCTGTGTTTCGGTTTGAAGGGTGGGATATGGCGTGAATTTACTGGGTACAGAGGAATAACACCTGAGTCCTCAGGAATGGCAACGCATGGGGGGTATCATGGGCGAAACAGTATATTCTGTTATGTCCATGGTACTGCTCATGTCTATAGGCGACGGTTACCACTTTCTATCAGGTGGGCTGTCAGTTTGTTTGCCATTCTAAGTTGTATAAAAAAAAAAAAGTCAGCAATAAAGAAGTAAGTATAATATATAGGTACCATTTATCTGCAAAAATTTTTCATCGCGCTATATCCCGACAGTGTATTTAAATATATGCAAACAACGCGAAAGTTTAAAATTAACTAGCAGCCATGTCATCAGTGTTACATGCTATTTTAAACTATGACTAATATTTAAATGCTAAGTCAATACCATAATATGTTCATTATCGGAATCATCCATGTAAATTTGACGTCCAGCAGTTTGAGTAAACAGAGACCGTCAACACTGATAAACGGGTACATAGAAAATATTTGCAGGACATCCGAGGGTGTGAGGCATGTGAGGGATGGCGCGGGGGGGGGGGGGGTGCGTGATGCCGCGGGCCGCCACACGTGTGTCGAGACGGCGCACGTTTCATTAAGTCGACAGATGAGGCGCCACTCGCCCACGCAGCCTGTATTATGCTAATACAGACACATTAACTAAATCTTGAGGTTCAACACAAACTTCGAACAAACACTATGTAACATTTGAAATTGAAATAATTTTCGCATATGTATTTGTCTATCGTTGTCTAGATAGAAGAATGTCAAGTCAAGAACAACAGTCTTGTATTGAGATTACAAAATCTCAGGTTATCGTCTCCGAATAGCAATCTAGTCAAAGTGGGTGTTTATCTTTTGTTCATCTTTCTCATATGTATGAAATAGTTCTACATAAGAGTTGTTTTGATTCATAGAAAGATTATATCTAGCTGTATTTATTAATGAAATCACATATGTACATATAATGTACTACACGTATCCGACTTTATAAATAGGGGCAGGCGATATAACCTCGTGTCAGTATAAATCTGCAAAATGCGATAACGCGAAATGTGTACCGCGCGGTCGGCTGTAATCTCAGTACCAAATAATCCTCGCAGATTGCATTGTACCCATAATATTCAGGCACAGAGGTATTGTGCGAACGGAGCTCAAAGCTCGGGGGCAATATCCGGAATGTGTTCTAATAAAACCGGGCGAGTGTAAAGATCGCGTGTGTAACTAGGTGGCTCGGAGCTCAGGACGGAATGTACTCGTATGCCTTGATCGAGTGTCCCACTCGCGTCTTTAAACAACGGAAACTCAAGAATTTTATAATATTTATCAATATTACAGTTACAATTTTGATTAAGGATTTAATTTCTATTATTCTATATGTGTATTTTACTAGCTAAATCTTATTGCTAGTCTGCACCTGGACTCTATAGCTATCTTGTTCCATGCATAACTATTTTAGCTTCATGGAAAACGATATCAACTATGAAATGGTACGTGTCGATAAGGAAGTTGGCGGTAACGAAAGATGTAATTATACATTGTAGTGTGTAAAACCGTTACTTGAGGGCTTACCACAGGTACTGTTAGGGTTTAATCTGTCGGGTTTTTATCACTTATTATAAGATCCTGGCTCACTGGTTTTAAGTGGGTTACCAGCTGCAGAAGCGGTGGTGCATGGCTGCGCTGGTGCAAGATATAGAACGCGGGAGGATATTGACAACAAAGGGAACTGTCTCCACAAACCACCTATGTTGAAAGGTGACAGTAAAAAAAAGAATTTTCGGGCTGTATGATCAATTACAGCCAAACCTCCTCTTCTATATATAACTTGCAGCATTCCAATAGAATTATGAACTGTTCAGTTTATTATTGAGTTATAGCTAACGAAATTCTTATAAAAAATGAATTATTAAACATCGGTGATGTAAATTCAATTTTATGTATAAGGAGAAACTGCTGTATAATTTTGTGCCTATTTATGATATACGAAATTTGATGTATTCAAAAGTAAATTCGGCATTCTTTGAATTTCTACTGAGGTTTTCCCTAGAGACTTTAGTACCGAATCCTTAAAAAAAGATTGTAAAGGCTTGGAGTGTAAATGGCAACACTCCAGTGATATCTCTCAGTATCACAAAAGAGAGATATAAAAAGAGATTCTAAGCGGCCAGTCTAACAATTAAGAAGGCCGTAAGAATATTTATAAAGTTTATAGTTAGAAGAAATGAAAGTAAACATTTTAATACAATTAAAATCACTTTTAATCTAAAAATATTTAGTCGCTAAGTGCAACTTTGTCTGTTTAACACAACTGCAGTAATTAAATACAGAAATAGATATAACTGTACATGTAAGGGGTAAATTAAAGTAGGTTTATGGGTGTACACGTGTTGCAGTGTAGACAATGAAATCTGTTTACTAGTAAGTTGCATTAAAAATATCTCTATCATCTAGCTTTTGCCCGCGACTTTGTCCGTATGATCGGGGAAAAAGCAGCCTATATCCTTCTGCATCTTATATAGTATATAAAATTTTATAGTGATTGATTAAACTATTAAGACGCTACAAGGTAACAAACAAATAAAATCACTTTCATATTTATAATTAATATTAAAGTAAGAATTGAGATCAGAAGGGAAAAATATTAGGACACCAGATACGACACGACGAACTTATGAACATTATAATAGAAGGTAAGATAGAAGGAAGGAGAGGAAAAGGGAGGCCAAGGCATAGTTACATCTGGCAGATTAAGGAAGGATTTGGTGTCGTGTCGTATCAAGAGGTGAAGAGATTCGCTGAAAATTGTAATGAGTGGCAAGAGCTCCACCGACAAGAGCGCAGCTCTTAAATAGGATAGATAGATAGATAGATAGAATTAAGGATATACAAATGATCATTTGTGATAATAAAACAAAACCATTATCATATAATTTTATATTTATCCTGTTTAATTTGCGATCAGTACATCTTCCTCTTCCCAGATCCCTATCAGCCCTCGTACCTGAGCTTATTTCTATTTACAAAAATAACATTATCACACATACTAGCCACGTGTTCTTTGGTCTTCCCTTTCTTTTACATCTCTCCGTTTTCATAATAAATATTATTGGAAAAAACATGGCTTTCATGTGCTATGAACTTGATATGGTAAAGATGAAAATGCTAAATAAGTATAATAATATTATGCTTAAAAAGAGGTTAGTTGAACAACAACCATGCTTATATAACAATAGCAGTATGACCAATGCATTATTGTAAGCATTCGAGCAAATTACCTACATGGCGCGAAACAAATTTCAACTGATTTACGCTGTACAACGATTGCCCATGATTGAACGACACTTTATTTATTGGTAATCATTGTATTTATGACGAGTGAACCTCCATTTTCACTCATCATCACCATTTCTAGTACTCATTCTAATTATTTCGGATCGACATTATGTTTACCTTCTCCGTTCACACTTCACTGCAGATATCTAATTATTGTATTGTATTGTAAAATATTTATTGTACATAATTCATACGGAATACATCTAAAGATTTAATATACAATGGCTGACTTACCCCTTCCTTGATCTGATCACATAAAGGGATCTCTTACAGTCAACTAATCAAATTAATTATCATTAGGTTTTATAAAATTTAGTCACAGATTTCAAGCCTTAGTCAATCCTCGATCTATAATTCAGAGATCCCGTGAAATTGGCATCTTTTTGTGCGAACTAAGTGTAGCAATCGTGTCTAATGACAACCGATTGACTCTCGTCACCCCGCTGCGGACGCGGTGCAATTTTGTTCTACGAGTATCACGACATTAATCAATAATATCTATAGATTACGATTGCTTTTTGTTTGATCATCAAGCCGAGTCGGGCTATAGCTTTAATTAAAATGGTGTAATAATCGAGCCAAAATAATAAATACTGTATCACAGTGATGTAATATTGTATAAATACATATTATATACATATATATTTCAATAAAACAATGAAAAAGTAACCAAGTTTTGTTGAAATTATCACGAATACTTCAGTTGCCGTGTGGTCCCGGCATAGAATGGGCCACCCCTTCCTTTTCCGTGGGTGTCATAAGAGGCGACTAAAGGATTTTAAAGGTCGAGGGATGGGCAGCAGTGCCCTTCTTAAAGAGATTAACTGCGATTGTTAATCCGCCTGCCAAGCGTTGCAACTACTGGCAATATCCCCCTTTTGGGGAGGTCTACGTTCAGCAGGAGACAGTAGACGACTGATATGATGATGAATATTTCAAATATTAAATATAGAAACGAATTTATTCGCAAACATCAGAAAATCTATCAGGTTTCTTTTAATTTATACTACTCGTATTTACAGATTTGGTGTGTTGGAGTTAAATATTGTATTGGTATAAATATATATATTATTTTAATGTGTAATACGGTTGTACACGTCTATATTTTGTTATCTTTTATTAAGTGAAGGACTTGCTGAAAACCAGCGCTGTGTAGCTTTACACACTGCACTGTGACACTCGCGGTGTTAGCTGAGCCATTTCCTTTCGCCTAATACAAGAAGCAACATTTTCCAGCAATAAATATTCTAATAGATTTTGTATCTGTATCAAATTATCAGACTGCCTTAAGGTCGGATCAATCATTCGTTTATAGATATATGCCATCCAAACAATTTATGCGGACAATAACTAACGCAATAATTGTTCAAAACCTTCTAATCAACTTCTATTATTCCCTTTTCCACCTTAAATCTCTCTCTTAACACACACAATTCAATACTCGCAGCTCGGAGAAAATACGGCCGTGCAAACGTAATCGTTGTAAATAACAGTCGGGTGAATTCGATTAAAAGCTGCTTTATAGTGGCGTATCGTAAGGAGAGATGAAACAGCAAGCGCCCCGTCCCGTCGCGAGCAAACATCCACGCTCGCGCGCCGTTCAATTGAAACCACGTCGCTCGCGTTCCAATGGTGTTGGTACGCGGCGGCATCGCGGCAGGCGCGTCCCGTAGCATTGTTGCAAACAATGGCTTCGCATTATAAACTTCCACACTAAACTTAATGTTACGCGCACTTCGTTGACTTTTATTCGTATTGCTCAATGCAATTGTGCTCCCCTGTAATATTAATAAAGACTAGCGACCCGCCCCGGCTTCGCACGGGTACATAAATACGAAGATATATTAGTATTTTATAATAGCTTTATTTGGTTACATTATTGTAATTTTCGAATGGATCTCTAAATTTTGAAAATAATATGTAGCCTACGTAATTCGTTTTTTGAAGTCGGTTGAAAAAAAATTTTTTTATACAACTTAGAATGGCAAACAAGCTGACGGCCCACCTGATGGAAAGCGGTAACCGTCGCCTATAGACATGAGCAGTACCATGGACATAACAGAGTATACTGTTTCGCCCATGGTATATTTGTTGCCACAGTCTTGCCAATTGCATACTATTTCTATTTAAATTTGATCTACGAGTATAATTTAAACGTACTTAGAAGTCTGACATATCAGAGAAATTATTTAGAAATAAAAAAAAATACATATTGGAGTAAAATACAAAGAATAATAATACGAAGAAGTCGTTTCCGACAAAACTGCAAGTACTTAATTATTGAATCGGTGAAGTGTATTCAGATTGTAACTACTTATATATTTATTTATTTAATAAAGGTATAGAAATATAACTGAGCGCCTACAAGGTAAATACATTACACGAACTTGGCGCGTGAACGCCGAGAGCTTTTATGTTGGCAATATAAAAAGAATGAAGTCCAAGTAAAATGATCCCAAGTTTATGTCCAACATTGTGTACTTGTAGTAAAAGGGAAAAGTTTTTCATCGACCAGTGTATCATCGAAGTTATAATCGAACGTGTGGCTACCACACCTACGTGTACCTACATCACACTAACATCATTCGCTAATGATTAATCATGACGCATCGCAACTATATTTACTTGTTCAACACCTCATTCCTCGGGAATGAAAACGCTTGAGTGGAAGTACGGCGTCATAGTACATTTTATGTTGTCCAGGGTACTGTTTCTATATATTCGTAAGTTGAGTAAAGAATTACTTGAAATTGTGTTTTTTGAGAGAGAGAGAGAAAAAGACAGAAAGAAAGAGAGAGAGAGAGAAAGAAATACTGTTATATGATACTATGGATTTGGCCCCACTTCACATGGGTAAACAGAATTTTCAAAAATAATATATAGCCTATATTACTTGCTGATAAGGTAGCTTAAGATAGGTAAAAGAATTTTTAAAATCGATTGAGTAGTTGTTGAGTTTATGCATTATAAACAAACAAATAATAAAAATCTTTCCTTTCTCTAAGTATAGACAAGAAATTGTATATTGTAGAAAAATAAATTGAAAAGCTTCTTCCTTGTTATTATAATACTACTAGCGTTCACCCCTGACTTTGTCCGCGTGACCGGGACATGTTCCCTGAACGATAAATAGCAATATTTCAAAACAAGTAAACATATCTTTTGAATAACAATACTCCAGACAAGCATTTCACATTCGGGGCATAAGGATTGGCAAAACAAAACCAGAACAATTAATATATCATTTTGAAATGGAGAATAAAATGACTTCTTGCGATGACTGCACAGTATTGCGGATATTGGCAACGAATTCAGTGGAAGTCTTCTTTTCATTTTCAATCGCAGCCTTCATAACGGTTCGCTGTCGCGGAACTCATTTGTCATGTAAACCATTTATCATGGAAAACAATTTAATTGCTGATATTTTCTGTCCGTCCGTCAGGCGAGTCCGGAGTTGAGTTGCCGCCGTTATATCTTTATTACAAAAAGGAAATCACTACTTCAAATTATTAATTCATTTCGTGAAATTCAGCATAGAGTAGTTTTCTGTAATGAAAACGCATGCGGCGTTTTATGGACGTCATAATGTACTATGTTGTTTTAATTAATGTACTATGTTGTCTTAGAATGACAAACAAGCTGACGGAAAAATGATGGAAAGTGGTAACCGTCGCCTATAGACATGAGCAGTACCATGGACATAACAGAGTATACTGTTTCGCCCATGGTACCCCCCATGCGTTGCCATTCCTGAGGACTCAGGTGTTATTCCTCTGTACCCTGTAAATTCACGCCATATCCCACCTTTTAAACCGAAACACAGCCATGCAAATACAACTGCTTTACGATTGAAACACGAATGGGATAGAGGTGCCTAAGTAAACGACTTTTGTACAGTCTCCCTCTGGTAAATCTATAGGCGACCATTGGCACTTCCCATTAGTTATCTAAGTTGCATAAAGAAATTCATAGAATATTTTTTAATAAACTCTAAAAATAGAGACCAGGAACAAGGATTATATATATATATATATATATATATATATATATATATATATATATATATATATATATATATGAAAACGGCGCTGGTTGGAGAGGAGGGCAGCGACAATAATAAAATAATATTATAAAGAGAGGCTTACCAGTATATTTTCTTAGACGTACACACTTCATACAATATAACAACAATAATGTCAATCAAGTAGAAAAATAGATATCAAAAGACATATTCATAATATAAAAATATAAATCTAAAAAGGTAAATTATATAAAAAGAGGTCTGTCGCCAACATGGCACGCCCCGGTGCAGAGCACCAATCTAAGAGGCGACAAAAGCAATATTACCATGTCAATCGAACTTCCATCTTGTTGTTGTGGCGGCGGTACAAATCTGCGTCGGTATGGGGCGAACAGCTTCAGTCGATGGAGTATCCAACAGCAAATGAAACACTTGAGAGCTGGCAGCTTCTCAAAGTCTGCTGGGACTGGACGTGGATTTATTAGCACCTCTGCTTCTAGTAGTAGAATTGGGTGTACTTCTTCCGTTGGTGTTTTCTGTAGCAAAGTTATAGAAAAAGTGTCCTTAATAAATCTGAACAGACGTCCCCAGGAGCTACTCATTGATGGTGCTGTTGGACAAATAGACAGCCAATCAATCTTATTGTTGGCCATAAAAACAAAGACCTTGGCAAGTTCGCTGCACCGACAAATAACCGTTAGCCGTTTCGGAAATAATCTTCGACGGGCCATAAATCTTCTAAAATCCATGCTGGCAGCATCCACTGAAAGGCTTCTCACGATTTCCAGGTAAACAGCTCGGGCGGTGAGACATGTAAATACAGCTACCTGGCACTTTTCTCGCTTGCATTTAATAGTAACCTCCACCGGGACAAAGTAATAGAGACCGGTAAAAAGAACGCCGATGATGCGATAACTTGTCGCTGAGAAGTTCACCAAATTGTGGCGCAACGGGAGTAGCTTTATAACTATGCAAAAACAATAACATTATTTGGCAACAGACCTGATGTTAGAACACTACTGTTATGAAATATCTCCCGCGCAGGAAGTTGACGACAGTTACATTGTTGCCGTGACCAGACATTCGACAGTCTAAGACAAGTGGGTTTACTTCCTGCATGGGAGGATCTAAAATTACACAGTTTAATATAAATTACACAGTTCAATATAAACATTAACAATAAGGATAGAATCATCCTCTCCCAACATCAAGATTAGGTTTTTAAACCTTCTTGATTGGTTGAGAAATGACCTGCTGTAAAAAGGCGCCTTTTCAGCCTCCGAAATTTCTTTATTTAAAAAGGGAGACAAAATTTTAGAAGGAATCTAGGAGGCAGCGCTTTATAATTTTGAAATTTAGAGGTTTTTCTAATAAGAACCAAAAAATCTTGGCACAATAATGTGCACAAACAGTTGTCCTAATCAACCGAACTCATCAGTCTAAATGATTAAGACGACCACCGAAATTGTTAGTGCCATTGGCTTGTAGTGCCAATGACATCTAAATCATAAAACTTTCGATAGTGTGCTTCCACGATATAAGTTGCAAATCGAGTAGCCATGTAAGCCGTCTGTAGCTCCAATTGTCTACGTGTGCCACAGTCATAGAGGCAAGTTCACCCTCTACTTTTTTCTTACCTCTTGGTGGCATCGAAAGGCATTGGATAAAATTAGGTCGGCTACGAGGCAACTCGTGATAAAAATTTCCATGTCTATCGTTTACAGTAGAAATTTTGAATAAGTCAGTAGCTACGATAGATGACACTACCTTACCTTTTGGGGAGATAGTGGTATAACATACGCCATCGTTGACGTATTTCAATAACTCTGGGTAGAGGAACTTCACAGAAACTAACATATTTATTGTGGGAACACAGTTGTGTACCACACAAGCTAACTGGTGTAGTTCCTTACCGTCAAAATTGTGATACTAGTTGACGTATCAGAAGGTCAGTCTGACCAAACTGCTCTTGTAGAAGGGTCTTGTGACAAAGCCAGAAGAGAAATAACAACGTCACGAGCGGCTCCACGGAGAGCAGAGAGAGAGCTCGACAGACCTATGCTTTCCGTCGCCATGAACAAATGTTTGGAATTTAAAAATGATGATTTGAATAATAATAATAGCCAATGGGAAGGCGGCGAACCAGTAAACATAGGTAGACTAACTACTACATTACCTGAATTAGGGTTTCCGTTGTTCCCACGAGCGACATCAGTAAGCTCAGCCAACTTCAAGAAATCACTGGGTTGATGATGAAGAGTGTTAAAGGCTATGAGCTTATTTTTATTTTGTGTACAATCAAATGATATGTTTTGTGTACCTAAAGTGTGTTTACGTGTATGGGATTTATGAATAGGCGGCATCGGCAACTTGAAGTGGAGTTCGCGGGCTTCGTTGAAGGCTTATCCATAGCCGCAGTGCTGAGAGAATGTCATGCCGTGGACATTTGAAGATTTAAGGGTAGTTAGGGCCGGCGCGGTAACAAGCGCACACTCGCGCACCGCGGCTGATACGCCGGCGGTGCCGGGCGAGTATTCATGCGCGCGCCCGGCCAATTTCAATACCGTATGCGTCTCCAATGCCGACTGAACAGGCGCGAAAGGGGGCACGTGCTCGCGCGCTGCGACACCAGCCATACCGGTGGCAAACGCCAGGCGAGACCACGGGCTCGCGTTCTGTAGCCAGCACCGAGTTGATCTGTCTCTCAGAGAAAGAATTGTTAGTGTAGGTCACCCATTTTTCTACTCTAGAATTTCTAGACGATTGTGAGCGTGTACTGGCGGCCTTATCAATAGCCGCTAATTCAGCCTCTAGTTCTAGAGTCGCTACAATACGCTCCCGCTGAGCGGCAGCGCGTTCCCGCTCAGCTGCGGCGCGGTCAAGATTGGCCTCTAATTCGGCTAAACGACGTGCATGTAATGCTTTCGCGGCAAGTCGTTGCGATTGAATAGAGGTCGATGAGCGATGTGGACTATGACGCGAACTAAGATTATTAATATTATGGGAAACGCCGGCGGGTACCTCTGAGGGAGGAACGAATAGATCCGCTAGGGCGCTTTGTGCCGCTGCCATACCTCTTGTGAGAACCATTTGAAAAAATGTTTATAATTTCTAATTTTTTTTAAATATATATCTAATAATTTTACCGGGAGAAGGACCAATGAAAACGGCGCTGGTTGGAGAGGAGGGCAGCGACAATATATATATATATATATATATATATATATATATATATATATATATATATATATATATATATATATATATATATATATGTAAACTTAATGCAAATAGCGGAATAAAAATAAGGAAAATAGAAACGAACGTGATAATTGTCAGTATGAGGTTGAGCTCCCCTCCGTTTCCTCTGGATACCATCTTGGCTTAAACTTGGTAAATTAATCACGACTTCGTCTCCGTCAGTCATTCCTCACTGGCACCCCGTTAGTGTGTACTCATAGCGTAGTCGGGATTACATTTTCATCCAAAAAAACACCATTCTATCACTAAACTAATACTTTATTCCGCTCAATTATGTTCGAATTACATACAATATTTTTGAACTATTTTTTATTCCTTCTTAATCGATTAGGATTATTTTGTTTAATTCCACTACCATTAGCATGTGCGTGACTGCTAACATTTAAACATTGACTACCGTTAATTATTATTATACTTTTGTATCTTACTTTAAAGCTTGTTTTGTACATTGTACAGTAAATTATTAGATTTTTTAATTTGAATTATATATATATATATATATATATATATATAAATATATATATAATATATAGTGATACAAACGGCGGCCTTATCGCTAAGCAATCTCATCTAGACAACTTTTGGGTAAAGGACATTGAAAAAAGACAAAGGGTAAGTGGTTCACTAATAAATAGATATTAATGTATACAAACATACATATATAAAACAAATATATACAAAAACGCACACATACAACAAGCGAATATTGAAGAAAAATGAAGAGAGATACCGGAAAATAGTACTAAAGGGAGAGGTAGTAGGATTTAACAGAGGTTTTGAAGCTAGTGAGAGTTTGAGCGCACCGAATGGAGGTAGGTAGTGAGTTCCACAGGCGAACTGCCTGCATAGTATAAGATTTACAAATTTAGGTTTTGTAGAAATAAGAACTATATATATACTAACCAGTGATAGACGAAATAACATTAAGTTCAGTGAAATACTTTCCGTCACTAGTATTTTTGTCATGGTGTTAATACATTACAGGGGCGACACTGTATCCAGGTAGCTTTCTAATTCTTGCCACGTTGACCTTTTAAGTGCTGCGCAGCTACACCCACTAATAGGAGTTTAAATTGATTATACACGTGACTGGAAATCATTAAAGCAACATAAACTTGTTGACGTGGATAAATAGCAGCGGATACTGATCTGAAATTAAAGTAAAAGTTAAATATAGAACGGACAACGGCTGTAATGTAGGCCGAAGAAATATTTTACAGCGCACGAACAAACTGAAAATTGGTAGAAAAAAATCAGGTGTGTGGCGTGTTACTGGCCATCAGAATCCGTCTTTTATATTCTTCTACTGATATTGTCTTATGTTTTTACAATTCTGTCATTAGATAGTCTTTATGTTTTCCGACTGATGAAGACGTGTTAAGAAAGAACTAAATTATTAAGCATTTTATTTATTAACCCGTTTCTCTTAAGGTGGTATAAACTGTTTGATTGAAAGATTTTATTTAGTGACCTATATTTATGGTTTGTAAATTATATATGTGTATATGTATGGGTTTATAAATTAGAGTAGTATACCAGTAGGCTACGCTTGCTTTCACAATGTATATGATATATGACGTAAATATAATTCGTATAAAAGAATAACATTATATTACCTTTTTTCGGTTGTCGGGTAAGTGAATAGAAACAAGTGATATCGTAGTCAACAAACAATAAAATGATAATAGCCTATTTCTTTGGTTGTTTTTTCTTATTGTAAAAATAAAAAGCATCAAATAGTACTTATTTACAATAAGGTCGAGCCAGCCGTGTGTTCCCAGCATAGAATGGAAAACCCTTTCCTTGTTTGTGGGTGTCGTAAGAGGCGACTGAGGAGCTTATGGTGGAGGGATGGGTAGCAGCGTCCCTTTTAAAACATCACCAAAGCCTAACTGCAGTTGTCAACTCGCCTGTCAAGCGTGGCAACTACTGACAAAACCTGTCAAGAGGGAGGCCTATGTCCAATAGTGGACAGTCAATGGCTGATATGACGATGATGAGTAGAACATTGTTTACAGTTTCTTCTAATACATTATAACAAGCACGATAGTATGATAGCGAGCAGGCTGCACTGCGTGTACGTTAATCACTGCTGCGCAATTTCCAATGGAATCGTACAGCGGTGATTATCTGTATACTATTTAATATATTATGTGTTTGTGTGTATTGTGTATGTACATTAACTAACATTAATTTTAAGAATATTGTTACTAATAAATATTTAATGGACCAAAAAAGTCCGAAATAAAAATCATTATTATTATAACAATACGAAATAATTAGAACAATTTTATTTAATCATTATATATATATATATATATATATATATATATATGAATATAATATATAAAACGATAACCAATATAAGAAAAGAACAGTCAAGATAAGAAGGAATAGAATATTTGGAGAAATGAACGCGGAAGGCGGCGCTTGGCTCCCACACAAGCCAGTATTAATATTAAATCCCACCAATTACCTCCCGAGGCTCTCCTGAGACGCATAATTACACGAGTCTTGCTGAAAAATTTCACTAGCTTTAAAGGAAATTAAGTAATAAAGGTTTAATTAGTCAGACGAATCGCTTTGGTTTATTCTGAGCGAAGTAGGCTGCAGAATGTTCGTTTCATTTTATGCGTTAACATTTTGTGAGAATTACGGGTATATTCAGAAGCGTTTCTTGCGGCAGTGTACAGATGGAGCCACTTGCTGCTAGCACTGCTGAAAGTGACCAATTTTATAATTTGATCACACATATAGTATATTAAATATACAATCGGGACTTAACGCGATGTAACAGTCCTTACAGGTTCGACGTGAACGACGTTGGACGTGGAAACATCTGCAATAAAGAAGCAGATATATAGGTACTACTTACTTGTAAAGGCTCTTACACCGCGTCAAGTCCCGATTGTGTATTTAAAATATGTGTATTTAAACAACGCAAAAGGCTAAAGTTTAAATTGATGACAGATATAAATAAAAATTTAAAATATTACTACAAGTGTGAAGTTATTACCCTAATAGAACCTTGAAGAAAGAAAGAAAGAAAAAAATAATTAGTGACAATATACATTGAAATTATAGTAACTTAACGGAAAGAATAAAAATTGTAATCACTAAAGAGTTTGGATGCAATGAAGAACAGTGAGTTCTAGATATAATTTGATTTTCGAAATAAAGCATCCAATTTATTATTTGTATTTACTTACACGAGTTTATTTTTTTTTAATATTTCTTTTTAAACTGAAGCATATTATTTCGTTTGAAAATTATAATAATTAAAAAAATGTACTCCGTATAATCACCACAAATAAAGAATTGCTTGTATGTACGGCTTATTATTTGGTTCATACTCGTAACAAAGATACAATTCGTGAGTAAATTGCAACTCGTCCTAACTTTACGATGCTTGGAACTTTCTCGCGGAACATCACCTCAGCTAAATGAAAACATTAAATACGTATTGTAAATTAAACATTAGAATAATGTCAAAGTTTATAATGTTTGTAGAAAATTATTCCGAGAAATCTCCAAAGCCATACATTGATACAATGACTTCCATTGTGTTTCATAGAAGCACGATTAATTGTGGAACTTTAGTTTCGCGTCCTACGGGTAAGTTGAAGCGTTAACATTTGGTAACAAGAAAATAAGCATACTGTTGTGTACTGGGGCGTGCACTGAGTATCTCTCGGCTGAAGTTACAACTTGTTTTGTGACTACAACTAAAGGAGATAAATAATAAGATATTTAGGTGGACCGCTACCTTGTTCTTTATTAAATTATGGCTCGTGTTTTAAAACATGTATTTCTTTTATAATTACTAACTGAAGACCGCTAAATTGTAGTTTTTCTGCAAATAAAAATGCATCATACAAGAGATTTCACTTTACTCCACACGAATTGTCTATTCTCCAGAGGTAACTTTTTTTTTTTTATACAACTTAGAATGGCAAACAAGCTGAAGATGTAAAGTGGTAACCGTCGCCTATAGACATGAGCAGTACCATGGACATAACAGAGTTGTTTCGCCCATGATACTCCCCAAGTGTTGCCACTCCTGAGGACTCAGATGTTATTCCTCTGTAAGTAAATTCATATCCCACCCTTCAAACCGAAACACAGCCATGCAAACACAACTGCTTCACGGTAGAAACACGAATGGGACAGAGGTTAATCGACTTTTGTACAAAGTCTCCCTCTGGATATAACTAGAATTGGCAGTTATGAATGGGATTGATACAGTTGTAGTTTAAGGGGACATATAGTCATATAAAAGTGAAACGTAATATAATATTGTATGTATGTATATAATATAATAATATTTAGTAACAATATTTATACATATTTTATTAGTAAATGCACCGCTTACTTAATTTTTTGCTCGCCTCATGGTTTACTGATAGAGAAGGCCATTAGGTGTTAAGTCCACCGTATATACACTTACGAGGTCTGTCCGGAAAGTTCGTATAAAAGTGTTCTGGAATGGGTGGGGAGGCCAGGTAAGCGCAGGACCCCTTCCTGTCCCTAACAATGCTTCAGTGGTTTGACCGCCGTGCGGTGCGAACTGGCTTGTCACGTGAGCATCTGTGAAGTTAACCTCTTAACGAAACCCCGTCGGCATGGAGCCCGCTTCCGTTGAAGAGCAGCGCGTCGTAATCAAGTTTCTCTCGAAACTCGGCAAGAATGAATCTCAGAACAGTTTATGGGGATGATGCTGTGAAGGAACCAACCGTCCACAAGTCGCTAAAAAGATTCAGAGAGGGCCGAGACAATGTTGATTGTTTTTTTCGATGGGGGGATATCAAGAATTCGTCCCTCCAGGCCAGACAGTTGATGGAAAATTCTACGTCGATGTGCTCAGACGCCTCAAAGCTCGTGTGGCACGAGTTCGTCCAGAATTGGCGCGAGAGGGGCGTTGGATTCTTCACCACGACAATGCCCCTGCCCACACCTCTCTCTGTTGTCCGTGAGTTTTTGAGTAAAAATTCCATTACGGTGACCGAACACCCCCCTATTCGCCGGATTTGGCCCCGTGTGACTTCTTCTTGTTCCCAAAAACCAAATTGGTACTTCGGGGGCGGCATTTGGGGGACATAAATGAGATAAAAAAGCTACGACGGGGCAGCTGAGAAACCTACAACCAGAGGACTTTCAAGGAGCCTTCTCACAGTGGAAACGGCGTTGGCACAAGTGCATTATGTCACAGGGGGAGTGCCTGAATAATTGTAAAATAAAATTTTTAAAAAACTTTTATACGTCTTTCCGGACAAACCTCGTACAGAGGGAGACTTTGTACAAAAGTCGATTGCTTGGGTATCTCTGTCCTATTCGTGTTTCAACCGTCAACCAGTTGTGTTTACATGGCTGTGTTTCGGTTTGAAAGGTGGGATATGGCGTGAATTTACTGAGTACAGAGGAATAACACCTGAGTCCTCAGGAATGGCAACGCATGGGGGGTATCATTAGCGAAACAGTATACTCTGTTATGTCCATGGTACTGCTCATGTCTACAGGCGACGGTTACCACTTTCCATCAGGTGGGCCGTCAGCTTGTTTGCCATTCTAAGTTGTATAAAAAAAAATAATAGTGCATTGAGGTTTAATAAATAGAGAAATAATATTATTCTCATATAGAAGGTATACAGTTACATCTCCAATAAGTGTTTTATTATTATAGTGGTATACTTAAACATACATGTGTATCATTCTTTCTGTGCTTTGCAATTCATTTATGTAACAGTCTATTCGATAGGATCCGGTGTTCTGGTTTGTTTGTTGCGTAAGTTGATGGGTACATAGTGGCAGGTACATTGTAATAGTTGGTGCGGTGCTCGGAACACAAACAAACAGACGCCGCGGAAGCGAGATAAATAAACAGAAGCGTGTCGATTCCATCGCTGAACATAGTCACGTTTGCAGGAGCGCAGCTCGACAATCACGTACAGCATCTACGAATAGATTCATGTAAAGCGAGAGACTAGCAATATGAATAACCGCTGACACCGGAGGGACGATGGCAACATTGCACACGGTGGACATTTTTGTTTTGTCTTCATAAACCATATTCCTAGTTCACTGGAGTTGAAAATTGATCAAATCAGATGAAGTTCAGATAATTACTTTAATTTTTAACCAATTTAGGTTTTGATTTTAATCATATAAATTATGTAGCTCTATAAATAAAAGAGAAAAAATTCATTTTTTTTTTTATTATAATTATTTTGTATGACTCCGCTACCATTAGTATGTGTGTAATGGCCAACATTCGTTCTACGACGAGTTCTACGACCTTCCATATTAGTCATCAATCTCCGACCGCTATTCAGTTCACACATGTTTTGCGACATGTGTTTTACCTTTAAATCAGTTATCTTCCAGCAAATTAATAGATCATTGCTCAGAGTCTGGTGTTCGGAGATTAATGGTTAACAAGAAAGGATTTTTTTATGCAACTTTGAATGGCAAAAAATCTGAAGGCCCATCTGGTGGAAAGTAATAACCGTCGCCTATAGACATGAGCAGTACCATGGACATAACAGAGTATACTGTTTCGCCCATGATACCCCCCATGCGTTGCCATTCCTGAGGATTAATGCGTTATGCATCTGTACTTTGTAAATTCATTGCTATATCCCAACCTTCAAACGTTGTAGAACTTTTGATAATACAAATAGTAGGTAGTCAATCCTCGAATGTTGGCAGTCGCACGCATACTAATGGTAACGAAATTTAACAAAATAATTATATAATAATCAACTAACAAAGCGATACTAACTTCCGCAAAATAACTAGGATTCAATAAAGATTTGTTTAGTTGATTAAAATTTCAATCAAATTAATAAAATAATTACGTTAAATTTATTTTGTGTACGTTAATTTAATAACTTATTTATCAATTTAATTAATAATTCTTAATTAATAGATTATACCTACATATAAATAGATCTCTAGTATCTACAGTAGTCGCCGTGTGGTCCCGGCATAGAATAGATCCCTTCCTTTTCCGTGGATGTCGTAAGAGGCGACTAATGGAGGACGAGAAATGGGCAGTAGCGTCCCTCTTAAAGCTTTTCTCTAAAAGCTTAACTGCGGTTGCCAACCCGCCTGCTAAGCGTGGCAAATACTGGCAAAACTCCCCTTATGGGGAAGGCTTATGTCCAGCAGTGGACAGTTAACGGCTGGAATTACAGTAGATGATTTAAACCTTTCATATATACAGTGTGATTTAGATAAAATTCATGTCCGCATATGTACGTTTGGTTTAGTAACATGTAAAACACGTAGCGGTTTCTATTGTTCGGACCGCTATCGTGCGATTGACACGACAGCCGTCAAAACAAACGGAGGCCTAGTATACGGCGGCTATTGTGAACATGCGATGGGATCGTTTACCTAAATTACGAAAACTGTCACCGCTGATAGTCAGCAGGTTTGTGCTTATCGTATGAAAACAAAACAGTTTACACTGGTCGCGATAAAGTTGCTGATAACCTAATAGTTTCACAATTATTTTACAATTCTTAGTCGCCATTAATATTTGTTTTGTAATGTCATACATATTTTCAATATAGTGTTTGTATTATGAAAACTGTTGTATTTCGTAGAAGTGTGAGTGTTCACGTTTACAATTGCTATTTTACGGAGGCAATGTTTTAGCGACTGCTAAAAAAACATTATAGTAAAGTTTCTGGTATGTGTGTTTTTGTGTATCACTATAAAATAGCTTAGAGTACTCTCACAAAAGACAAGTCGTTCATCAAAATCCATTAAACGGGTCCACGCGCGCTAAGAACTCGGACATAATACGTGCGTATACCTGAAAGAGACTACCTCCCTCTCTTCGGTAGTAAAGAAATATAAATTAATTTTTCAAGTAAGTAACAATTTCACAAAGTTCCTTTTCAAAGTTTAACATAAAAAAAGATTGCCAAGTAAGATTAATTCGATCCATCAAGGGGAGTGCGGCACGCGATAAGATAGTAGAGACTGGGCCCAAGTCGTCACTCGCTCGCAGCCTAATATTATACTCGTACTCGTAGCTGTGTATAATAGGACTGTAACTCTACGGAATATATACGTTTAACATTTATAATTAAACATTTACCTACTTGAATTAGAAACATTATACAAGGCGAAGTCTATATCATACAACATAATTTTAACAGAATTCTATCAGTGAAATTGTGAAATGAATTAAATATTTTTCCTAAATGGTCGTAATCATCGCCTGTCCAGTTGTTAAGTTCGGATGGAGTCTCAAAATGTTTTCTCGTTTTGAAATTTCTAATCTAGTATATTCAAATAGCATCCATAGTTTCTTAACTTCACGGACTGCCATGGACATAGGCCTCACCATAAACAGGATTTGGCAGTAGTTGACATGTTTGGCAAACGCAGTTAGATTTTAGTTACGTTTTAAGATACACACATATTTTTTTATAGGTGATAATGGAATGGTAACCCCGCCTGCGCTATCGGTATACACTGGCGGGGCACCAGTGAAGGATGATAGGTGAGGATGAAGCAGGTCAGCAAGCGCATCGTGAGGAATTCAACAAGAATTGTTCACGATGGTTTCCAGGGGGAAACACGTGGAGGTTGACCTGATAGAGCATATTGCTAGCAATGGGGCTATCAAACTCCATTGCCAATAATCCCTTTCCCCCCACACACACATATTGAATATATATAATATTAACAAATATCATCTGGCCACTGGTGATATGATATGAGACGTAAGACTCGCCTCTAGGCTGCCTCAAGGAACGGTCCCGAGCTTCTCGTACCTACATTCACTGACTTCCTACAATTGAAGAATATATTTATAATATACATGATATAAGATATATGTATTATCATCATCAACAAAGTCACTTCCCGTCTGTCCGTCCCTATGTATGCTTAAATCTTTAAAACTATGCAACGGATTTTAATGAGGTTTTTTTAATAGATAGACTGATTCAAGAGGAAGGTTTATATGTACAATACATGTATAATATAGTAGAGAAACACTGATAAATTTAGAGGTCTCTAATGTAATGTGATGTAATGTGCACCCGTGCGAAGCCGGGGCAGGTCACTAGTATTATACACGAAGATAGAATAACGCTTACTACTTGGGTAAAGTGTAAAAGTGGGCGTTAATCTTTTTTTTTTTACAGTTATAATTTTTTGTTTCTTCCCGCGGACGAAGTTATGAAGACGGTTAGTATATACTAACGCAATAGAATAAATGCAAAGTGATAGAGCCATTCCAAACGTTAGTGCGACATCGAGATAAAGTAACTTAAGCAGTGTCGACACGGACGAAATGTGCCACTATTGTGAATCCGTGTAAGGCCGATGCCGGGGCCGGGGGCCGGCGCCCGCGGCTGCCGCGACGCGACGCTTCGCAATCAGTTCACAATACATTCCCCGCAGTTTATTGCAAAGCGTTTGCTTCGTGCAGTTTATACGAGATTTCCACTATATTTTATTTTTATTCAAGCAGATAACATACTGTGTGTATGTTGGTGTTTATTGCGGAGAATGTCAGGCAAGTACGAGTACTTACGAGACATGAATTCTGAGAAATTGTAAAATATCTGCTTTTACTGTACACTAGAATTATAAATATTACAGTTGGAATTTAATGCAACAAGTTTTCAGGTAAATAGTACTTTATAGTTATATTTATAGTATGATTTACCTGAAAATACATCACGTTTATTACTTTGATTTATTGAGTGTAAAAGACTAATTAATAGACTAAATAATAATACGATGTGATGTGTATGTGATAATACAGTATTTCGATCACCATATAGGATAATTTTTGACTTCAATTTATTTTTATATGATATTTCAAATTGTTGTTTATTTATTTAATGTAAAACCGAAATTATTGCGTGACATATCTATTTAAAAACGAAATATGTAAAATAATTAAATATAATCTGACAACTAAATTGACATTAATGCATGTATATTAGCCACCTATAAATGTAATGTTGCTGCATCCAAACAGGGTTCCATGTACTTACTCTTCATAAGGACATTGTAACAACTCTATATTATGTACATGAATGCATTATATTAATAAATAAATAAACATTATAGTAGCAGAATATTCCATTTCTATAGAGTAATATACAAATCTGCAGCATGAACAATATTGTGAGAAAAGTTAGTAATCAATAAATAATCTTCGTAGTTTATTTTTTTATACAACTTAGAATGGCAAACAAGCTGACAGCCCACCTGATGGAAAGTGATAACCGTCGTCTATAGATAATTGAGAGATTTTGTATAATATATTAATATATTTTATTATAAGTACCTACCTACATAACAATGCATAGAAAACGGTCAAACCAATACAAACAGCACACTGACTCATAAATACAAATATTTGTATTGTGCGGGGTTCGAACCCGCAGGCACCGGGAAGTCAACCGAGGTCGCCAAATTATAAATAGCTACCATTACTGAGGCCTTGAAACAAGCCACCCCGCCCGTACGTAATACGTAGGTGTGGGTATAACAAGGCACGATACGTTTCAGTACTAAAATTATTCAATCCAATTAGGTGCGCGGCGCGGGGCGGTATCACCCTCACCTCTGAACCACCGCGCGACTAATAACTTCGTGTCTAACTAGTGGTATGAACATTAGTGCATTTACACTGCTATTAAGAGGTTACAGCAGTCTGAGCTGCGACCTCTCAGCTGGATAGAGCGCCGTGTTGCGGCTCTCAGTTGCATACTACCGCTAAGAAATATTAACACTACTGTATTATTAGTTCTCTCACTGCAAATTAGATATTAGCTGAGTTCGTGATTACGTTCGCGTATAATGTATTATTATTATATAATAAATTTGCATTAAAAAATTTTATGCTTTGTTATTTTGTATAGAACATTTTCAATGTTGGATAGAGTCAGTTCTTCGCTTACAACAGATGGCTTTACAAAATTTACCCTGCCTTTTTTTTATACAACTTAGAATGGCAAACAAGCTGACGGTCCACCTGATGGAAAGTGGTAACAGTCGCCTATAGACATGAGCAGTACCATGCACATAACAGAGTATACTGTTTCGCCCATGATACCCCCCATGCGTTGCCATTCCTGAGGATTCAGATGTTATTCCTCTGTACCCAGTAAATTCACGCCACTTCACACTCTTCAAACCGAAACACAGCCATGCCAACACAACTGCTTCACGGTTGAAACACGAATGGGACAGAGGTACTCAAGCGATCGACTTTTGTACAAAGTCTCCCTCTGGTATTCTTTTTTAAACTTTCTATAAGCTATATGTTGATTTATATTTAGTCTTAATGTTGTACTATTTACCGTGAAAATTTCGTTACTAACACAAAAACAATTGGATATTGTTTTTACGTAAAATTCTATTCGACATGGTAGATAAAATACATATAGAATAGATATGAATAGGTAAACAGAAAGTGATGACCTTCAAAACTATCGTTTTTGCTTCAATATCAAGTGCTTTATTACGTATTAGTATAAATATATCCATAAAGTACATATTAAAAAAATATTTAATGTACAATTTTGGCTTCGTTACGATTTCATGTTAAACATATGTGAGCAGGTATCAACGTGACAATACATTCTGTTCACGGAAGCAGTCGTGTAAGTGTGTCATGGGTGTACAAGTTAGTTTGTTGACTACCTCCGCCAGCAGGAGACATGTAACTGTCGACGTTTCATCAAGCATACTCCGACAGCAGTGTGTCTTATAATATTAATATGTTCTGTACTAACCATACTGTCCTCTGATACACGAGTAAACAAACCTCAGAGTCACCTATTTGATTATTTAGATAAACATTTTGGTTACAATTAATAACGATCCGATGCTCGCTCGGGTCCAGTCCTAGCCGTGCACAAGGCTGTCAGATCCATAATTCATACGTACATAGAAGTAGGCGCTTTGATTTCCAAGACCAAATAAAAACAAAAAGTAATTCATATATTATTTTTATATACGGAAATAGTTTCTTGTTTTTTGTCTTATCTGTTTTCCTGATATTCGAAGACGTAAATTAACCCTTCTTGGAACATAAAAGGACTAGAAAAACAAAAAGGAGGAAAGTTATAATACATAATACACTGTTATACTTGGGGTTATCTCGTATAACGCCCTGCTTGAATATAAAAGGAATATACCTACTTAGTTACAGAATACAAGAAATCCCAGTTAGAAAATTTAAAAATTCACTAAAACAGTGGCTTGTTAAGGAGTCCTTATACAGTGTGCAAGTGTTTTTGACGCAAAAATGCTTACCTACTTGATTTACGTATCGTGTTACAATGCAGCTGTTCAAGTTCAAGATTTGACAGTGACATTTAATTTTTTATTGTAGACAAGATACAGCCATGCATGATAAATGTCGACGAGTGACAAATTATTGACTTTAGTAATTCGAACCATTCTGAACCTGTATGAAGAAGTATATATATGTGTATACTGGCGACTGTAATCCCTTATGGGATTATCAGAGGAATCTGGTGACTGTTCTCGTGGTGATGAACATAACACCCGGTATGTCTACATTTGGTCGAGCATATTAGAATACATTATAATTTTTTACCAGAGGGAAACTTTGTACAAAAGTCGTTTGCTTGAACATCTCTGTCCCATTTGTGTTTTTACTGTAAACCAGCTGTGTTTCGGTTTGAAGGGTGGGATATGGCAGTGAATTTACAGGGTACAGAGGAATAACACCTGAGTCCTCAGAAATAGCAACACATGGGTGTATCGTGGGCGAAACAGTATACCGGTGTATAACAGTATACTTTGTTATGTGCATAATACTGCTCATGTCTATAGGCGATGGTGACCACTTTCCATCAGGTGGGCCGTCAGCTTGTTTGCCATTCTAAGTTGCATAAAACAATCTAGTCTAGGAATTATAAACATCAAACCGACATGGAATTGTATTTGATATATTTGCATATTTTTATAATATTACTAATTGTTTTACAGACTTATTCGATCAACATTTATATTTTTTAAGTTTTAAATGTTGCATGCCTAATTATGGCGTAATATTTAACATCTTTTTTGTGAATAAATATTCATTCATTTATAAATACTATCTATAAGGCATGTTAAAACCTAAAAGTCGTTACTTATGTTATTACGACCGTGAAGCACCATAGACTGAGAACGCTTTTAAAATATTAAGTCGGGGCGGTGGTGGACGGCGCGGTGGAGCCGCCGCCGGCAGCGCAGCGCCACCGACAACAATGACGTTACGGCATTATAATTTATTCTTACGGTTATGGTTCATTATTCGCGAATACAAAGACCGTTTTCTCGTGGTTTCGTTGCGTTCCCGCGCGCTATACTCGTATCGAGACTTATTGAGACACAATGAACGGCGGCATGACTCCTGCTTAACTTAGGACGCGTTACGGTATAATTATTTTATATTTAAATAACACATTATGTGTTGTACAGTGAAGGAATACTAATTTGTAGTCATGACGCGGGATCATTACTATTAGCACGGATATTTATAGCGACTCAAGTATTTTTCCTATAGTTTCCTAGATTTATGTATATAATCACATTTTTTAATTTTAAGAATTACTGATATTCTGTTGTGGCCAAAAGCCATATATATCGTTAGTATACGACCTCAATAGTTAGATGTTCCAAACGAAGGCAAGTCATTAACCATTAATGTTTGTATTACTTAGCTGTAATGGCGGTGGGTACACGCCACCCGGCGGCGGCGGGTAGCTGGCGAGCGAGCCACCTGTTGCGGCCACCGGGGCTTACTCTCAGACCGGCGTATTTACATGTCGAAACACCACTACAGTGGCTGCGTCTCATATACCGTAAGATATTACGAGTAGCTAATTTATATTGTTATGGACATAAAACAAAAAGATATATATATACAAAAACTACACTCATCATATCTGTTAACTGTCCGCTGCTGAACATAAACCTTTCCCATAAGGGGAGTTTTGCCAGTAATTGCCACGCTTGGCAAGTGGGATGGTAACCAAAGATAGGCTTTGGTGAAGTTTTAAGAGGAACGCTGCTGTCCATCACTTTAGCACTAAGTTCCTTTTGTTGCCTCTTACGACATTTACGGGAAAGGAAGGGACGGCTCATTTTATACCGGGACCACACGGCTAAACACAATAGCTATATGCTACATTTTATTGATCTCATATTTTTATTACGTTGACGCTTATAATTGTAAAAGGGAATGGTTTTGAAAATGTAACAAAATCTCATGTTTTTGCACAAATATCGTATTCGTCCGTTATCTTTTTTGTCACTCCAAGTTATGTAGACAGACAAGTATACCTAACAAGCATCGAGGATATAAAATTAATGGACTAGTACTGTTTTATCGGCGGATTATACGAAATGAATTTTTGATGTTAGACTGAATGAATAAAAACACAAAATAAGGGTTAGAACATAGTATATCTTTAACACTAAACAAAGTCTGAACAGTAGGGGAAAGCGTATTCTCTATATATCTTGTACAACCTCTTTTTTACAACTTAAATCTGTATCTGACCATCATTACAGTGATTACAGAACACACCATAATGCTAACGGTATCCCCATAAGATGCCCTACAGATAAAGATTTACGCCTCTGTACTCTGTAATTTTTTCTCGCCCTTCAAACATAGTTATTTAACAGTAGAAATATGCGTGGGAAAAGAACCAATACAGACGCTATTTATGCAAAGTCTCTGTCTGGTAACTTTATATATATCAAAGAGATTATTTCAGACATTTAAAGCCCTAAGCTGTGCCTATGTCATGTCTAAAGTTTTTCAAGTCAATGTCCGTCACTCAAACAGTGAAGCTATTACTGATACCTCTTAGGTACGATCAAAGATAAACGAATCTTAGTCTGAAGTTAAGTGCATGCTCAAAGGAGCCGTTAATTTAGTTTAAAAGTGACCCTCGGCACTTCAATTTGAGTTGGGCAGCGCATCTGTCACGCGCCATCTCAGCAATTAATAATCGAGTTGTAAACTTTTAATTACTGGACGCTGTTGAGGAAAACGGCCACTCCAACTATCATTAAATCTTAAATTGGTAGGATTTTTCATAGGTACCTATTCTATACTATAAGTTGTATAAAATTTATTTTACTACGAAAATAACAACCGGATTGATTTACGTGTATTCTTGTCCAGAGTGATTGTAGATTTAACAATCATTATATATATATATATATATATATATATATATATATATATATATATATATATATATATATATATATATATATATATATATTATTTATTAGGTATACAGGGTCCTCACTTTACAAGGCGCCTGAACGAAATTGCTGTTTACCGATAAGACTGCCTACCGTTGCATATTTATCTTACATTTGTATAATTAAGTTTTGTTAATATTATTCCTTTTTGTTTGTGCACATATTGTTAATCTTTATAACTAGTATAATTTGTAATTTATAAACTAAATAAACGAATATTATTATTATTATTTAAGTGAACGATATTTGTTTTTTTTTTTTGCAATAAAATGCCGCCTGCCAAGCGTGGCAACTACTGGCAAAACATTCTAAGGTGGAGGCTTCTGTTCAGCAGCGGACAGTTAAAGGCTGATATTATGATGTAACTGAATTCACGGATGTTACTTACTGTATCAAGAAACTAAAATGGAGGTGGGCAGGACATATAGAATAAATAAAGAAAAATGGTCTAAGGATATTACAGAGTGGTGTCCGAGACAATAGAAGAGAAAAAAAGGGAGACAGCGTCGTAGATGGGAAGACGATATCAAAAAAAATAGCGAGACACACCTGGAAAAGACAAGCGCAGAATCGCATTCAGTGGCGAACTCTAGGGGAGGCGTATGCTGGACAGCAAGACAATCGTCACGTACCGGTGTCAAACAAATAACTAAATTATTATAACTATATTGTAAGATTGTTAATAAAGGCTATTATTATTATTATTATTATGTAGTTTATTGGCATAAAATGACAATTCTTACTGTTACTATTAGGTATGTTGTTAAAGATTTTTCAGTTATATGTATTTCAGTGTGTGTGTATTTCTGTGTGTATCGTTCACAGTATACATTTGGTTTGTAGACTGGCCTTATATTTATATTACCATTTATCACAAGTTTAGTAAAAATAATCACTTAACCTGTTCATGTCGGTATATATTTACTCAGTCATTAGAATAGTGTGCCACATGTATAAATAGTTAGGTAATTATTTTTTTTAATGGACGATAATGGAATGGTAACCCCGCCTGCGCTATCGGTATACACCGGCGGGGTACCAGTGAGGGGTCGTGACGAATTCCACTAGAATTAACCAGGATGGTTTCCAGGGGGAACCGCGTGGAGGTCGACCTGAGAACCCCATTACTAACAATCGCTTTTCCCCCAAAAGGTACCTATTGGGAGATTATTGACCTTTACATTCATTTATTCGTGTCTACACAGTCTTGAAAAGATTATATTGTGTAGTTAGTACTGGTATTATACGAATTGTTGTGAGTTACTTTGTAATTCTTAGTTAATAAGGCGAGGAGACTGTTGCCGTCAGAATATAAATAAGCGTCGTACGGGTTAAACGAGAAATTATACAGAGCCAATGAGACGTAGCAGCGACATCTCGTTACGAGAGAACAGCCTGGACAAGACTGCAATATTAAAAAACCATCTAAAACTACAGGGAGCGAGAAATAAATCAATTAGAATAATTTTTATGTAGGTTAGAAAAAAATATAAGTAATAGGGATTAGCAACCCCATTGCTAACAATCTACTATATCAGGTCGACCTCCTCGCGGTTCCCTCTGGAAACCATCGTGATTGATTTATTTTTGTATTCATCACGATGGGCCAACGGATCTGGTTTCATCTTCATTTATCACTCCATATATCCTAATCTATCCCTCAGTGGTGCCCACCAGTGCATAGCGCAGGCGGGGCTACCATTTCATTATCATCCATTAAAAACATATTTATGTATGAACGATATTATATTTATATTATTCAATTAACAAATATCTAAATATTTACCATCAGGTGAGCCGTATGCTTGTTTGCCACTTCAGTGATATAAAAAAATCTGTCAAGTCCTCTAGATTTTCCTGAGGTACATATATAACAGTTATCAGAGGGATTATTATGCCAAAGTCATATGCATGGGCACCTCAGTCCCCTCTTGTGTTTCTGCCATCAAGCAGCTTTACTTGCATGGCTGTTTCTATTTGACTGACGGGATATGGTAGTAAAATTATAACGACAAGGGGCATAAGACTTTAATCGTCAGAAATGGTATTGCGTTAGACGTATCGTGGATACCACAGTGCATTATTTGCTGTCCTTGATGGCATTCATGTTTGTAGGTGGCGTTCATTACTTTCCATTATCTGGGAGTTACATTGATTTTGAAAATCACTTACCATTTATAGTTGCATCCAAAAATATATTCGTCCTGGCGTTGATTTATAAAAAGTGACAATTAAAAAATCTTATTAAAAGTTTATTAAATAAAGGTTATTTCTAATCTATTTTTATTTTACAGCGTGAAAAATCCTCGTCTGACTTTTTTAATTAAAAATAGATAATGCCCGCTTTTTCTGTTAGAAATTATATTATATTCATTACGATAATTAAGGTATTCCTTATTCGGGGCCTCCTTTGGCTTCTATTACAATAAAGGCAAAGATGTAAAGCGATAGAGCTTCTCTTTTTATGAAATACCGTACTCCTCAGGCTATAGAAATTATTTTAAACGTTCCTATTTCCTACTGAAATTATACATTTATATTTCTTAACGTAACTTCTATATATTACATATATAACAAATACAAGAATAATTATTTTAAATTTTAAGAGAAATTTGTTGGAACGTTGAATAAAAAAATAAATTGTAAATAGCAATATGCAATGTTTCTCATTATTCCCACAAACAAAATTATATATATATATATATATATATATATATATATATATATATATATATATATATATATATATATATATATATATATAATTCTCGTGTCGCGGTGTTTGTTACCAAACTCCCCCGAAAAGGCTTTACCGATTTTTATGAAATTTTGTGTACATATTGGGTAGGTCTGAGAATCGGCCAACATCTATTTTTCATATCCCCCCAGATAAGAGTGACCCACCCCTAAATATATTTTTTTTATTTTTATTTTATTATGATTTAGTATTGAAAAATATATACAACTTTAAATTTTCACGCTTTTACGATCAACTCCTGTTTTTTAAACACGATTTTTATATTCTGCAATATGGTTGCAAGATGGCGATTGAATATAATAATTGTAGTACGATGAATTTTCATATATATTACTCGAAGTAATGTATATGGTAAAACAACGTTTTCTGAGTAGCTAGTAAGCTATAAACAAGATGCAGGCCGGCGATGCACTGCACGTACGCTGCAGGCCCATAGTGAAATGAAACGTCGCCGTAAAACTGAATTCCGTACACACACTGGTACACTGTGCCGCGAGGATTTAATTAAGCACACCCAGTGTACAGTGTACCGCGGCGCAGTGTTTGTTCTGCTGTGACGGAAATCAGCGTAACATCCACTGGTATTTAATTAAATACAAACCCTCACTGTATTTTGTATATCTTTAATATACAAAATTGTAAATGTGATAGTGAGTCGGTTTTTCCGAGTCGGCAACGCGCGCCATATATATATATATATTTTCTTCAATAAGTCCCTTCGTGAATATTACTTCAAATTACAATAATGAAGATCTTTATTACGTACTGTTATATAATTAGTCTTGACTTATATAATTATTACATTTATATGTATTACGTATAATTATTTTTATATTTATTATATTGTATGTGATTTATGTATGTATAATTTTTGTAAGTGTATTGTACTATATGTTTGTATGTTCATTCGTTTTAAAATGTATTAATGTTGTTGTCTTGCAAATTCCCCATTTACTCTCTCTGTTTATCGTAATGGTTGACTGGTAGAGAATGCTATCAGGCAATAAGTCCGCCCTGTAGACATATTTTAATGTGAGCAAATGTATAAATAAATAAATAAACCAGAGGAAGACTTTGTACAAAAGTCGATTGTTTAGGTACCTCTGTCCCATTCGTGTTTCTACCGTGAAGCAGTTGTGTTTGCATGATTGTGTTTCGGTTTGAAGGGTGGAATATGGCGTGAATTTACTGGGTACAGAGGAATAACACCTGAGTCCTCAGGAATGGCAACGCATGGATGAAACAGTATACTCTGTTATGTCCATGGTACTGTTCATATCCATAGGCGACGTTTACCACTTTCCATTAGGTGGGCCGTCAGCTTGTATGCCATTCGAAGTTGTATAATATATATATATATATATATATATATATATATATATATATATATATATATATATATATATATTAAATAACAATACAATATTAGTAATCCATAGCCATTGCTAGATATCATATGACAAATTAAGACATTTACTGTAGTGGTAATATATAAGATTAATTATTTTTTTTTGTAACAGTATTGGTATTTAAAGTTTTTACTAACAATATTTATTTATTTATTTATTATTAAATTATTTATTGTATTATTTTATTGAAGGGAAATAGCGCACTTTCAACACTGTATTTCTTCTATTGAATAATATTCATTGTTGTCTTGTTTCGTAGATATTTAACATAATAATTAAAAATGATGTCCCGCAGAGCATGTGATCTTGATGCTAAGCTCAAGGTGACACTCTTAGAGTTAAAAAAATCCAATGAATTAAATAAGGCCTTATTACAGGAACGAGATGAAAGTGAGATTGAAATTAAGTTGATGTCTGATAAATATGTGGCTCTGAAGAATGACCTAGTGAAGATCAGTACAGACTTTGAAGTTCTACATATCGAAAAAGAAAAACTTCAAGAAATTGTAAATAAATATGATCTGTGCAGAGACACATATGAGTCAGCATTGCAGAAAATCACTCATCTAGAGCGGCACCTTGAGGAAGTTCAATCACAAAATAAATCTTTGTTGGATCACAGGCGGTTGAGTAGTTATAACGAGACCATGGATCTGTATACAGAAATGTTAAATACTACTAGTGATCAAACATCTGCTCTGCCCCTTGTGACCATAGATTTGACAAATACACCAAGCTCCTGTAGTCCTAATAAAGTACCTATTAATAGTAGTAAGAAGTTAAAAAAATATGTAAAATTAAATAAATTTATTCGAAAATCAGAAAATTTAGTGAAAAGTCATAAAAAGTGTTTAAAATCAATTATTACTAGGAAGCAAAAAATTGACTTATCAATAGAATTAAATAATTGTAAAGAAAAAATATATAACAAAGATTTAGAAATAGATGAATTATCACAAAAAATTAAACTATTAGAGAACTCGTTGTCCAATTTATCTTTGAAATACGAATCAGCTAAGAATGAAATACATGAATATTCTGATCAGTTAGATAATTTAATAAAATTGGGTAACTACAACATGGAGCGGTTTGTTTCTCTTGCGGATAGATGTCACTGTAATTCACCAGAGTCTGATAACTATATCCAACCGTCCCACCATAATCAGTTGAACATTGATATCTCATCCGTTACGGAGCCAGACGTTTCATGTTTACCCACACGAAACAGTACAAAAGTAAATAAATGCAGCACTGTACATGAAACCATCAGGAGAACAATTGTTTATTCAGATGAATTTGGCAAGGATTTAGGTAGTTTATTATCGAACTGCCTCTCGCAACAAGTAATAAATAATTGTTTTCCGGGATCAGGTATATATAAGATTATAAAAAATATAGTAAATGAAAAATATGATATTCACACGACCCTAGTAATAGCGTTAGGGAATTGTTTGCATATGCGTAAATCTGATATAGTTAATTTAATAAAATCATTATATAATATAGTGGAGCTTGGTATAGGTAAAATATTATTATGCGCATTTCCCTACTCTCAATCCCTGACTAATGAACAGAATAAGTTCATTTATAGTATAAATAATTTAATTTATTCGATGACATATCATTGTAATGATATATTTTATTTTGAAAGTAACAAATTTGTATATATATATATATATATATATATATATATATATATATATTATAAGTAGTATAACGGGTTTAATTAGTAATATTAGTAATTATACTAATAATGTGACATGTGTTAATTTAAACTAACATCTACGACATTGGTTAAGCCACAGGATATGGTCATTATTCATCAAAATATTCGTGGCTTCTCCAGCAAAGAATTAGAATTAAGTCTTTTCTTAGAATCTAACAATGTACGGGTGTTATGTCTGACAGAACATTGGCTTAAACAATATGAAATAATTTGTCCTTTTGAACATTATAATATAGCTAGTTTTTTTGCTAGGAACAATGCCATTCATGGCGGGTCAATTATTATTTTAAAAAATGATGTAGAATATAAAAACCGTCAAGACATTGTAAATATTTCTATTGAGCAAACAATAGAACTATCTTGCGTAGAATTAGTTACTTGTATAATAATTTGCGTTTATCGTCCGCCATCGGCTTGTTTTGATTCTTTTGAACTGGCTATGGAGGAAGCATTGAGACGAGTCGCACGGAGGAATAAAACATTATTTGTATGTGGCGATTTTAATGTTGATTTATTATCGGAATGCCCAATAAGCTTAAGATTGATTAACTTATTTAAATCATTTAATTTGCACAATCTTTTTTTAGAACCCACTAGGGTCGCAGGAAATTCTGCCACTTGTATAGATAATGTTTTTTGTAATTGTGAAGTAAAGGTGAAAATGAATTTCGACTGTCTTGGATCTGATCATTACGGACAAAAAGTTATAATTGAAACTAAGGGATCCAAAGGGACTCAAACAATTACATGCAGACAAATAACACAAAAGAATTTGGCACGTTTTAAAAATAAAATTGAACATAAAATATCTAGTGTCATAGTACCTCAATATGACCCGGACATTGTATGTGAACATATTTTTAATTTAATTGAACATGAAGCTAGCAGCTAATTTAAAACAAAAACATTTTCAACTAGTGTAAAATCAAAGTTTTGTGACTGGGCCACGTTTGGTATTTATAAGTCTAGGGCTAATCTTTACGAACTTTACGAAAAACGAAGCTATATATCCGATCCCTTATTTCATGAACATGTAAAATCTTATTCGAAAATATTTAAAAAGGTTTGTCATACAGCTAAGTCTCTCTATTTAGGTAAAATAATAACTAAATCTAAAGATAAAATAAAAGCCACTTGGAAAGTAATAAATAGCGAAACTGGAAAAGTTAATTTTCAAAATAGCAAAATAGCTTTAAATATTAATAACAAATTGGTAAATTCCGACACAGAGGTCGCGCATACATTCGAATCTTATTTTACTAATATTCCATTAATTACGACACAGGCTCTAAAATCTTCCCCTGCTGCTGAAACTTTACTCAGACAATGTTAGCAAGTCATCAGCTGTATTTAACTTTAGACATACATCATCAGTAGAAATAATGAAAATATTCAAACAACTTAATAATAAAAAAACAGAGGATCTATGGGGTATGTCTGTTAAAATACTGGATAGTATAATGGAAATTATTGCGCCCTCTCTTGCTTTTATTTTCAATAAATGTATAGATGAAGGTAAATTTCCTAACATAATGAAAATTAGTAAAATCATACCGCTTTTTAAATCTGGAGATAGGAGTGACCCAATAAATTATAGACCTATATCCATACTCCCAGCACTCAGTAAAATTTTTGAAAAAATAATCCTTATGCAACTTGTCAGTTATTTCAATTTAAATAATTTAATCCACAATAGTCAATTCGGTTTTTCCAAAGGTCGTTCAACTACAGACGCAGGTGCAGAGTTGCTTAGACACGTATTTGCTGCATGGGAAACTAAAATGGATGTGATAGGTGTTTTTTGTGACCTTTCTAAGGCTTTTGATTGCGTTGATCATAATACATTGCTAAAAAAACTTGCTTTTTATGGCGTCAAAGACAATGCTTTAAATTTAATAAAATCTTATCTATCTGATAGAATACAGAAAGTGAAGATTAGCAACGCTACGTCTGACGGGTCACTTGTGCAAATGGGTGTACCTCAAGGATCTATTCTCGGTCCATTTTTATTCCTAGTTTACATTAATGATCTCCCATATGCCATGCAGGATAGATGCGGCATAGTATTGTTTGCAGACGATACTTCATTGATTTTTAAAGTTAATAGAATGACTAATAATTATGACGATGTAAATAGTGCTTTGCGGCGTCTCCTGCACTGGTTTACAACTAACAATCTTATGTTAAACGCTAAAAAAACAAAATGTGTTAATTTCTCTCTATCTAAAAGTTTTAATACTAATTGCAATATTAAATTAAATGACGAATCTCTCGAATTCATAGACTCTACTGTCTTTCTAGGAATCACACTAGATAATAAAACACAATGGGGTGCACAAATTCAAAGCCTTGCAGCGAAACTAAGTTCAGCAGCTTTTGCCGTGCGTAAAGTTAGACAGTACACTGATACTGATACTGCTAGATTAGTCTATTTTAGTTATTTTCATAGTTTACTCTCTTATGGAATATTACTATGGGGAAAAGCGGCAGATATTAAGAATATATTCATATTACAAAAACGTGCCGTTCGAGCGATCTACTGTATGAAGAGTCGTGACTCATTAAGAGAGAAATTCAAAGAGGCAAATATTCTCACCGTTGCTTCTCAATTTATATATTCAAATATTCTATATGTTCATAAAAATCTTGACTTATTTCCAAAAAGCAGCAATATTCATAATATTAATACTAGATTTAAAGACAAACTTGCTGTCCCCAAGTATCGTTTAGAAAAAGTTAATAGGTCTTTTATGGGAATAGGTATATATATATATATATATATATATATATATATATATATATATATATATATATATATATATATATATATATATATATATATATATATATATATATACCGAACTGGACGGTAGGGTAAATATAAAATTATAATGTACAAATTTGACGTTCATAAGCGGCTAAAATGTCCTACATGAATAAATGATTTTTGAATTTGAATTTGAATTTGAATTTGAATATATATATATATATATAATATCGTATATATTGATCAGGTTAATAATACAATGGAAATGTTGAGAATGACATGTTATTAAATTCATCCGCGTGGCCGAGGGATGTTCACTAGCCGAAATAATAAGTAGCCCGCGACCTTCACCATCACAAATAGTAAGTACTCGTATACAGCAAATTTAGTGAAGATTGGTTGAGTAGTTGAGGCGATAAGGAACACCAATAAACAAACTCATTTTCACATTTATAATATTTTGTTTTATACAACTTAGAATGGCAAACAAGCTGACGGCGCACCTGATGGAAAGTAGTAACCGTCGCCTATAAACATGAATAGTACCATGGACATAACAGAGTACACTGTTTCGCCCATGACACCCCCCATGTGTTGCCATTCCTGAGTACTATAAAAAGTAAATACACTGCCATATCCCACACTTCAAACCGAAACAAAGCCATACAAACACGACTGCTTCTCGGTAGAAACACGAATGGGAAAGTGGTATTGGCTATGATAATATTTTTTTTGTTAAACAATAGTGGAATGGCAACCCCGCCTGCGCTGTCGTTATGCACTGGCGATGCACCAGTGAGGGATGACAGGTAAGAATGAAAAGGCAGGTCAGTTAGCCTATCGTTATGAATACCTGGGATGCAGCACGAAGGTTTCCAGGTGAGACCACGTGCAAGTCAACCAGACAGGTTATATTGTTAGCAATGGGACTGGTATCTTTTTTTATCAATAACCCCTCCCCCCATAAATAATGGGGGGTATTGACTAATAAATAATAAGACTTAGTAACTAATAAGTTAGGATATGCTAATTTTTAAATTAATTTTAATCTAAACAATTTTTCTGTCGTAAAAACGCTAGAAAACGCTAGGTGCTATACAATACCAGTGCATGAAAAAGAAGAATCGAAATAATAGCTACGGACGATAGTGGCTTATTTATGATAGTTACAGATGTTTGAAATCATAATCAACATATTAAACTTCATAATAAGGTTTTAAATGAATTTATTGTAAATTATTATAGTCTAAAATTATATAATAGTAGACAATTTTATCTCTGACCTCAGGCTCAGAATATTATTTCGAAATCGGCCCCACTGTTATATAAAAACGTTATTAGAATCGATAACGTAATCAAATAAGCACACCTGTTTTCTGAAGAATAAAATAAATATAGGACAATATGTTTCGTGGCTCGCGGCGACAGATTTTAATGAAACGCTTGTAAGCTTCGCAGAGACAAACAATTCGCTGTTTGTGAAAAAATAAAAGGTCTCTTACAAAGGTTCGTTAAGCGAGCGACGAGCGGCGAGCGAGACGGCGCGGCTGCCGCCGGGCGGGCCCACACTTCTGGCGTTCAGTTAACGATATTTAAACTTTTACAGAAACGTGAAAAATCAGGTGGGACAACTTCACCCGTAATTACAGCGGTGTATTCAAAATAAATGTTCATAGTGTGGCAACTGGAGTCTCGCTCCAGGTTATACAATAAAATGCGAAATTATGACTTGGCAATTCTTAAATGAAATCTATTTCTGTTGTTAAGTAGGTGCATACATAGCTGTGTTTCGATTTTAAGAATAAGAGAGCATTTATGTGTAATTAAAGGCGAGTATAGACAAATCTTACCAAAAAGTTATGTACTTTATACGGCGTGCTAACTCTCGCGCCAACTTTCTATTTAACTATTTCACATGTGTCATATACTTGCCCCTTCTACCTTGTATAAAAGACAGTAAAAAAACATACTTGTACTTGTTTAGAAGTACAAAATAATAAATAATACCTATTTAGAATCTCACGTGTAGATTAACGTGAGTCGAGGGGTGTCAAATCTCACCAAATTTCGTCCAAAGAGAGAATGGAGGGGAAAAAATTAAATATAAAAATATACTCTCCCAACATAATTATATTTAAGAGCGATATCGAGTTCGGTATTCGGCTAGAAGCGTTTTATAACTATTTATGATCCGATGAAACTGTACACCTTTCAGCGGATAGAACCCATTTTGTTTTTATGTTTACGGCGAATATTGACATTGTGTTTGCGATTAACTTGTCCCGCTGTTTATGGTCAGCCGGTGCGCCGGTGCGCCGCTAGTTTACGACGAGCTGTAACTCCGAGGCTCGCCCACTGAAAAGGGCAAACTAATAGTTTTTAGAGGAGAGATTTCTTCAGACTATCAATTTTTCAAGGATATCTTTTCTTCCAAATGGCAATGGTCGTTTTCATAGTATTTTTATTTTAATACTGCTACTGTACAAGTAGTTACTGTAAGAGTTTCTTTCCTGGTCACGCTAAAATAGCTGAACGAATGAACTTTGATACACTGATCATATCATCAAATTAATGTATGGTAGGATAATTACTGGGCCATCTTATACGACATGACGATTTTATAAAGAGCATACTAGAAGGAAAAATAGAAGACAAAAGAGGAAGAGGAAGGCCGAGAAATAACTACATGGGACAGATAAAGGAAACACTAGGTGTCATATCGTATAGGGAGGTCAAGGATATGGCCTGGGATAAAACTGGCTGGAAGAAGATGCATGAATTAGTTGCACCGACAAGAGGAAACTCTTAAATGAAAAGAGGGAGAGGATATTTATTATGCGGGAAAAATCGCGAAAAATAGCTAATCAAATAGACAATCTATTCGTGATTAAATTAATTTAAGATCGACACGGGAACAATCACTATTCAAAAATGAGTCGGAATTGGCGAAAACATTCTATATAACATACAAAAAAATACACAAAACTAGAAACACCTTCAGGAATTAGTTTCATATATAATACCGAATGCTGGATATGATAAGTGAGTCAAGTTAATACTAATAATTATTACTGTTTTAATTTAACATTGTTCATTACGTTGCACCGTCAATTATATTTTTCGTCACTCCTGTGTACGGTCGACTGGTAGATAACGCCATATGGTGTTAAGTCCGCCGTTTGCACTTTCTAGGTGTTTTATTATTATTATTTCTGCTTTTAAGTGTCCACTGCTAGACATACCTAAGTCTTCCCCATAAGGAAAGTTTTGCCAGTAGTTGCAACGCTTGATAGGCGGATTAGTTACCGCAGTTAGGCTTTTAGAGATGTTTTAAGATGGACGCTGCTGCCCATTCAGGGGTCTAATAGTCCCATTAGTAGCAATACACCCTCTCAGGTCGACCTCCACGTGGTTCCCCCTGGAAACCATCATGTTTACTTCTTGTCGAATGCATCATGGGAGGCCAACTGACCTGCATTCATTCTCACCTATCATCTTCCACTGGTACTTTGTCGGTGTAATACCGATAGCGCGGGCGGGGTTGTAATTCCATTTTCACCCATTAAAAAAAAATTCCTCGCCCTTTGCACTAACTAAATAAACTTTCTAGGTGTATTAGAGTTGAAATAATAGTACTGAAGTAAGTGGAAACTAACTTGCGATAAGACACCACCTCTACAGCTGTAGAACTCGATCGATTTTCAATAATCCAACTCGGCTCCAAGATTACATCTAACCGCGTTATCAACAAATCACCGCGTGAGCCGGTTGCCGTTAATAACATCGCTTTGTACAACATTGGGAATTTGTAATTCACGACCATACTCCGTTTGGCGAGAGGAGATTGATTGTAGTAGCAGCTAATGCTTTATTGCTAGTAACATACTGATTAGAGTTTCATGGTCATTTAGATATTTTCAACCGACTTTAAAAAGAAGGAGGTTTCTTAACTCAATTTTTTTATGTTTCTTACCTAACAACTCTGTCAGTTCTATATCTAATTAGGTAATTCCTTTTTTATCGGAAAGGATTTTTTTTTTATACAACTTAGAATGCCAAACAAGCTGACGGCCCACTTGGTGGAAAGTGGTAACCGTCATCTATAGACATGAGCAGTACCATGGACATAACAGATTATACTGTTTCGTCCATGATACCGCCCATGCATTGCCATTCCTGAGGACTTAGGTGTTATTCCTCTGTACCCAGTAAATTCACGCCATATCCCACCCTTCAAACTGAAACACAATCATGCAAACACAACTGCTTCACGGTTGAAACACGAATGGGACAGAGGTACCTAAGCAATCGACTTTTGTACAAAGTCTCCCTCTGGTACGATGATGAGAGTTTCATGGTCATTTAAATATTTTCAACCGACTTTAAAAAGAAGGAGGTCTTAACTCAGTTGTATGTTTCTTACCTAACAACTCTGTCAGTTCCAAACCGAACTAGGAAATTCCTTTTTTATTTGAAAGAATATACTTACAGTTTGGTCTCATAAAAATTAAATCGATATCGGTTCAGTAGTTTTGAAATCAAGATAAATGGTTTTGTCACAATTTAAGCATTTACATTTGAAAAAAAAAATACTATAAATATTAAAAATAAAATTCCATGCCATTGTTTTGGCAAAACACGCCTGTTCCTAATAGATTATTGCTAACATCTGTATACCGTGTTTTACAGCAAATAAATCTATTATTATTGTTATTATTAATAGAAAACGGTTTTTTTTTTGTAGAAAACAATTTTTATGTAATCAGCAGTCAATTGGGCTTTAGCCCATTGTTGGTCCGATATATGTATATATATATTAGACCAATGGATGGAGTTATTATTGTATTATTATCGCCGTAATCTGGAATTAGAGAGATGAGTATATATTTATACTTATTTGATTTTCGTTCAAGTCATTCGAAGCCATAAATGAGCATTATTGTAAAAGTTCTCCCTCACCAGAGGGAGACTGTACAAAAGTCTGTACTGTTTCGCCTATGATACCCCCCATGCGTTGCCATTCTAGAGGTCTCAGGCGTTATTTCTCTGTACCCAGTAAATTCACGCCATATCCCACCCTTCACACCAAACACAGCCATGCAAACACAACTGCTTCACGGTTGAAACACGAATGGGACAGAGGTACCCAAGCAATCGACTTTTGTACAAAGTCTCTCTCTGGTTTACTTTTGAGGGGATTTTTCTTATAGATGCCAGGCGAATTGACAACTGCAATTTGGCTTTTGGTAATGTTTTGGAGGGGTACTGCTGCCCATACCTCGACTATAAAGTTCCATTAGTCGCCTCTTATGGCACCCATGGTAAAATAAGGGGTGGCCCATTCTATATCGAGATTAAACGGCAATAATAATTATAATGTCAGTAGGATTCAAATAGAACTTGTATATTAAAAGTTACAATTCAAATAATACTATGTTGTATAACATAGTGCTTAATAGTTAAGTCAAGAGCGAGCGGCGCGGCGGCCGCCTACAGGCCGCGGGGGTGAGGGGGGGCTGCAATTAACAGCTTCACTGGCTCGAAACGATTCAGATTTGTATTCCGTCGTTTCCAATATTATAATGTGACTCTCAAAGACAACGACGACGATGCAGACTGTATCCGTATAATATTAATGATTGCAATAACTGTCACGGTACACGAACGCATCTCGGAAACGAACATACAGCTCGATATTACTGGAGTGAATAAAGGAAAGATTTGTATTTTAACAGTAGTTTAGAACTCTTCCCGAAAGGTAACAACTAGTGTCCGACTTAAACAGGTTTTAAAGCCAAAACAGAAACCGAAACCGAACTTTCGGCCTTGGTTTCAGTTTTGGCCGAAACCGAAACTTACTGAAACATATTTAAAATTTCTCTACTATACTGAAATCTAGTGTATTTTTTACACAATTATCTACACAAACACACAGATAGTTGAAGGGTAATAATAAACACTAATTAAAGTATGTAACAAATATGTCATATGTAAAAACATGTTAAGATTATAACTTAAACTTAGAAGTAAATTTAAAAAAAAATAACTTTCAATTAGACACACAACACAAACACACACACAAAGTTTCGGCGCGTCCGAAAGTTTCTGCTAATTTCTGGCCGAAACCGAAACTAAGGCCGAAAGTAGAATTTCTGACCGAAACTAGCCGAACCCGAAACCGACACCGAAAGTTAGGTCGGATACTAGTAACAACGTTTTGTACTACGCTGAATATAATAGACGAATTGCTATTCAACGTGGAAATGCAGCAAGTATCCTAGGCATCCTACCAGCTGGCAGTGAGCTCAAAGAAATTTTTTATATTTAAATATATATTTTTTATTTTTTTATAACTTATCTCTAATTATATATCTATATATCTAGATTAACTATCTCTTCTATTTAGATATTTATAGTTTATGGTTACTAAGATATAGCATTAAATACATATTCAGTTCTAAATATAGATTAAACAACTATGTAAATAGACGAATCATAAAAGAAGTCTAGTTAAAAATGCTTAAATTAAGATAGATTAATACTCGTAGATCGGTACTGTGTGCCGTTCCCACCAAAATATTACGGAGAACACTCGAACAGAAACAAAAATGATAAGAGATCCTTTGTATTTTATAAAATTCATCTGTGTGGTGTCATGGTGCACAAACAAAACAATGGGTGACTATCGCTGAAAGCAATCTCGCCCAGATATTCTTCGCTTAAAATAGCTTTATTAAAAAAAAACTTACGCATCACATAAAATGTCTGTTGTAAACGGCGTGAAAATAAAGATGCATCATCCGTCCTGTTAGACATTATACAATTCAATAAACAAATGACGTGTATTGACGTTATATTTGAAGAGTGAAATCGTCGTAAATCTTTTTCAATACGCAATGCAAATGTAAGCACAAATATATCTGACAATCCCCGAAATTTGCGTATCCGAGTGTTTTCCTTTGTTTCTAAATCGAGACGGGGACGCGACTCGACAATCGACTTAATTGTAGCGAACGCCGTGCAGCGTACTAATGAATCGGAAACATGCGTATCAAAAGTTATCTATCCTATTTCTCCGCGAAAACCCTGATAGCGGTTACCACGGCGGCATGGACGCCGTTCACAATTTACAATTAAATTAAGCTGAATTTAAGACGCTTACCTGAACTAAATTTACGCCATTATTCATATTAATAGTACCCAACTAAGATATTTCAAGACCTATTATTTGGATTTACAAACAAATGCTTTCCCCGAAACGAGAAATAAAAGCCCTATAAGCTAAACTAGGTTGTTTACATTTCTTTACCACTAAATTTCATATGGCTTGCTTATTGTTCCACTTTAGGTATTTGTGAAAAAAATCTATTGAACTATAGAGAACCAATGAAGAGTTCTTAAATCTCTAACCATGGCCGTAACTTTTTTCGGTTACGGTACTTATAAACTGAGGAGATAAATAATAATCATTGCCCATCACTGTTTTTTTCGCACGAATACTCAGGTTATGGTATGAGCTCCCTGCCGAGGTTTTCCCAAGAGACTAGAACATGAGGTTCTTTAAAAAAGGGGTATAGAGGTTTGGTCAGGGTCGGCAACGCACGCGTAATGTCTCTGGTATTGCAGACGTTCATAGGGGACGGTAACCGCTTATTATCAGATGGGCCGTATGCTGTCTGTTTACTGTATATCTTTCTATTTACTGTACGGATAATCTGGTAGTATTGTTTTATTGTTACCCTATTCCCTTTGGCCGCAAGAGAATATCAGTGCTTCGCTCTTTTGAGGGCGAAGCAATAAACTGAGTTGTGGCCATTTTGTATTGCTATGGCACACGCACAAACGAAAATTGTATTTAGCTTTATGTATTTTTTTTTTTATCATTTATGTTATCTCGCTTTTTTTTATATATCTATGTTGTAATTTGTGTGCTGTAAGTAAGTAATGCAAATAAATTATCTATCTATCTATGCTTGTTTGCCACCTCAGTGCTATAAAAAAAAATCACCAATACTGCATAATAATATGTCAAGTTTTATAACTAGTAATAAATTAAAATTAATTTCCTTTCTAAGTTATAATTTTAAGGGTGTCATTGTTTGCGATTCTTTAATTAAATATGTTTTATACCTCAATGAATACTTTTGTATAAGGAGATACTAAAAAAACCGCACACGCATGAAACCACTTGATAAAATCCAAAAGGTTAAAACTCTTTCAAATGTTGGAATCTTCGGAGTTGACCTTTTTATATCTTTTGGTATACAGTAAAACGCCTCAGGTCTCTTGAGGGAAGATGGAAACGTAGCCTAATTGCTCCTCACCTGCTTATGTTTGGGTAATGAACACGCCTCCCCCGGCAGCCGGCACCTACAGCCTCGTCTTCTGGTTTGCAATCACAATAAAACAAATGAGATTACGTCGTGCGCTTTGAATGGTAAACAGTAATAAAATAACAGAGCGGCTCTCTAAAGCGAGCACCGTTTGAAGGATTAACCCAGTAGGTAGGTGCTTAAATACAGTTGCTAATATAAATACATAATTACTGACTTTGCTCTTGTAATTTTGTCAATGTATTTGAAGTCTTTGTTGGCACCTGATATTTAGAATAGATAGATATCTATCTATTTATTCCAAATATCATTCTATGTATCTTTTGGAGGAAACAATAAAGAGTATCTACTCTTTATTGTTTCCTCCAAAAGATTACAAAAGTAAACTTATTATAAATACAATTACAAGAAGTAATCACAGTGAATGTAAAAACAATGGGATGAAAAAAAATATAAATATGACCTAATCTTATTAAACGATTTCAAAACGGACATTTTTGAATTCTCCTGTATTTTTATTTTTATACTAAGTGATTCATTTTCTATACGAAACAATTTTTATAATATTTTCTTCCGATCGTCAGGGTTTAGTCCCATATTAGTGCCATATAAATTTTATCACTACGGAAATGACTGCATTTTATGAGTAATAAAATTTTAAAAGTCAGCCATATATAATATTCGATTAAAATAAATTTAAATGTCTGTTACAATAAAACTCCTGGGGCTTTGATATTTTTTTATAATAATTATTAGTATTTATTAGTGAATTTGTCACGATGGGCTAACTGACCTGCTTCATCGTCACTTATCATCCCTCATTGGTGCCCCGCCAGTGTATACCGATAGCGCGGGGCTACCACTTCATTATCATCTATTAAAAAAAGTATTATTGCTTATAAAGATTGAGTATTATCGGTGAGATTGATCGGTCGGATATGGCTTCATATAAAATAAGCGATGCCACACAAATAACATGTAACTCTCTTCCTTCTTACTATCAAGGATATACTGCAGTTTGTAACAAGAAATACAGAGATCTCTCAATGAATTGTATATTCTTTCAATAGATACAAGATTAATTTGGTGTCCCTCTGTCTGTAGGTAGGTATGCTACCGTGTAACCATTAATAATAGCTTTTAGTCTGAAATGGAAATGTACAAAGTTTATAAATGATAGGTAACAATTTATGCCTACCGGCAGAGATCTGCTGTTAGTGCTCAGTGGCTCGTAATACATGAATTATATCATTTGTATCAAGTGAATCTATTTTGTATAGTATTTATTTAATAAATAGTAGTATTAATTTAATAAGTGTATGACAATAGTCTTAAAAACCAATAATTTTTTAAGTTTGTGTTCCACAAAAAATGTGACTTCATTTGTGGCAAAACTAATTATTTCATTTAAAAACTAAACTGCTGTTCTGATTTCATTAACATTTCTATGAAGCTAATCTGTAAGTATATCCTTTCAAATAAAAAAAAATCAATTTTCTAAATCAGTTTACAACTGTTGAAGTGATGAGGTGGCAATATACAGGTAAAATCAAAGTCGTAATTAAATCTTAAAACCTAACAGTGCTGTAGAATATATTGGAATAGAAATTTTATAAATAAAAAATTAATAACTTTAATAAATGTTAAGCCTTCTGTAGCAACATAACGGCAGAACATACCGTGTTAGTTATAAATTTTTTAACATTAATTTAGATGAGAATGAAAACGAAAATCTTTAACTTTATTGCCAAGTAGACTACAGCATGGGGTAAAAACAGAAAGCGTATGAAGGGCAGATGTGGTGAAAAATATGTGACAATTATAGTAATAGTATAATTCATCAAGAATTAAGCATGATAGTTTCCAGGGGGAACCGCGAGGAGGTCGACCTGGTTGGGTATATTGCTAGCAATGAGATTCTCACTCTCCATTACTAACAATCCCTTTCCATCCGAATGCGCCGTGTTAGGTATATTTTTTTTATAATAACGATCATCAATGGGGAAGAAAAGTTCTTGAGTGGCGACCCCGTACGGGCAAACGCAGTGTAGGTCGACCCCCCACTAGATGGAGTGACGACCTAAAATGCATTACAGGGAGTCAGTGGATACAGGTGGCTCAGGACAGTTTTTTGTGGCAGTCTATGGGGGAAGCCTATATCCAGTGATGGACGGTTAATAATGGGTGAAATGATAATAATGATGAACGATCACTGATAAAAGACTGTTATAATAATGACAATAATGGACTTGATTTGTCCAATAACTTAAATAACTCATGTGCCGTTTCCTAGTCTGTATTGACACTTCTTCTCTAATGATTGAAACTGCAAGTCTTCTTCTTAAAATGTGAACGATTTCATTTACGCCTGTGAATCTACATCATTTACATTCGGTTTCTTCTTAATTGTTTTTTTTATAGGTGATCGCGCTGTCGATACGCGCGCGTAATACCTCTGGTATTGCAGACATTCATAGGCTACGTTTGTATCTTACCGCTTTTGTACCATCAGGTGGGCGCGTATGCTTGTTTATGGAATGAGCCCTTGCCGACCTCAAGAAACTACAGCATGGTATAAAAAAAAAATATCTCTGGTAAGGCGTTCATAGGCTACGGTAACCGCTTACCATCAGGTGGGCCGTATGCTTGTACCACGTCAGTGGTATAAAAAAAAGAAGGAAAGATTAAAATTAAAATTATCATCGCCAATGTTTTGTAGATTTTGTAGACATACTGTGGTAGTACCATCAGTAAGTATTCCGAGAACTCCTTACTGACACCAATAGGATGACTACAATGCTTTTACATTTCTAGACACGGAATCCAAAACAATGTAAAAGCAATACACATCTGTCATTGCCAGGGAGCGTTTACTGCACGAATTGCCTCGCGCGACGCCGCGACCGGGCGACAGGCGCGGCGGCTGCCTGCTCCGCGCTATCTGATGCCGCTACTCGACAGTCGAAAGGAATACCTAATTAAAATTACAATGAACGAGTACATTATACTCCGCAAACAAGCGGCGGATTTAGTCGGGATAAAGTTAGATATTTAGTAATCTAAGAATGCCTGGTAGTATCGTTTATATCATTTTAAAACTTCTCTTCTTTTCATTTAAGAGTTTCCTCTTGTCGGCGCAACTAATTCATGCATCTTCTTCCAGCCAGGCCATATCCTTGACCTCCCTATACGTTTTTTTATACAACTTAGAATGGCAAACAAGCTGATGGTCCACCTGATGGAAAGTGGTAACCGTCGCCTATGGACATGAGCAGTACCATGGACAAAACAGAGTATACTGTTTCGCCCATGATACCCCCCATGCGTTGTCATCCCTGAGGACTCAGGTGTTATTTCTTTCACGCAATATCCAACCCTTCAAACCAAAACACAGCCATGCAAACACAATTGCTTTGCGGTTGAAACACGAATGGGACAGATGTACCCAAGCAATCGACTTTTGTATAAACTCTCCCTCTGGTGGTACGACATGTATAGGGAGCATCATCTAGCGTAAAATATATTGCAGCTAACGGGTCATCAGATGGTGATGTCGCATGGTGACTTGGACAGTATTATAGGATTTACAGAACATACTGTGGTGTATATGAAACCTCTCACACATTGTCATTCCAGAGGATTTATGCGTCTGCGCCCTGTACTGTTGTATTATATCCTTCAAATCATAACACAGCCAAGCAAGTACAGCTGCTTAACGACAGACTTAGGAGAAGGATAGAACTTCCCGTGTAGGGTACTTTGTTCATATCTTCCTTTGATATTTACCGTTATCCACTATATCCATACTACCATTCGTGTAACCATAGACAAGTATGGGGGAAGGGATTGTTAGTTATATAGACTACCAGTCCCATTGCTAACAATATACCCTGTCAGGTCGACCTCTTCGTGGCCCCCTTGAAACCTTCGCGCTGAATTCCAGATGTATTCACCACGATGGGCTAACTAAGCTGCTCTTTCTTTCTCACCTGTCATCTCTCATTGGTGCTCCGCCAGCATTTACCGTTAGCGTGGACGGGGTTACATTTCCATTATTATCTATTAAAAAAAAAAAACATGGATAAGTGACGGACACCACTATCCAAGCGATGAGCATTCAGTCTGCCATTCCTAGTCGTAATATTTTAAAATAATTTTATAACCTTAAATGGAAAGTCGTATTCATCTGCCAGTGTTCAACGCCCCAGAAATTGATCCGGAATCGATTAATGCAGAAGCGAACTAATTCAAATAAAACAGTCCAACGTTTTATTAAATACTTTCCGTGAGCGACGACGGCGCCTGTTGAGCCGTGGCTGTTTTATTTGCCAGTTATAAAACTCGCCTTCACTTGTTCCAAGTTCGAAGGCCTTTTCTAATAAAAGACTTTCGATGAGTCCTATTAGGTGAAAATGCTTTTATTGTTGCCGTGCATGTCGTAGATTATTTTAATACCACTGCTTATCATACGAGAGCGGCGCCCTTCGCCAATAAACGTGTCTAGGTTACCTTCGTTTACTATTTATTGGACGGCAGCTTTACATGATGTGTGATGTACGAAAATATTGTCAATTTAAAAAAAAAATCTAAAAGGTATGTCTGTATTTTTTTTTCTGCACCGATTGTAATGATTCATGTTGCAATCGATAGAGTTCAGTGTCTCGTTTATTCCATATTGTATTTGTAATATCAATAAGAAATTACATGTTAATTTACATATTTATTATTATTATATTAGCTGTCAGCTGTCCACTGTTAAAAATAGGCTTCCCCCATAAACTGCCATAAGGAACGATCCTGAGCCACCTGTATCCACTGACCCCTTGCAATGCATTTAAGGTCGTCACTCCATCTAATTGTCCTGTACTGCATTTGCCCGTATGTTGGTTTTGTCAGTAGTTGCCACGCTTAGTTTACATATAATAATAAATAATCCTTTATTAAGGTCACCATGACCCACAATTTTTATATTTTACAAATTATCAATAATTATGTTGAGTTCTTTCGACATACAACGCAAGATAATGGTTCGTGTAGAAAGAATCCGGTCTACATGCCAACATGGCCAGGACGTAGTTGGGGCTGGTCCTCACTCTGCAGGGCAGTAACGCAGATTATAGACATAATATTTAAAAAAAAAATATTTAACGTAAAATTGTTATGTTAGGTATTAACTGTGCCCGAGATTTATTCGCATTATATCGATAGTCCAAGTAAGAATTCGTGCGTGCTTCTTCCCTCCAAAAACTACGTGTAAACAAGCCAAAATCAAATGTTTCATAACACAATCTCAGTTCTCATATCATGGTCATCAGAGACGATAGCGTGTTCAGTTATAGTGGGCTCACGACAATAGGTATCAACTGTAATGGCGGCCGCCATATTGTTACGACGCCACGGAGGCGGCCGATTGCTTTGTGATCAACGGATAGATTATGATATTGTGTTCTATAATTATATTTATATTTAGTAACAGTGTTATGATTTATTGACATACATACACGGATTCCATACATGAAGCCATGGACATTAAATACAGTAAAATCAATGGGAATCGTATTGCACATTGGCACATTGCGTCCATCTTAAAACAGACTTACCAGAAGGAGATTTTGTACAAAAGTTGCTTGGGTACCTTTGTCCCATTCGTGTTTCAACCTTAAATCAGTTGTGTTTGCATGACTGTTTCAGATTGAAGGGTGGGATATGGCGTGAATTTACAGAGTACAAAGGAATAACACCTGAGTCCTCAGGAATGGCAACGCATGGGTGGTATCATGGGCGAAACAGTATACTCTGTTGTGTTCATGGTACTGCTCATGTCTATAGGTGATGGTTACCACTTTCCATCAGGTGGGCCGTCAGTTTGTTTGCCATTCTAAGTTGTAAAAAAAAATCACCAAATCCTAACTGCAGCCGCAGTTGCGTCGATGTTTGAAAGAAGGTGATGTTTTAAAGAATGATAAGATTCAAAAGATGGAATATCACTATCACTACATAGTATAAAATAAAGTCACTGTCGTTGTCTGTCTGTCCCTATGTTTACTTAAATCTTTAAAACTACGCAACGGATTTTGATGTGGTTTCTTCAATAAACAAAGTGATTCAAGAGGAAGTTCTATATGTATAATACATGCATAATATACTAAAGAAACACTAATAATTATTATAGAATTTTCTAATGTTATGTGATGTAATGTGCACCCGTTCGAAGCCGGGGCGGGTCGCTAGTCTTATATAACAAGTAAATTTTCTTCTTTATTATAAGCGGCAGCTTGAACTTATCAATTGCTAAGAGTTCAATCAAAACGAGTACAGAATTAACGATGCAATACCAAAAGTTATTTAAAACTGCTACATGAGAAAGAGCAATGTTTGGATATTATATGTTGTAAATCCTCATAATGTTGAATTCAACATTAGAGCAACTTTCAAAAAACGATTCTGTGTAATGCACGTAAAATACCCAAACAGTAACCAAGTTTATTTTTGTATGGCCGCGCCGCAGGTTTCTGTAAATGTTTAATTTGGTAACGGATGCCCGGATATGTACAGTATGTAAGTCTATTGCATATAATGAAGAGTAGTAAAGAAATTGGCTGTAACAGTTTGTTGCTCCAACGCTGTGTATAAACAAAACTAATATCATACTGCGGATAGACACATACTTGTGGGCTACTTAATATAGAAACAGATATAATATACGAGTACCTTGGATGAGCTTCGCAACTTTGTCCATGTGAAACTTTCTTTTCGTCTCATACTCCATCTCAATCATTATTTCAGCCATATTTATCTTTTATTATAAGAGAATAGGTCTTGCACTAAATTTGACACAAAAAACAATCCATCGAATACCTGTCACATAATTTCATTTCATTATTAGATGGAGCATTGATTCTATGCTGTTTACTTCTAGGAGTTACCATCATCAGCTCGTTTTACATAGTCTATGATGATAATTCGCCTATGTAACTAAACTAGTCGCAGTGATGATCTTAATCGCAGGAATTTGACGAATGTCATTTGATAAATTCTGGGTCAATCTTTGTTAGGTTATGAATATGGAACGTTGTAGGTACAAGAAATGGCTAAATTGATGGTAATGATGTATGTAGTAAACGAACATCATCATCGATGATCTCCACGGCGTAGTGGTGGGTACGTTACTTTGCGTAAATAAAGTCGCGGATTTGATTTCTTTTCGGGCCAATTTGGGAAACGAACTTTTGTTCTATGGCTTGAGTCTGGGTATTCTGAGTATGCCCTCAGATGTTGTCTGCATGCATCCTCATAACACAAGGTATCTTAGATTGTGAACTAGACAAATGGTGTGATTATGCGGTAGTTTGGCACTTTTGTCGAAAAAAATGTTCCAATCGGAACTCAAATCGACGTTTCTGGCTGTCCTACAATGTTCTTAAAAATGATCATTCGAGTTCGAATCGTTGCACTGGAACGAGAAGGATATCGGCGGCTATCTATCATTCACGCTCAAATAGAAGCGACAGTATAGTGTCGATTGTCCATCGGTGATTCGCTCATAAATCATCTAATCGTCTTGAGTATATGAGGGCAGGCGTCGGCGTCGTGTTGCCAGTTCGTCACTCACGACTGGCCCGGCACCCAGCCAGTCACCCGCAGAATGGGACGCCTCAACTGTCAATAATTGCCTGCTTGACCTCGCTCATTTTATATCCCTACTTGTATAGATTATAAAGCGACATCAGATCATAGGACCTATCAAAATTCGATGTATAAAAATCGTAGAATAGAAAAATTTGGAATAGATCTGTCTCTAAATTTTATGGTGGGTGTACGTAGTCGTATTTGAAAATATTCGCTGGCTGGTTTTTCTTAACACGCAGTATTCTAGTTTGAAGACCACGCGATTGCTGTCATTGTTTGCCACTTATTATAGTTATTTTTTAAATACTACGCATCTTTATCTGTACAATATAGATAGACACAAACTGATAGCTCATCTGCTAGCTAGTGGTTGTTGTCGTTTATAGATATAAAATAATCATCATAAATGACACAGAACATGCATTGGCAACTCTGAGGACTGGGAGAAGTAGATTATTAAAAATGGAGTCAAACGGTCCTATTACTGGAAAACATTGTGGTTAAGTCTTATGGAATTCGTTACGATAGCTAACTGACCTGCTTTCATTTTCACCTATTATTCTTCACTGGTACTAGCCAGCCAATACCGATTGTACAGGCAAGATTATCATTCCGTTTTTACCTATTAAAAACACTGCGGATTATTCACTGTGATTTCCAGGCGTGAGTGGTTCTCGACGGTCCGTCCGGTCAACAGAATGACTAATGTTTTTAGAAGGTTGACCAATAGTAGTAAATTATATGTTTTTTTTATATATTTACCCTTTATTACAGCAGTTACAAAAATAAGGATTACAGTTAGTAAATTAATGTGAAAGGCGGTCTACCTTTCTTACAAGAAGTAATGTCCTTTCCCCACTGTGTCTTTGTGTGGACATTCCATAAAAACCACTTACGTTTATGGATTAACGTTTAAGGATACAAGAAAGTTTAGCAATTTCCTTCCCAAAGGTGTAAAACTTCAATATTGTTCGGATGTTTCACTCAATCCTTCATACACGGACTTGGAGGAATTTATCACCCGGATTGATTATATCTGAATTACGATACTCTTTACTCCTCGTGCCGGTAACATGTCCCCGGGGAAATCAAACGATAATAACAAAGTAATTTTGGAATTTTCGGTCCCCTCTTCGAGTAGGTTTTAAAATGTTCACTGTGATGATATAAAATTTATGCTCCACTGTCGGGTCATTCAATGAGTTGTCGTAGATGATGGTGGTCATCATCATAATCATATCAGCCTTTAATTGTCCACTACTGGACATAAACCTCCCCCTTGGAAAGTTTTGCCAGTAGTTACCACGCTTGGCTGGCGGATTAGTAACCGCAGTTAGGTTTTGGAGATGTTTTTAGAGGGACGCTGATGTATATCCCTCGCCTTTGCTTAGTCGTCTCCTACGACACCCACGGGAAAGGAAGGGGTGACCTATTCTATGCCGGAATCACACGGAAATAATGGTCATTACTTTAAAGCGAGTAAATAAAAATCTCGTGTCATTAATTCTCCTCTCCAACTATCTTCAAGTCCAACTTAAAAGATAGTATAGTTTTAATTCTGATAAATAAAATTAATTCGGCAGATGGCAATATGTTTGCAGACTCAGCTAGTCATAATATAAATATTTATACTTATAAATGTAAATAGAAGAAGCAAAATGCTGGGCGATCTTATATGACAAGACGATTTTTTAAAGAATATAATAGAAGGAAAAATAAAAGGCAAAAGAGGAAGGGTAAGACCGAGAAATAATTGCATGGGACAGATAAAGGAAACACTAGATGTCATATCGTATAGGGAGGTCAAGCATATGGCCTGGGATAGAGCTGGCTGGAAGAAGATGCATGAATTAGTTGCACCGACAAGAGGAAACTCTTAAATGAGAAAAAAAATATGAAAGTTAAGTTGTTTGTTTGTTTATAGCCTTATTGGCTTAACCAATTATTGTGATATTTAGTATAATACACGTATTATATGGGATGGAGAAGGATATAGGCTTCTTTTAATCCCGATCAGTAAACATATTCTGATCACGCGATCGAAGCTGCGATTCAAAACTAGTAGTATATACAAACAAAAATGAATGTAATCATAATATTATAATAATTCAGTTGGACTAAAAGGGCTCAAAGGGTTTACTTGGGTAGCGTCGGTAGGATTACAGAAGGTTTTTAAGCATTAGTTATAATAGTTATGTTCTAAGCCTGAGAGAAATTTAAACGGTTTATTCTCGATTTTTTTTTCCTATAATTTTTTACTTCAGTGAATAAAAATATGCTCACGACGGTGCTTTTGGAGTTGTGGAGACATTAGTCAAATATTTAATGGATGTGATGAACTTGCCTCTCGATTAAGCATTTGACATGTCCACATTTTGAAACGCAGTGCAGGACGATCCCCACTAGATGGAGTGACGACCTAAAATGCATTGCAGGGAATCAATGGATGCAGGTAGTTCAGGACCGTTCCTTATGGCAGTCTACGGGGGAGGCTTATGTCCAGCAGTGGACGGATAATGGCTGAAATGATGGTGATGATGATGATGATTTGAATCCTGTGTGTCGTGGCAAACTTATTGTCATCTCTTCGATTAATTTGGTTTGTTAATAATGCTTTAAATCGCTAGAAAGTGAGACAAAAATTTAGTTTGGAAGATTTTGATGTCAGCTATATTATATAGCTATCCTTACTACCACTGGACAGCCCAAAATTTAACTTCACATAAATATTTTTGTATAGTCAGGTGTGGACTCACGATCTTTGGACTCTACGTCGGTGTACCTGTTACAAGTATGGTACATAGTCTACGATATCTAAGGTATATCATTATTTTAACCATGAAAACGTATTCGTAAGTTTGTAAGAAACATTTACGTATTTTTCAAACCCCTGAAGAATTTTCGATAAAATTTTTACATTTTAAAAAAACTAATGAAGCGAGAAAAATACATAAGTAGATTAGGCATATATGAGAGACGAGAGATAAGTGATTTTTTTTTAATTCTTCCCTTCTAAAATATAAATAGTATTCATAAAACTGAATAACTTTTGCCAAAGAACTTCAACACGGAGTCCATACCTATAAAATTAAGTTCGAATAATAATTAAGGTTGTGTTAAATAAACCCAATTTCTTTTGTGGAAAAATTAGTTTTCTTTTTAATTTTAAATTCGATTTTGTTCTAATATCCTTTTAGATAAAAAAAAATAATAATTTTATAAATCGGTTTTAAACTGACAGAGTTATGAGGTAAAAATGTAAAAAAATATAACCAGATTGAGAGTCTTCTTTTATTTGAAGTCAGTTGGAAAAGGATGAAAGGGTCGTATGCAAAGTTAAAGGAAAAGTTTGCATGGAATCCGGCGGGTTTTCATATATTTGATTATTTGAATAAAAATTGAAAAAATTGTATGAAGTTACTAATATTTAATAATTTTCTTCTGCATTTAAAAGATAATGAATATTTTGATAACACTCGTGTAATGTTACAATCGGTCGTCTCGAGGTAATTCGCATTCACGTGGAATTACGAGTAAATCTATGAATTACCAGTAATATTTACACGTAAAATAAATTCAGGTGTCTATTAAAGAAATGTTCAATTTAAGAGTGTTAATGCCGAAATTGCATTCCATAAATCCAAACATTGTTTATTCTTTAAAATTGGCAGATACTGTATTCTGTCATTTTCAAAAATAAAGTTAATATATTTTATGGAAAATTAGAGTATTTATCTTTGCAATAATTTTTTTACCTATATTTTCAATCGATCGCCAAAATTTTGTATTTTGGTGCTAATAATGTAGTAGGGAATTTCAGAAATTACTAGTATATTAAGAAGAATGTTTAATACTATATTTAATTCAGTCCAATTCTATAATTAACGTTTTAATTCGTTAACTCGAGCAATTTTTTTGGAAAAATATATGTACTCGTATTCCTTTTTTTTTTTAACGATACGACTTCAACGAGCGTACTCTCGTAAATTTAACAACTTTTAATGTTAACTAAGAATTTATACATTTATGAATAACAACAAATCAATGTAAGTTTTGCAAATAAATCAACAGGTGTTCAAAAAGTTGGCTCTTACCAGCGGCGGGTTTCACTGGCCCGTAGCGACGGTGGTACGTTGCAGTGGAGCGATAACTGATTATACCGTGGAACTTCACAATTGCACTGAAGTATAAGCAAGAGTTAGTGATTTCTTGATAAGAGCCCCGAGTGGTCCGCGGCGCGTTAGAGAGCGCGCGAGCGGCGCGGACGGTGCGAATGGATGGCGAACACTGACTGCTCGCAACACAACGCTCTGTACAACGCTCGACCTCACGCTGCTGCCGTGTTATTCGGCGACGCATCGGCAACACAAGTTACAGGGTGTACCCTGTAACTTGTGTCCCTAGGCCCTATAAAAAGAAAGAAATAACTTTTATTAAAGTAAACTTAACACTTGCTGACCGGTGACGAGTAAATTCGTGATTGCACTATCATGTACTCGTAAGTACGTTCTCCTACCACGACGGGCAACACTATTTAGATTACAAGGCGTTCATAACCAAAAAAAAAAATACTTTTTTTATTTATATTTTATAATCATGACGAAATTTTCAGTCAGCAAAGTGTTAAAAAGTATTTTTGTACAATCATTTTTTATGAGTCTTTTTTATACAACTTAGAATGGCAAACAAGCTGACGGACCACCTGATGGAAGGTGGTAATCGTCGCCTATAGACATGTGTAGTACCATGGACATAACAGAGTATATTGTTTCGCCCATGATACCCCCATGCGTTGCCATTCCTGAGGACTCAGGTGTTATTCCTCTGTACCCAGTAAATTCACGCCATATCCCACCCTTCAAACTGAAACACAGCCATGCAAATACAACTGCTTTACGGTTGAAACGCAAATGGGACAGAGGTACCCAAGCAAACGATTTATGTACAAAGTCTCCCTTTGGTGTACTTGCTCTGCTGACTTAACAGCTCTTTCAGGATACTCGCACAATTTCAAGAAAATCAGCTGTTGTTTTCTTTAAAAACGTTGTATTTCATATTTATTGTAATTAAGTCTTATCTAATTGTATAATTGTTACTTAGTATACATTGACGCTTATCTGTGAGAGCTGTATACACCTTTAATTGATGTGTTCATATGGCCTTTAGCTTGGTAGTGAGGAGTGAGATGTTATTCACTTTTAATTACTTATAACTTTGTACATTGTCTGCTTAATTATTGTGAGCATATTGTTGGTGTGTCTTTTATAAATAAATATGAACATTGAATATAAACTACCAAGCAAAACCAAATCATAACAATTGGTGACAAAGTACACAATTACTTAGAGCTGTTTGACCTACATTGACTATCCACGTGCCACTATGTTTGTGCACGGTAATCTTCGAAATCGCTCGTCTGTTTCCTATAACATTATGTAAATTTGTACACGTGGTTCTAGTTTCAAAGACGAGATAGTTCCGGTAGAGATAAGTGATATTATTGTTAAGTTCTAAAGAATTACCCGTAAATACTATGTAGTATTTCCTCTAAAAAATATGCTCACGAATATAATCCCTAATTGAGTAGTCAGAGGCGTCTGTCGAGTACTGCCGATGTAGGCGGGAGCGCGAAAAGCATCTTAGAATTAAATTAAATTTATATTAGTAAGCGTTAAAATAAAATCATTGTATATTTAAGAGTATAAATTTAATGCACCAAATCTAATGTATGTAAGAATGTATTTATTTATGTAACTTTTTATTCCATCAGAAACAAAAATATACAATGACAATTGAATAATTCAAGTGAAATACAGTAACATGAATACAGATTGAAATATACACATAAAGGTACAAAAGGCGGTTTTATCGTTACAGCAATCTCTTAGAGACAATTCTTTTATATACTTTATATATATAAATATAAAATATTTTTTATATATAAATATTTATAAATAAGGACTGGTTGAAAACCAACGTTGTACAGCTGTACACATTACACCGGGACACTCGCAGCATCAGCTGAGCCAGTTTCTTTTGCCTAATACGAGACACTTCTTATATATGTTATATTTTTATATTTTCTGTTGTAATTGTGTTTTTTAGACAATAAATATTTTCTATTCTATTCTAAATATTCTCTTGTAAATATTCAAAATACTATTTACTGACGTATTGTTAAAGGGAAGGAACAAAATTGTTTACATTAGTCTTACCGCTTCATCTATTCAAGAAAGAAAAAATATAGCTAGATCCATAAATTTACTATATTATAGATGGATGTACATGGACGCCTGTATACCTTCGCATACCTTGTTGCGTATACTACAAGCAAGAAACAAAGTAAGAGAAATTCATGGCAGTAAAATTACTGCCCAAGCTGCATAAGAAGCTCTAAAGAATGGATTAATAGAATTATTAACGTCTCCAAGGTGTTGAGAAAAGCTGAAGCAAGGCTGCAAAAGTGATTATAGAGACCTTATAAGATTATAAGGGCACTGTTACAATATTTTCAAGTTTATATAATTACAAAGTGGATTAATCGCCTGCATAATTACCTCTGTTTGAGTAGACTATTTGCTCTTTGTTTACAGTTAATTATTTGATATAGTAATATTTTATGTTTTTATTTATATATATTTATATAATATATTGTATATGTATATATTAGTCTAATTATGTGTTTATAATATATGAATATATAAAATATTGCTTTATTTTCCTTTATTCAGTAACGAACCGCCTACTTATTTCTCGGTTTGCCCAATGCTTGACTGTTAAAGAACACCGTCCGGTGTTGTCCGCACAAATATACATGGAATTTTACTATCTATTAAAGTATATATAAATAAATAATTAAACAATGTTGTATCTTATTATTATATTTTTAGAGATAAATACATATACACATGCACACACATACACACACTCGCGCTCACACACACACACACACACACACACACACACACACACACACACACACACACACACACACACACACACACACACACACACACACGCGCGCGCTCTCGCACACACACACACACGCACGCACACACACATACACACAGTTTTAGCTAATCTTGTTCAATGGAATAATAAAGTTATTCTTATTCCATTCAGTGGCTTTAGCAAAGACTGAAGATGAACTGTAATGTACATAGCATGTTACTAGAAATTGTAATAACATTCTGAATTTCTTTGAAATAAATTGACATTACAAATTCAATGTTTAAATATTTAATAATTTCGAGGGTAGCTAATTCATGCTCCTCCATAATATACTATGTAAATATAAGCTGTAAGATGTAGTAATGGTGCGTATAAGGATTGTGAGATTTAACACTAAGCGTATAAATTTAAAATGAGTCGCAGTACATCTCCCAGCTGTGGATATTAGTCCACCGTCTAGACAATATTGTAATGTACTGTGAAATTACGCGCACGACTGGGGGCTTGATGCGATCCTACTAAATAAATACGCTCAGAAAACTGGATGAAGTGCTGTAGATATCTTGTGTTTTTTACAAAATAATGATGAGACCAAGTTTACGGTCAGTCTATGGGGGAGTAAGGATTGTTAGTAATGAGCAAGTTGTTCTCCATTGCTATCAATATACTCTATGAGGTCGACCTCCACGCGGTTCCCGCTGGAAACCGTCGTGACTATCCTTGAATTCGTCACGGTGGGCTAACTGCTGACCTGCTTTTTCATTCTCACCGAAAATCTCTCACTGGTGCCCCGCCAGTTTATACCGATAGCGCAGGAGGGTTTACTATTCCATTATCATCCATTAAAAAAATGGTAAAAAAGTCACTGTATTCTTCAAGACATTAACTTGTGATACTGGGGGGAAAGGGATTGTTAGTAATGGGGTCTAACTGCCCCATTGCTAGCAGTATACCCTATCAGGTCGACCTCCACGTGGTTCCCCCAAAAAACCATAGTGGTTAATTCTAGTGCAATTCATCACGATGGGCTAACTGACCTGCTTTCATCGTCACCTATCATCCCTCACTGGTGCCTCTCCAGCGTATACCATTAGCGCAAGCGGAGCTACCATTCCATTATCATCCATTAAAAAAAAACCTGTGTTACTAAAATCATCATCATCATCATCAAATCAGCCGTTAACCATATACTGCTGAACATAGGTTTCCTCACCTACCATTAGTTGCCACGCTTAGCAGGCAAGGCTTTGATTATGTTTTAAGAGGGACGCTGCTGCTCATCTTCTGCTGCTGAAGATAGTTTTTATATATTTATTTATTACATCAAGGCTGAAGAAGGGCCAAATTAAAAGTACCCGTAACCGACGAGCGTGTATGACAAGATTGATGAATGTGGAAGAAGCGAAAGAGGTTTGTTTGGATCGAAGCATTTGGCGTTCCATTGTTTCTGCCTACCCTAATGGGAGACAGGCGTGACAGATATGTATGTATGTATGTTATTACATCAACTAGATGAGATTTGGAGTCTTCCAATACGCTCACCCAGGAAATCATCAGTACAATAGCATATATAAAAAAGGAATAATATAAAAAAAGATTTAACATTAGAGCCTAAATTTCTGCACACAAACACCTTGTGGTCGTTCGACGAAACTCCAGTAAGTTGGAGGCAAATGCATCCAATTGCGGATACCGGCTCAAAACATCATTGAGTAATTTCAATGCAAGAGAGAGGGGAGCTTGCTTAGCCAACTCTGTTCTTCTTAATGGAACATCGAATAAGTGCCGTCTACGTGCTCGCACGTAGTTACTGGGCGCTCCTTTTGATATTGATACCGGTATGGTTTGGTTAAATTTTCTCCCCCGTACTAATTTTAACACATACACAATTAAATTTAGTTTCACTTTAAGTGTATTATAACTCACCGTATCCAATAAAAACATACTCGGATATATATGGGGGTAAGACACCTTGAAACCGTACTGTTTTTGGTACAGCCACCTTACAAATTTCTTTTGGATTTTTTCCACCATAAGTATATCTTTAAACTCATATTACGAGCTGTTTACGGGAAATAGCTTGTAATATATAAAAACTCTCTTAATAATAAAACGTATTAATACATTATTAATACATTTTATTATTTATTTTTTTGTCTGCATGAATTAATATAATATAGTAACCCATGTATTAAATTGGAATATAATTTACCTGCGTACCTGATTTAATTCCGTTACGATTGAGTAGTAAACATACAAGCATCTAAACATCTGTATAAACTTCCATATTTATAACATTGTTAGGATTGGTGTTAACAAACAGAGAACATAATTATGTAGCCTGTATTTTAGAATGCAGACACAATGTCGTGTCTGCCCGCCAGCAGCATTAGCTCGTATTATGCACTGTTTCTTTGTAATCCTGCTACACTGTGTATCCCAGTTGCAGTGCGGTATATAACAAGTACAATTCCATTAGAGTAAAGTAAAAAAAAAACAATGTTTTTAGCCATGTAATTTTTTAATATAATCTGAACTAGGAAAAATTTACATATACACTTTCTTTCGTTTCTTCCTCTCGTCGTTCCATCTAGTTTTTTTTATTTAACGGATTACGCAATTTTCGACTACCGACGTTCGGTGGCGATATTCCAACTTTGGAGTTTGGATTGCAGCTAAAATTCCGCCAGACAGCTGGTATGATGTATTGACGATACATCATATCAGCTGTCTGGCGGCTGCTAAATACAGTCCTCCATGTTTTTGAGACTCTCAAGAGTTTTGCCTGTAGTCGCTACGCTTGTCAGGTGAGTTGGCAACGGCAGTTAGTCTTTGGTGATATTTTAAGAGGAATCCTGTTGTCCCTTAGTCACCTTTTACGATTCCGACGAAAAAGAAGGAGCCTGTTATATGCCAGGACCACAGTGCAATATTTATATTGACTATTATGGTCAACTAATGGTCCAGCCCTTGATTTCCTGTGGGTGTTGTAAGAGGCGACAAAAAAAGTTTAATAGTCTAAAAAGTTTAATAGTTTAATATAAAAAAAAAGATAGATAGATACTCTTTATTGTTTCCTCCAAAAGATTACAATAGTAAACTTATTATAAATATAAATAATTACAAGAAATAATCACAAAGAATTGTCGTTTCATCTGTATTTTTGAGTGCACCCGATATCTTTGTAAATTTTGTACAGACTTTGATTGCAGCCCTCTTGTTGTTGTATTAGCAGTTAACTGTCCACTGCTGAACATAACCTCCCCCTATTAGGGGGTATTGCTAGTTACCACGCTTGGCTGTCGGATTCGCAACCGTAGTTCGGCTTTTGATGGTGTTTTAAAAGGGACGCTACTAGCCCATCCCTCCACCATAAGTTCCCTTAGTCGCCTCTTACGACTCCCACGCGAAAGGAAGGGATGGCCTATTCAGGATCACACAGCGTATCGTAAACCATCTTATTGGTCCCATTTTAATTTCATCATTATTGAAGCTGCTGTTTTCAATTACGATTCTTTGTGTTTACAATTACGATTCTCTTTACGTAGCAACACCTACATGTTTTGACAATTTATTTTGATAATCTATTAATGACAGAATTATAGTAAATTAATATCAGTTTCATATTAGATTCGTCACGATTGAAGATAGTATTTTTGTCATAGAACAAGCAAAATTAATTCGTAAATGCATACGTCTTTTGGTTAGTTTTCTAATAATACACGTTCTGTTTTCTTTTCAATCTCCTAAAAGGTAATCCTATGAGATCACTAGATAAGGACGAATAGGAAACTAAAAAGGATGTAGGTAGCATCTTTTTTGTATTATTTTTCCATTTACGTAAAGTGGTGAAATCGAAGTAGGTAGGTGACGGGCGCAAAGGAAGCGATACCTCAAATCCCTGTGCATAATTTCATTCAGTTCATAATAAATTGGATTTCCTTTCAAATATTATGCATTGTTTTGTATTCCTGTAGGAATTTCATCGATTGTTATCGTTTGTTGATTTTATTTTTATTTCGAACCTCAGGTAAATTTATATATTATTAGTATGCATTTAATTAAAAATACCGATTTTTATCATGACAAAATCAGATATTTTGAATTATAAACTAAAAATTTGATAAAAAAAAGAACAATATAAAAATATATCTTATCACATAAAAAAAGAATTTTACAAATCAATTTATAAATCATAAAATCATTAGGTAAGAAAATAAAACCGAATTCAAAACCTCCTCTTTTTTTTTGAAGTAATGGAAAGTATGTATTAACATGTAGAGATTGTAACAGGACTAGTAGTAGTGAAGTTACAGAGTACCTACAGAGTTTCCGAGTCCTTGGGAATAGTAATGCATAAACGGTATCATGTGATGCCATTTAGGCGATTGTTATCAAATGTGCCGACTAATTATTTACAATTTCACGTTACTACTTAAAAATACATACTTACCATCGAACACCACACCTAGATTTCTAAAATGGCGAGCTGAAACGCAAATCAATAAACCGATTCGTGTAATCAGTCAAAGCACTTTAATCTATTTAAATACCTGTGTAATGAGCAAACACACCACTCCTCTAATTACTTAAACGTGCAAGTTGCAAGTTTTAATACGACCGCCATTAGCGATGTTCAGCTGTATAAAGTGAATAAACATTGAATGTTACTATGCAGATGCAACGGATCTGCGGGGATTTATTTTACATCCAATAATTAAGAGAGAGAAGCTCCGAGTCTGATATTGCGAGACCGCATTTTATTTCACGTGGAAATGAATTCATTTTGCCAATCCATTGCTTAGGTCTTTGATTATGTAGCTAAATACTCAAAGCTTTGTTAGACGACTTTTTATACACAAAGAGCTTAGACACATGACGACTTTTTATACATCCACAACTTTTGTGTACTCAAAGGGTTTGTACATAGACGACATATTTATACTTATATCACTTATATAAACACTTGTATAAACAAGTGAATCGTTTTATTTTCAAAATGTTTATACATAAATAACTTTTCGAATTCAAAGGGTTTATACATAGACAACATTTTATATTCAAAGAGCTTATATGCGTAAACAACTTTTTAGCCGACTGACAAATAAAGGATCTTATAGAAAGGACGGTTACATTTATTTCTGAAAACGAGTTTCTATTAGATGACTGGGTATGGGACCGTTTTCGGATATATGTGTACTTATATCTCGGGATCTTTGGTACAATATTTGCCCAAACAATCTGTTGTATTTTAAGAAATTGATTGATATAATACACTTGGTCAGTATTTACCAATATATATAAATTCATAAATTACAAAATAAGTTTCTTTATTTATTACCTCTTGCCACTTTAACAGTCCAATCTATCGCCATGAAATTTACCACACCTATAGTATTTAAGATAATGAAGGGCATAACTTTTTATTCCGGTCATATGGACTAACTTTTGGACTCAGCGAATCTGACTCAAATACAAGAACCATAAATTGTAACTTGTAAAATTCCGTAATTAAAAATTACTTCTTTTGCTAATTTAACACTTCTTAAAATAGATTTTTGAAATAGATTCAATATTTCGACACGAATAACTTGTGTGACAAATTTTAAATAACTTGTGCGACAAACTGTATATTATTTTAATTATTCAGTGACGATAAATATTGTTAACAAACCCGACTGCTTTTGCCAGTTGTGTAACGGCTCGCTTGATACATAATTTGCAACCATATAACATTTGCAACTTATTTTCTCCAAGTTAGTTTCCAATTTCCTGGATTTACAATTTGATTATAACAATTTGAATTAAATTCGATACAACTCAAATAATAGCATCCGTTGAAGGTTTCATTTGCCCTTTCTGGTGGCCTGCGCCCCTCACCCCGCACTCCGCGCCCCGCGCCCCGCACTCCTGGCTCCGTCGCGACTAGCTGGAGGTGGTAATTTTCTATTATAATTATATTACTCTTGCTATTGTTTGCAGTGTTTTGTTTTTATTGTAAACACTATGACAGCACAACAGCATGAGTTATGGGTAGCATTAAGAACTTAATTACATTTAATGATAAAACAAATCATTAATATTACTTGCATAATTATTTATGCTATTTGAGATACATTTTACAAATAGTTGCCAAAACAATGTTACAAAGATGGACGGTATATATATATGTGTATATATATATATATATATATATATATATATATATATATATACACACAACATATACACGTCATCTTATGTTATATATAAAAGTAAATACTTTGGTAATACTTTTAGTTAGTGTCTGTGTTCTAAGTGTCTGACAGTCCCATTCAAAAGTATTGGTTGTCCGTGCACCAAGACAGGAACATTAAATAATGTTTTCTGGTTTTCTCCTAATAACGGGAGTTAATATAATTCAAAGTTATCAAAATAATTCACTCCACATATCATATCATAAAATTATAAAATTCATACACATGAAAACAAAAGAATTTAAAACTTAAAGCCAAATAAATAAATTGTAAATTCACCACTACACTTGGTGTCCCGATAGCGAAGTGTAATTGGCTCACAATATTTAGGGAGACGATATTACCTAGCAAAGAAAAAAGTATATCTTGCCAACAGTACGCTGGTATAAAATTATTTGCAAAATGCTCGAAACAAGGTGACTTGCGCCACCTGTAAAAAACGTGCAAATTTGCGGGCAAACATGTTCGCCTTCTCGTTCTATGTACATATATCTACGTTGTCTTTAAGGTAAAATTTGATTTCTATAATGATTTGTAATGACTATTTCTTAGACATTGTTAGTACTCTCTATTGGTGATTTGTAGTCACAAAAAATTTGTAACGTGTAAATTGAACATCTGTTGAAAGGAGCAACAATAATAGAATTTCTTGCCCTCTTCTCCCGGATTAAATTGCTTTTCGAATCGGGTGATAGAATGAAATAAAAAACAACAAGTCTTTTAATAAATAATATGTATAAATTTTGTTTGATTGTATTTTTTGTAAGTACAATTAAATGGACTTTTATATAAGCATTAATAATACAAGGACACAACAATTTCTTAAATTCTTACCATTGACTGACAAATTTTTAAACTAACAACATAAATCATAATATTTTCGACCGGGCAAAAATGGTAAGTACGGTTAATTCGCGTTCAACCCATAGATCAAACAAAATTTCATCGACTGCAAACAGCGTTGCCAGATTGGGTACTTTTTTCTCAATTTTAGACAAAAAATTTTTTATTTGCAAAACTTTGAAGTGATTTTTGGGGGAAAATAAAATGAGGTTAGAGAAATTTGGGTATTTTTTTGTTTTAATTTTGGGTAATGGTTTTAGTACGTGTAAACTTTGTACAGGTATATAAGGTATATAATTAGAGTAAAATCTATGACTAAAGGTATATAATGGAGGAAGAGAAGAAGAAGGAAACGTAGAAACAGAAGGATCTTTTTTATCCCACTGAGGTGGCGAACAAGCATACGGTCCATCTGATGGTAAGTGGTCACCGTAGCCTATGAACGCCTGTAACACCAAGGGTATTACGCGCGCTTTGCGGACCCTGAAGAAACCTCTTTACCCCCCTTTTAAAAAACCCCATGCTGTAGTCTTTTGGGAAAACCTCGGCAGGGAGCTTATTCCATAATGAATGATCTTTTTCTCGTCATTTATTATGTGGTACATGGCAAAACATAGTGAAAAACTATATAAATACTTTGTGATAGGGTAAATATTCTGAATATTATATCGAATTGGAGAAAAAATATATGCCTTTTGGCTAAAAATCCAAATTCGCATCTAACAACCTGCTGAGGACTCGGGTCCGACTCGCCCAGAAGCTGCTTAACTTTTTTTTTCGATATTGTTTCTTCGACACAAATAAACGGGTTCTTTTCCTATTGTATATAGTTGACTATATGAAATAATATAGTCCAGATGCTTCCGAAGAAATCGCGCATAAGTGTAATGACGTACGGACGGGGGCAGCTCCAGAATTCAGAATTCCTGTTTGTCTTGATGTGTGTCCTCAGGAATGACAACGCATAGGGGGTATCATAGGCGAAACAGTATACTCTGTTATGTCCATGGTACTGCTCATGTTTACAGGCGACGGTTACCACTTTCCATCAGGTGGACCGTCAGCTTGTTTGTATAAATAAAAAATGTTCGAAATCTTGAAAAAGCAAACATTTATATCACTGATAACGCTATATTATATATACATCAATATATAATTTGTCTTTATATGTGTAATTTATCAATATATTATGAAAAATTATGTAATATTACTTTAAAATATATCGTCGTGGTTCTCAAATTCACACCAATGCACACACTACACTATTTTAAGCTACTTACTTCGCAGGCACCCAGTATGATACTTTTCGTATATACATACTAATGAAATAAACATATTGTATATTACAATTATAGAAACGAATGTCTATAATAAAAAAGTAGTAGTGTGAATGAAATGTGAACTGTTTTTAGCCAGTGTTTACACAAACCTTACTCTGTGCAAGGTCAGGCCCTCTAGACAAGTGGCAAGCGATGGAATCGACATCGCTAGCGAGTCTGTGACTTGGAATGAGTCCCCGGCGTTGCTATCTCATTCTATCTGTAACGTAGTTGTTACTTTTTTAATGGATAATAATGGAATGGTAACCCCGCCTGCGAGGCACCAGTGAGGGATGATAGGTGAGAATGAAAAGGCAGAACCGTTAGCCCACCGTGATGAAGAATACACCTCTAATTCAGCACGATGGTTTCCAGGGGGAACCACGTGGAGGTCGACCTAACTAGGTATATTGCTAGCGATTGGACTAGTAGTCCGCATTACTAACAATCCCTTTTCCCCTTCTATTTCGTAGTTGTTACTATCAATTAAAGTTAAAATCATTTGTAGAAAAACAATAGTAGGAATTAGGTTGAGACCCAGACAGGAGTGCATGCAGCATGGTTAAAGTAGTTGGTAAATAATGTTAAATTATATATAAAAAGGATGTAAACATAGTAAATAAATAGCACAAAACAGGCAAATGCAAATAATAAAAATATCAAAGAGACTGGACGGCTGTTTGTAAAATGTTTTTCAAGACGTTCAGACGCGTGTTAAAAATATCAATTTGATCACTAATCTGTAAAGGAACACGGACAAGATTTATGGAATGTTATCTAACAATCGATGCTTTATTTACAAATAGATATTAATAAGACTTAAGTTGTTGCTAAATTAAACTTGGTTGATTACTTGAAAGCAAAACGTGTAACACGAAAAACATTTTATATATCGTACACGTAAAGTTTTTATCAACTTTCTTTGGCTATAGAATAAAAATAATAGAAACAATTGTAAATCAGAACAAACATAATTACTGTGTGGTACATTAGTGTACTATGCACATAATACTCATTCACATCTTTACAGTGGCAGACATGACGGCCTCGAGGGAGAAATTTAGACTGAAGTTAGTTGTTAAACAAAAGTTATTCGCTGTCTCGCCGCGTGGTCGCGGGACTCCTTTATTGTGCTTGTAAGAAGTTCACATAAAGATCACAATTTGCTAACTTTATTTTTTATATATTAAATACATTACAGGGACTAATTAATTTTTTTATACCACTTAGAATGGCAAACAAGCTGACGGCCCACCTGATGGAAAGTGGTAACCGTCGCCTATAGACATGAGCAGTACCATGGACATAACAGTACACACACATACTGTTTCGCCCATGATACCCCCCAAGCGTTGCCATTCCTGAGAACTCAGGTGTTATTCCTCTGTACCCTATAAATTCACGCCATATCCCACCCTTCAAACCGAAATACAACCATGCAGACACACCTGCTTCACGGTAGAAACACGAATGGGACAGAGGTACCCAAGCATTCGACTTTTGTACAAAGTCTCCCTCTGGTAATTACTATTTACTTGTAATCATGTCGTGTTTTTTTAATGGGTGAAAATGGAATTGTAACCCCACATGTGCTATCGGTATACACTGGCGGGACACCAGTGAAGGATGATAGGTAAGGATGAAGTAGGTCAGTTAGCCCATCGTGACAAATTCAACAAGAATTGTTCACGATGGTTTCCAGGGGGAACCACGTGGTCGACCTAATAGGGCATATTGCTAGCAATGGGGTTGTCAAACTGCATTGCTAACAATTCCTTTCCTCCAAATCATGTCGTGTTAGTTCCAAATAGTGTATTTAAAATACGCGTCAAAAACGCGTACGTTTCAAATTAACTTTTGAATAAATATTTAATATAATTTGACGTCTGTCTATATTTTTATGCTGCTCTAAACAATAAGAGGTTAAGTGTTCGCCTGTTTTTTCTTGATATATTCCTTAAAAGAATAAAATTAGATTTTTTTTCGTAATGGAACAGAGTTTGCTCCCGTGTTGGCTGTTGATAATTTATTTTTACATAATTGCACATATATGCTTGGAATTCAATGTAATCATAAAGTACGGGAGCGTAACGCTATAGTATCTATATGCTATGGACGTTATGGTGTATTATGTAATGTCCATGCTACGGTTTATGTCTATAGGCAACGGTTATCATATTTCATAAGGGCGGTCATCAACTTGTTTGCCATTCAGAATATCACTGTTGCTGACGTGCTGGCAGCTATCATAGTACTTTTTGTATTTTATTTTCGCTTTTCGAAAACGCCATTTTAAAACCAACCAAACAACAAACATCCAAAAACTCAAGACAATAGAGCCAATTTAGTCAGTTCATTAATTGGCTAGATCGAGAATTGTGAAGTCAAACTCGAATTTCCCTAGCGGATCCGCGAGTGATTTACATTTGGTGTTCTATAAACAACTAAGATCGATGGCTGCAGTGTTTCGTTAAGGTAGCAGCGTAGTGCACTGCTGTAACTCTTGTACCATTTTTAGGCACTCTCTTTTCCTAATGCTTTCAAATATGAACGTCTGAAAATGAGATGAAATGACAATTTAGATTTTTTTCTAATGGATGATTATGGAATGGTAATCCCGCCCGCGCTATCGGTGTACACCGGCGGGACACCAGTGAAGGATGATAGGTGAGGATGAAGTATGTCAGTTAGCCCATCGTGACGAATGCAACAAGAATTGTTCACGATGGTTTCCAGGGGGAACGACGTGGAGGTCGACCTAATAAGGCATATTGCTAGCAATGGGGCTGTCAAACTCCATTGCTAACAATCCCTTTCCCCTTATGACAATTTTGATAATGTAAAAGTGAAATATGTTATGGAATTAAATATAAATCTTTATCTAAAACCATAGTTATATATGGTCGTATGATCCCGGCAGAGAATAGGCTATCCCTTCTTTTCCCGTAGGTGTCGTAAGTGGCTACTAAGGAAAGTCAAGGGATGACCAGCAACGTTCCTTTTAAAACATCTCTAAAGCCTGACTGCGGTTGCCAATCCGCCTGCCAAGCGTGGCAACTACTGGCAAACCCCCCTCCAAAGGGGAGGCTTATGTTCAACAGTGGACGGTCAAAGGCTGATACAATATAGACGATAGCTATGTACAAATGCTTAGTCATCACAATATGAGAATAAATAATCATGGAACTATCACTAGGTGTCCAATGATATCGAAGTTGTTGTCATATGAAGTCTATGGTGAGTTATCATGATCCCAATTTTTGTTCATTAATTTTATTAAATCACTTCGACATGTCGACGTAGCGACATCGCGACCTCAAGTTCGGACTTGGCAAAGTAATTCTTAATCCGAGCTCGGCCTTCTTCTGAGAAGTTTAAATTAATTTCGTTAATCTCAGATTCTCGCGCTTGTTCACATTCTTTAAATTATTCACTCCCCTTCACCGTCCGCTATCCACCCGCGCACTTCAGCTCACTGGCTCCGATAAGTCAAATTAATATTTATCACTTATATCAATCAGTATAACACGTTGTCGTAGCGTTGCCGTATTGGGTATTTTTCTTTCATTTTTGGTCTTGGGGGAACAGAAAAATTAAATGAAATTTTGGGCAATTTATTTAAGAGTTTTGATAGATAGATAGATAGATACTCTTTATTGTTTCCTCCAAAAGATTACAATAGTAAACTTATTATAAATATAAATAATTACAAGAAATAATCACAATGAGAAAACAATGGGCGACTGGGATTTGGCATTTGTATTGCCTTATACAGAAATATAACTTTGAAGATAGCAAGATTACGCTAAGCGGTCGCTCGTGTAGTGGTTACTTGATAAAACGTAATGAGAATTGACAAAAATTTATGTTTGGATAAGAGTGAATGGGGTCAATTGAGAGAAAAATTCTTTGAAATTTAGGGAAAATAAAAAACATCTGGCAACGTTGTGTCGTCGCGTAATGTCTACTTCGGGCAGAAAATGCGACGTCGCTAATGAGAGGGGCGCGACTTCATGTTGAAGGACACACTCGATCCCTTGTGAGTATTTGTTATTTTCTTTATTTGTCCCTTATGAGGTTTTAAACAAATAAATTGAGCAAAACACGAGCCACCGGGGAATGCAAACAATTTGAGTAATTGGAAGCAATTTGGGAATAATAGTCGACAAACTTATGAACTTCGCCGATGTTTACCGGAGAAGTATTCGGGGGTGAGGGGGGGGGTGGGGGCCGGGCTACGGTTTAAATTAACTGAACACAACTGAAGCATGACTACACAACCACATGAGGCAAAAGATATTTGTTCCTCAATTTGCGGCCAAGATAATTAAGAGGCCGTTGTTTATATTCCTTTGCGATGCGACGCGGTAGTACAAAGTGCCTGGTTGGTAACCAACAATAAGAAATAATTATGTAACATTGTATAGAGAAAATTAGTTGGAGAAATCGAATTGGTAATGAGGAGGTCCAGCTTAGGGTTAAGGAAAAGAGACAAATTAGAAAACTATTGAGTACAGAAAGGGAAAAATGTTGAGACACTAGATACGACACGACGAACTTATGAACATTATAATAGAAGGTAAGATAGAAGGAAGGAGGGAGATCAAGGCAATGTTACTTCAGGCAGTTCAAGGAACGAGTTGGTGTCGTGTCGTATCAAGAGGTGGAGAGACTCGCTGAAAATCGTAGTGAGTGGCAAGAGCTCCACCGACAAGAGCGCAGCTCTTAAATAGAATAGATAGATGTAACATTACCTGTAAATCGACGGATTGGAGTAACAAACATCTTTAGAACCCTTCATTTATTATAACCGCTTAGAACCTTTTTTGTAAGAGGTCGACAAACGAGCATGCGGTTCACCCGATGACAAGTGATCACCGAAAAATCCCGTAGTACAGGGGGTTGAACCTCGGAATGAGAGATAAAAAGCTGAAATCTCGTGTAGACCTTTATTTTGCCATTCTAAATGTTATCTCAAAAGTTTCATAAAGTTTCGTGTCCGCAACTTAAGATATTCAAGGTCAAAAGTAAAAAAATCAGTTTTTTGCAAATATCTCGTTTCCTATAACTTGAACAATATTTATATTTATTATAACAATTGCAGTGAATAAACTTTCCTATAACTTTTGTTTCAAACAGAATGAGCTCCCTGCCGAAATTTTCCCAAGAGACTACAGCATGGGGTTCTTCAAAAGGGGGGTAAAAAGGTTTCTTCAGGGTCGCCAACGCACACGTAATACCCCTGGTATTGCAGGATTTCGTAAGCTACAGTAATCGCTTACCATCAGGTGCGTCGTATGCTTGATTGGCACATTCGTTGTATAAAAATGAACTATTTTTAAACGGTTTTATTTAGCTCGACCTGTACGGTATTTATTTATTTGGGTCAAAATTAGAAATTGGAATTTAAGCACCTTCCCGTTGTCAGATTGATCTGAAATTTAGTACACACATTTAATTTAGATGACAATACAATATAATAAAATCAATAACATTATAAATCTAAGATGGCCGCCGATACAAAATGGCGGATTACATATTTTTCCTTAACCCCCGCAATATGGGTATCAAATGAAAGGGCTACACTAGTAAAATACGACGATTATGTCAAAATTTAAAATTCAAGATGGACGCCGTTCCAATATGGCGGACTAGGTACATATTTTTCCACAACCACCACAATATGGGTATCAAATAATAGGACTACACTGAGACACCCAGACACTAGACACTCGGACACTAGACACTCGGACACTAGACACTCAGACGCTAGACCCTCAGACACTAGACACTCAGACACCCAGACCCTACAGCAAAAATACAGCAAAACACACAGACACTAGACACTCGGATACAAGACACTCAGACACTAGACACTCGGACACTAGACACTCAGACACTAGACACTCGACACTCGACACTCGACACTCAGACACTAAACACCAGACACTAGACACTCAGACACTCGACACTCAGACACTAGACACTAGACACTCGACACTAGACACTCGACACTCGACACTCGACACTCGACACTCGACACTCGACACTCGACACTCAGACACTAAACACTAGACACTAGACACTCAGACACTCGACACTCGACACTCAGACACTAGACACTCGACACTCGACACTCGACACTCAGATACTAAACACTAGACACTAGACACTCAGACACCTAGACACTAGACACTCAGACACTGGACACTCGGATACAAGACACTCAGACACTCGACACTCGACACTCAGACACTAAACACCAGACACTAGACACTCAGATACTCGACGACACTCGACACTCGACACTCGACACTCGACACTCGACACTCGACACTCGACACTCGACACTCGACACTCAGACACTAAACACTAGACACTAGACACTAGACACTAGACACTCAGACACTCGACACTCAGACACTAGACACTCGACACTCGACACTCGACACTCAAATACTAAACACTAGACACTAGACACTCCGACACTCGGATACAAGACACTCAGACACTAGACTCTCAGATACTTGACACTCAGACACCCAGACACTAGACACTCAGACACTAGACACTCAGACACTAGACACTCGAAACTCGACACTCGACACTCGACACTCGACACTCGACACTCGACAATCGACACTCGACACTCGACACTCGACACTCGACACTCGACACTCGACACTCGACACTCGACACTCGACACTCGACACTCGACACTTAGACACAAGACACTCAGACACTAGACACTCAGACACTAGACACTCAGACACTAGACACTCAGACACTAGATACTCGACACTCGACACTCGACACTCGACACTCGACACTCGACACTCGACACTCGACACTCGACACTCGACACTCGACACTCGACACTTAGACACTAGACACTCAGATGAGAGAACACCCAGACACTAGACACTCAGACACTAGACACTAGACACTCGGATACAAGACACTCAGACACTAGACTCTCAGACACTTGACACTCGACACTCGACACTCGACACTCGACACTCGACACTCGACACTCAGACACTCAGACACTAGACACTCAGACACTCGACACTAGACACTCAGACACTCAGACACTAGACACTCAGATACTAGACACTCAGACACTAGACACTCAGACACTCGACACTCGACACTCAGACACTCAGTTTTTTTCTTCGACTAGCAACACCAACGACAGTTGTCATTTTCAACTGGCCGTAATAAATAAATAATTTTTAATAGTCTATCACACGAATATTATATTTTCGACATCGTTATTAGTGATATAATAGTGCAATAAGTGTCGATTGTTGTTTGTGTACAATTTGGTAGTGTATTATTTGCAAAAATCGACATTAAAATAGTGCACCGGCCATCTGTCAAACTTCTTTCGTTGGTAAACAACTAATTTTAAAACTATTTTATAACTATTTGTTGGACTTATTCAAAGAATTTCATAATATATACAAGTTTTATAGAAAATATTCACATCAAGTTAAATTGATATTAATAATTGTGAAGTTCAGTTGTTGCGTACGTCGAAGGAAAAAATATACCCACAAAATATATTGTAAGTAATTTTATGTTTTATATTAATGTAATTTGAAGGAAAGGAGCACAATCTAATTCCATTTACTTAATCTTGTAAAATATAGGTCGTATAAATATACCTAACAAAAATTATTCAAAATTTTAACACATAAAATAAGTAAGGTTCAGTTGCTGTTCTCGTTGTGATACTTTTTTTAGAAATAACTCACTTCACTCTCCCTAGTAACTATTCATATATTCAATAATGTCACTATCTACCCGTTCCACAACTGCACGGCAGACAGAGATGAAGCTTAAAGTGGCCCTACAAGAACTTCAGGCATCCAAAGATCTCAGTGACAAGTTGATCAGGGAGAGAGAAGAGAGTGAAGATGAAATTTTAAAAATTATAAATAAAAATACCCAATTAAAATCAGAATTGTCAGAACTTCATAATAGCCATCAGGAAGTTATTGAGCAGCGGGATCAGCTTCAAGAACTAATAAGTAGCTTTCATCAATGTAGTGACACTCATGAGCAAGCCTTGAGGCGTATCACTGAATTGGAACTTGAGTTAAAGCAGGCATATTCTAAAATCAATGATCTAGATCAAGATTGGAATCTCGACAAAGTAATGAGATTAGTAATTTATATGAGGAACTTATTAGTGTTGACTGTGTGCCTCCTTCTACTACAGTTCCATGCACCGATCCTGTTGTAATTGACCTTACTAGTGATACATCACCTAAATTAGGCAACTATAACAGTAATATTTGTATGTTGAGTAATAATAAATTTAAAAAATATTTAAAACTAAAAAAGTTTATAATTAAGAATCGGAATATATTAAATAAGCGTTGCAAAAAGGGACAATTATTGAAAAAAACCACTTTGAATAATTTAAAATTGCATGATTACATTAATAAGTGTAATAATAAGTTAGTGGAAAGCCAAAAGTTATATGACATTGATACAGACTACCTAACTTCAAAAATCAATAGTTTAGAATCTTCGCTTCATGATTTAAATACAAAGTATATTATCTCTCAGAAACAAATCCAGGAGCATATTTTAGCAATGGATGATCTGATTGATGTCAGTAAATACAATGCTGACCGTTTTGAGTCGTTGACTAAGCATTGTACATGTAATCACACAAATATATCAAATAATAATTCAGTTGTAACTGTGCTGGAAAATGAAGTTCAGGGTGTTTGTGCCAGTGACTGTAACCCTAAGAGTAGCACAATGGTGTTCTCTGACAGAATAGGCTGTAACTTTGGGTCTATATTGAAGTATCATCTTAAGGGTGATTTATTAAACTACTGCATGCCAGAAGCATCATTTACACAAATAATAAATAAAATTAAGTCTACGAAAATGAACAATATGACCACAATTGTGTTATTTTTTGGTAATAGTATTCAATTAAATAGGCAGGATGTAATTAAAGGAATTGAATATTTATTACAATTAAATGTGTATAAGATTGTATTGTGCGCTTTTCCTTACACAAATAGACATCTTCATAAAAAAATTAACAGTAAGGTACATTACCTGAATAACTTATTACATACATTGACATGTCGTCATAGTGACATTTTGACATTTTTTGATACTAATAGTTTTATTAGTGATTTTTATTTGACAAAAGATACAATGTATCTTTCTAAATCATCTAAAAATAAAATAGCCACTTTAGTGGCTTATAATATTGACTACATGAACAGTTTACATGGTAAACTTAAACATAAAAATGCTGACATAACAGATAATTCTATTAATATTTGTGACATAAGTACTATGACTGCAGATTTAAACTGCTCACAAAGACAAAGGGAAAGCAATCAGAATTAATAATTGTTCATCAGAACATACAAAGTTTTCCCGGCAGCGAGTTAATTATACAATTATTTTTAGAAAAGTATAATATTGATATTGTCTGTTTCACAGAACATTGGCTTAAAGAAAGCAATATGATGTTCAATTTAAATAATTATAACGTTGTCAGCTGCTTCAATAGAAAGTCAGTTAACAGAGGCGGGTCTATGATAATTGCAAGAAATAATATTAAAGTAAAGGAACGTGCTGACATTGTTAGACTTTCTATTGAGTGTTGTATAGAATTATCTTGTATAGAACTAGAAAATTATATCCTTATATGTGTGTACAGGCCTCCTAATAGTGATTACAATGTTTTTGAAGGGGTGATGGAGGATATTTTAAAAAAAGTATTTAATAGTATTAAAAAAATTATTGTATGTGGAGATTTTAACGTTGATATTCTTTGTAACACACCCACATGTACAAAAATTATTAGTTTATTTCAGTCATTTGATTTATGTCATGTCTTTCATGAACCCACTCGTGTAACTGCCACGTCTGCTACTTGTCTTGACAATGTTTTTTGTAACTGCGAGTATACAGAAAAATTCATAATAAATAAACTTCCTTCAGATCACTGTGGTCAAGTTGTTAAGTTTAGCAGTCAAATCAATAAAGTCAACAATAATAAAAAATCAAAAAGACAAATAAACGTTTACAATATTAATAAATACAAAAGCGCGATTAAAAATAAATTGGATTTGCTGTTACAATCTAGTAATAATCCTGATTATCTTTACACCAAGCTAATTAATATTTTATCCGGAGAATATGAACAATTTTTCAAGAAAAAAGAAGTTCATGTTAAATCTAAATTCACGGAATGGGCAACAGTAGGAATACTTAAAAGTAGAAATATTTTGTTTGATTTATACGATCAAAAAAAATATCGATTTGATGACAAATTCACCACTTATGTAAAAAATTATTCTAAAATTTTTAAAAAAGTTTGTATTATGGCTAAGTCTAATTATTTTAATAAACAAATTAAGCAGTCTTCTGACAAAATTAAAACCATCTGGAGCATTATAAATAAAGAAACTGGAAGATCTAAAATAGCCTGTAATCAATTTACATTAAATTATGATAATAAATTAATAACAACAACAAAAGATGTAGTTAATATTTTTGAAGATTTTTTTGCTAATATTCCGATTGATATTACATCTTCTCTGGACTCATCTCAATCTCGAGCAAAAAAATTACTAGAGACTAATATCGGTTGTTGTTCTTTAAGATTTAAATTTTCACATGTTAGCCCCTTTCATATCATAAAAATATTCAAACAGCTAAATTTAAAAAATACGGAAGACCTTTGGGGCATGTCTGTAAAAGTAGTTAGTTCTTTCATAGATATTGTTGCTCCATATCTAGCCACTATTTTTAATAAATGTATTGATAATGGCGTTTTTCCACATTTAATGAAATTTAGCAAATTAATCCCACTATTTAAATCAGGAGATAAATTTGAGCCAGGGAACTATAGACCTATATCTATTTTGCCAGTTCTAAGTAAGGTGTTTGAAAAGATAATGTTAAATCAAATGTTACATCACTTCAGGGTTAACGGACTGCTTCACAGTCAGCAATATGGTTTCACCGCCGGCAAGTCTACCACTGACGCAGGTGTTGCGCTAATGACACATATTTTCGAATCTTGGGAGAGGTCACAGGATGCACTCGGAGTTTTTTGTGACCTATCAAAGGCATTTGATTGTGTGGATCATAAAACGCTTTTGTACAAGCTCGAACATTATGGTATAAGAGATAATGATCTAAAATTAATGAGAACTTATTTAGAGGATAGGGTTCAAACTGTAGATATTGACGGTGTAAAATCTAAGGGAGCTAATATTAAGATGGGCGTTCCACAAGGGTCAATCTTAGGCCCCTTTCTCTTTTTAATCTACATAAATGACCTTCCCTTTATGGTAGAGAAAATTGCAGATATAGTGCTGTTTGCGGATGATACTTCGTTAGTGTTTAAAATTGGACGTCAAAGTAATCAATTAGACGATGTAAATTGTGCTATGTCTGCAATATTAAATTGGTTTACATGTAATAACCTATTATTAAATTCCAGCAAAACAAAGTGTATAAAATTTACACTTCCTAATGTAAGACTAATAAATACACAGTTATTGCTTAATGACGAAATAGTAAATTTTGTTAATGATACAGTTTTTTTAGGTATAACAGTGGACTCGAAATTACAATGGGGGCCCCATATTTCAAAATTGGCCAGTAGACTCAGTTCTGCTGCATATGCAATTAGAAGAATTAGGCAATTAACAGACGTGGCGACGGCTAAACTTGTATATTTTAGTTATTTCCATAGCATAATGTCTTATGGCATACTGCTGTGGGGTAAAGCAGCCGATATAAATACTATATTTGTTTTACAAAAGAGAGCCATACGTTCTATTTATGGTATGGGTTCAAGAGAGTCATTACGTCAGTGCTTTAAAGACTCAAATATCCTCACAGTTACTTCACAATACATTTATGAAAATATTATGTATACACGGAAGAACTTAGCGAGTTTTAAAAAACTCAAAGACTGTACAAGTAGAAACTTACGCAATATAAATAAGCTTATTTTACCTAAATGCCGTCTGCACAAAATCAGTAATTCATTCTATGGTAATTGCATAAGATTTTATAATAAACTGCCGGAATCTGCATTAAATCTGACAGAGAGGCAATTCAAATCTTATATTAAACAATTTTTATGTAAGAAAGCCTATTACAGGATAGACGAATTCATAGATGACAACATATCAAGTAAATAATTAGTTTATTAGCATACAACGTTATAATTTTATTTTTTCATTGCTTTCTTGATTTAATTGATTAATTTTAGAAATATGAAAGCGTAGCGGTTTTTTGTATTAATTGCCGCATGCATTCTTATGTAAAATGTGAATACTATAACTATCAGATGGCAATTGTGAGTAGCTTTGACGTGGTCTAGTGTTTTGAGTAGTCATGCTCACTAAAATGTCCAGACTTGTGGCGGCGTGGTGGGCCGGGTCATTGGGCTCCCTAAAATATGGTCGAGCGCAGTGATGGCTGGCTCATCTGTCATACTCGTGAACGGGTGCTGCTTGTAGGGACTGGTCTGCTCTAATCACTATGACTGATTTCCTCTTATTAATTGTTTAACCAGTTGGTTATGTATTCAATTTTTTTTTCTTTTTGAGTATTTAATTGAATTAGTGCTAATTGGTGGTTTGTATTCACACAATTAAACTTAAAAATGTAAAATAATAATAAAATTATTTAAAAGAGCATCACGCAAGTTTCTTGCTCGTTCTTCTTGTGATGAGACAGCTTTCCGAACGAGCGGTAAATTAAAAAAAAATGTAATGACTTTTCAAAAGTGCTTCAATGTAAGTTTATTTGAATAAATGATTTCTATTCTATTCTATTCTATTCTATTCAGACACTAGACACTCAGACACTCGACACTAGACACTCAGACACTCAGACACTCAGACACTCAGACACTAGACACTCAGATACTAGACACTCAGACACTAGACACTCAGACACTAGACACTCAGACACTCGACACTCGACACTCAGACACTCAGACACTAGACACTCAGACACTCGACACTAGACACTCAGACACTCAGACACTCAGACACTCAGACACTAGACACTCAGATACTAGACACTCAGACACTAGACACTCAGACACTAGACACTCAGATACTAGACACTAGACACTCGACACTAGACACTCAGACACTCAGACACTCGACACTAGACACTCAGACACTAGACACTCGGACACTAGACACTCAGACACTAGACACTCGACACTCGACACTCGACACTCAGACACTAAACACCAGACACTAGACACTCAGACACTCGACACTCAGACACTAGACACTAGACACTCGACACTAGACACTCGACACTAGACACTAGACACTGACACTCAGACACTAGACACTCAGACAACTAGACACTCAGACACTAAACACTAGACACTAGACACTCAGACACTCGACACTCAGACACTAGACACTCGACACTCGACACTCGACACTCAGATACTAAACACTAGACACTAGACACTCAGACACCTAGACACTAGACACTCAGACACTGGACACTCGGATACAAGACACTCAGACACTCGACACTCGACACTCAGACACTAAACACCAGACACTAGACACTCAGATACTCGACCACACTCGACACTCGACACTCGACACTCGACACTCGACACTCGACACTCGACACTCGACACTCGACACTCGACACTCAGACACTAAACACTAGACACTAGACACTAGACACTAGACACTAGACACTAGACACTCAGACACTCGACACTCAGACACTAGACACTCGACACTCGACACTCGACACTCAAATACTAAACACTAGACACTAGACACTCCGACACTCGGATACAAGACACTCAGACACTAGACTCTCAGATACTTGACACTCAGACACCCAGACACTAGACACTCAGACACTAGACACTCAGACACTAGACACTCGAAACTCGACACTCGACACTCGACACTCGACACTAAACACTCGACACTCGACACTCGACAATCGACACTCGACACTCGACACTCGACACTCGACACTCGACACTCGACACTCGACACTCGACACTCGACACTCGACACTCGACACTTAGACACTAGACACTCAGACACCCAGACACTAGACACTCAGACACTAGACACTAGACACTCGGATACAAGACACTCAGACACTAGACTCTCAGACACTTGATACTCGACACTCGACACTCGACACTCAGACACTCGACACTAGACACTCAGACACTCAGACACTCAGACACTCAGACACTAGACACTCAGATACTAGACACTCAGACACTAGACACTCAGACACTAGACACTCAGACACTAGACACTAGACACTCGACACTAGACACTCAGACACTCAGACACTCGACACTAGACACTCAGACACTCAGACACTCAGACACTAGACACTCAGACACTCGACACTCGACACTCGACACTCGACACTCGACACTCGACACTCGACACTCAGACACTCAGACACTAGACACTCAGATACTAGACACTCAGACACTAGACACTCAGACACTCAGACACTCGACACTAGACACTCAGACACTCAGACACTCGACACTAGACACTCAGACACTCGGATACAAGACACTCAGACACTAGACTCTCAGACACTTGACACTCGACACTCGACACTCGACACTCGACACTCGACACTCAGACACTCAGACACTAGACACTCAGACACTCGACACTAGACACTCAGACACTCAGACACTCAGACACTAGACACTCAGATACTAGACACTCAGACACTAGACACTAGACACTCAGACACTCGACACTCGACACTCAGACACTCAGGCACTAGACACTCAGACACTCGACACTAGACACTCAGACACTCAGACACTCAGACACTAGACACTCAGATACTAGACACTCAGACACTAGACACTCAGACACTAGACACTCAGACACTAGACACTAGACACTCGACACTAGACACTCAGACACTCAGACACTCGACACTAGACACTCAGACACTAGACACTCAGATACTAGACACTCAGACACTAGACACTCAGACACTAGACACTCGACACTCAACACTTGACACTCGACACTCAACACTCAGACACTCAGACACTCAGACACTCAGACACTAGACACTCAGATACTAGACACTCAGACACTAGACACTCAGACACTAGACACTCGACACTCGACACTTGACACTCGACACTCAACACTCAGACACTCAGACACTAGACACTCAGACACTCGACACTAGACACTCAGACACTCAGACACTCAGACACTCAGACACTAGACACTCGACACTCGACACTCGACACTCGACACTCGACACTCGACACTCGACACTCGACACTCGACACTCGACACTCGACACTCGACACTCGACACTCGACACTCGACACTCGACACTCGACACTCGACACTCGACACTCGACACTCAGACACTCAGACACTAGACACTCAGACACTCGACACTAGACACTCAGACACTCAGACACTAGACACTCAGACACTCGACACTAGACACTCAGACACTAGACACTCGACACTCGACACTTGACACTCGACACTCAACACTCAGACACTCAGACACTCAGACACTCAGACACTAGACACTCAGATACTAGACACTCAGACACTCGACACTCGACACTCGACACTCGACACTCGACACTCGACACTTGACACTCGACACTCAACACTCAGACACTCAGACACTAGACACTAGACACTCGACACTAGACACTCAGACACTCAGACACTCAGACACTCAGACACTAGACACTCGACACTCGACACTCGACACTCGACACTCGACACTCGACACTCGACACTCGACACTCGACACTCGACACTCGACACTCGACACTCGACACTCGACACTCGACACTCAGACACTCAGACACTAGACACTCAGATACTAGACACTCAGACACTAGACACTCAGACACTCAGACACTCAGACACTCAGACACTAGACACTCGACACTCGACACTCGACACTCGACACTCGACACTCGACACTCGACACTCGACACTCGACACTCGACACTCGACACTCGACACTCGACACTCGACACTCGACACTCAGACACTCAGACACTAGACACTCAGATACTAGACACTCAGACACTAGACACTCAGACACTCAGACACTCAGACACTCGACACTAGACACTCAGACACTCAGACACTAGACACTCAGACACTCGACACTAGACACTCAGACACTAGACACTCAGACACTCAGACACTAGACACTCAGACACTAGACAAACAGGTAAACAATTTCACTAAATACTAAAAACAAGAAAATAAAAATCGGTAAAAAAACTTTTAAGTTAAACGGTTTTATTTTATGTGCACTGAAAACTACAAAATAAATAAATAGTTACTTACCTATCAACCTACGTAGGTGATCTCGGTCATTAATATCTCTGATGGTAGTGGTTGTCATAACATGAACCATGTCAGCGGCCGAAAGGCAGTTCATGAGAGAACACTAATACCAGGGTTTGCTTGGTAGGTAAACTAAGCAGCCCACACTATAACAAGTAGGTATTTTGACCTTCTAGTTCAGAAATATTTTAGTACTAGGCAGAATAGCTTTTAGGCATATTAGACTAAAATAAAAACGTGGGGCCCCTCTGAAATCATACCTATAGCAGAGCATATCTTATACTTTGGTAGATCATGAGCTCGGCGTTCGCTGGTGAAGCCGTAACGGCTGGTTATTGATGGTCAAAACCTCCAGTTACGATTATAGTAAGTCGATTCAGCGGACCCTGGACTCCGGAGCTATGAGGTTTCGGATGCGACCGGGATAAACCGCTAGGATGATGATGATGACGATTATAATAAGTCGATGCAATCCACACTTAGTATAATATAAAATAATACAGAAATAGTTAATGGGCCCCACGTTTTTATTTTAGTCTAATATGCCTAAAAGCTATTCTGCCTAGTACTAAAATATTTCTGAACTAGAAGGTCAAAATACCTACTTGTTATAGTGTGGGCTGCTTAGTTTACCTACCAAGCAAACCCTGGTATTAGTGTTCTCTCATGAACTGCCTTTCGGCCGCTGACATGGTTCATGTTATGACAACCACTACCATCAGAGATATTAATGACCGAGATCACCTACGTAGGTTGATAGGTAAGTAACTATTTATTTATTTTGTAGTTTTCAGTGCACATAAAATAAAACCGTTTAACTTAAAAGTTTTTTTACCAATTTTTATTGAGATAGAGGGCGCAAAACGCGCAGCGCTTAGGTATTTACAACATAATACAAAGTCAACCGTTCGTCTCGTTTTACAACACGCGATATAAAGTCTGTAAACCTTAAATAAATATATAATTATAGATAATTTTCTTTTTTATTTAATTTTTGCTCAATATTCAATAATATTTAATATCTGTTCGTGTAATTAAAAAATTGTTATCTGAAATTATAGATTTACTCTAATAACGTTTTAATTACATTTTAAGTAGGAAAAAAAGTTAAGGAAATTTTCTTTAAGATGTATAAATCTACATTACAACGATCCGAATGAACAGAGCACCTTCTGTTGGATAAAAAGAAGGGTAAAGGACAAACCTGGTTCACTTAGTCCCCGCGTGTAGGTGTTTTGTACGCGTTCTCGTTCTCTCTTCTAAATATCCAACACTTTTGTTGATATTGCTTAAGTATCACTGTATGTTGCGCGGAGATCGCGGCTGATTGACTAATTCGCAACTGGCGGAGAATTTTCGTAATCTTGGCGGAACTTGATCAGCTCGACACGCAGTTGTATTATAGACTGATTTTGTCCATCTACCCCCCAATGTGATCCTAGATTTGATAGGAAATATGGATAGGTTAGGAGGGTAGAGGGATATTGCGTTCGGAAACTTTTAATGCATATACAAATATTTACCACCTTCGATCCCGAAATCCTTGAAGATGTGGGGACAAATATTGTTGACAGCGAAACTAGTGGCAATGAATTGGAATTTTCCATGCGACTGGAGGACGGACTGTCAATGAAGAGCAAGAGGAAGAACGAATATAAGATATCGTCTCATTGTAGAAGTTTTTGTAAAACCTCCCTCCGCCCGCACCTGACTGTCAATTGTAATAATTGTATGAAATAATAGTACTAAATTTTTTTTTTTTATACAACTTAGAATGGCAAACAAGCTGACGGCCCATCTGATGTAAAGTGGTAACCGTCGCCTACACACATGAGCAGTACCATGCACATAACAGAGTATACTGTTTCGCCCATGATACCCCCCGTGCGTTGCCATTCCTGAGGACTCAGGTGTTATTCCCCTGTACCGTGTAAATTCACAGTCATATCCCACCCTTTAAACAGAAACACAACCATGCAAACACAACTGCTTCACGGTAGAAACACGTTAAATAAGAATATAATAAAATTTATTGTAATTGAAATAATTAAAAGTGCTTATAAACAAGTCTATTTGAATTAAGTTGTTCTAAATCCAAATATAATACAGTAAAATATGTGTTCTTTGTACAAACCCATTGATGTTGTTAATTGGATTCAGTTTTGTCCCCGCAAATCTTAAATAGTAAATTAGAAAAAAGTCTTTTTTAGTGCACACTTTGTGTTTTTAATTTATTTTATACATTACAAGTCATCTACTTAGATATATAATTAGTAGATTTAAAGACTTTATTCAGTTAAAACAACAAGCATTTCAAACGTAATGAAATTATTAATTGTAGTGTCAATCAATCAAGAATCTAAATCCTGTCGATTACAAAGTCACTTATTAACATCAGTTCAAAATAAACGGTTCCGTTTTTAGTCTGGTGATTGGTTCATTGCAGACGTTGATTCTTATTTCAAACAAAAGATGCAATGGACGGCTAACAACATCTCTTCCATGGAACCTTTGCATGGAGGGAACTAACTACCGCCACTGATTACATAATACGAGTACTATACCAGCACTACTACACATACAATATTATAAGTACATGTTGTAACACACATTCACTAATAATTCTAAACGAGAGGCATGTGTTGTATTTAATACCGACCCTGATGTCACATTGTGAAGGGATTTCAGGAATTCAACGAGGGAATTTAAACTTATTCCGGATGAGTGGCGCCGCGGGACTACAGCTAGGCTTAGTGACCCAAAGTAATTAACATTCAAGTCTCATATGAGCAACAAAGGAAAATATCACGTCAGAGGTCTCATGCTAGGCCGCGAACGGCCATGAATTCGTAAGCAGGCCCAGTATAAGTGAATATCCACGGGTGCACGAACATTGGAACTAAGGTAGCGGCAAGGGCCATGCACGGATTAGCTAAATTGCATTATTACATAATTAAATAAGTACAAACTGATTTCTTTTTATTTTTAATTATATGTATATATTATTAATGTATTTATTAATTTGATAACATTTAATAAAATTATATTTTAATGGTTTAAAAATATAAAGCACGCTGTTGTATGTAACTATTATTATATTTAGAGGCATCTAAATGTAAGAATAGTCAGTCCTAATCCACTAGTGTATTGTGTAACCACTTATGTTGCGGCCCTATAAATAAATAAATGAGAAATTAACGTTTATCTTAATTATTAGAAATTTAAAACGATTGCCTGATAATGGAAAACATATTTTTTCTACTTTTTCGTAATCTGAGCTTAAAATAGTTAACAAGCAAACGGCCTGATTGAAAGTAATAACCGTCGCCTATAGACATGGACAATTTAACAGCACCGTCCATGGATGTTAAAGAAAACACTGTGACGCCCGTGATACCCGTTTACGTTACTATTACTGTGACAACACCGTACTGAGGTTCTACCTTCATATACTGTAATATCACTATTTATGTACCACTCTTTATGCTTGTTTATATACCACTCTTGAAACGATCGAACGAATTTGAAACACACGTGAGGAGCCATTGTTCTAAATTTAAACACGATAAACTTTTTGTCTTAATTAATGCTGGAACTCATTCTATGTGATTCATCAAGTGAATAACAAAAATAGCCAAACTAAGTATAAAAAAATATACTTTAAAAAATTTTAAACATAGTAAATATGGTAGGAAAAAATGAAAAATGAGTATAAATAATCGATCGACTTATCCCCTTCTCCCTTTGGGAGATCATCGATAATACCAATATTTTCGCTGAGTTTTGAATTATTATAAAAGCTATTATATTTCATTTCTACTATACCTGTTTTTTTTTTTTGGATGGGTAAAAATGGAATGGTAACCCCGCCTGCGCTAACGGAATACGCAGGCGAAGCACCAGCGAAGGGTGATAGATGAGAATGAAAACAGGCCAGTTAGCCTATCATGATGAATTCATCAGGAATTAACCATGATAGTTTCCAGGGGGAACCGCGAGGAGGTCGACCTGGTTGGGTATATTGCTAGCAATGGGATTTTCAGTCTCCATTACTAACAATCCCTTTCTCCCCTCTACTATACCCTGTTGTATATTATACCTAGTAGCAGCAATAACATACAAGCTATATACTACTATCACTTTGGGGGGAAGGGGATTATTAGTAATAGAATCTAACTGTCCCATTGCTAGCAATACACTCTATCCGGTCGAGCTCCATGTGGTTCCCCTTGGAAACCATCGTGATTAATTCTAGTAGATTTGGCATAATGGGCTAATTGACCTGCTTTATTAGTTCTTACCTATCATACCTTACATATACCGATAGCGCAGGTGGAGTTACCATTCCATTATCACCCATTAAAAGACTGCTACTTTGGAGGATATGTACAGTACCAGAGGGAGACTTTGTACAAAAGTCGATTGCTTGGGTACCTCTGTCCCATTTGTGTTTCAACCGTGAAGCAGTTGTGTTTGCATGGCTGTATTTCGGTTTGAAGGGTGGGATATGGCGTGAGTTTACTGGGTACAGAGGAATAACACCCGAGTCCTCAGGAATGGCAACGCATGGGGGGTATCATGGGCGAAACAGTATATACTCTGTTGTGTCCATGGTACTGCTCATGTCTATAGGCGACGGTTATGGTATATATATCTGTGCCTCTAGTGAGAAAGGGTATAACTCAAGTTATAGCCTTTTTCTTTTTTAGGCTACTTTAAAAAAGCAAATTTTTCTCTTTCGAATGGTATAAGAATCGTAACGATATCTTTAAAAACAATAGAGATAGTAAACATGTAAAAGGCTACAATTAACAAAATATTTGTGGTAAAAAAGTCATAATTAGAAATAAAACTACAATATTTTACAAAAATTATTTTTGTAAAATGAATCAGTTCGATTTGAACCCTTTTACACCATTTAATAGCGATTATTTTTTTTATAGCGTAAAATACACATCATTGTTTTTCTTCAATACTTCAATAAAATAGTTTTAATTCAACTTAAAACTATTTTCACATCATAATTTTAATATTTTTGTTAAGTGTGATTAGGTATAATAGAATTATTTTTAAAACTATAGGTTTTACACAAAAACCGACAATTTCATAAGAAAGAGGAGAAAAAATTACTATAAATGCAATCATTGACTTGTTCAATTAGCAAATAATAAAAGCAGCAGAATTTTTTTTCTTTATTTAAAATAGTTTTTTGGCTCTCCTGAAAAGTGACCATTTTGAATTGAACCCTTTCTCACTAGAGGCACAGATATATGCTCAAATAAAAATATAGGCGACACAAAAATTGTGTGTCAATTTAAATATCTAACTCCCGATTATAAAAAACACCATTAACAAATCAAATTAATACAACTCGAGACCTGGATTTCGAATTAATCCGCAAATGCTCCCTTATCCTGCGAAATACAACCGAGTCGAGTGCTACGTTCGCGCAACGAGCTGCCCACTGAAACACCACCGCCTGGGATTACAGACCTCAGCATATTTACTTTACCTTCTTTTATCTGTTTCATATTTGTTTTTCGTCTGCGTTTATTTTTAAATGAGGACGCGAAGGTCATAAAAGGTCCCTCGCATCATCAAAAACGGCTGCTACGAGCGTAACGCCCGTGCGGGCTACGACGTAGCGCCGCTACGCTTGAATACGTCACTCCATAATCGTAATTGGTAACATACCCTCGTGGAGCCCGCATTACTTCGCGGAACCTTTTAACGTGCCCTCGTCTTGGCTAAATCAAATTCTGCATACGTTTCACGTTTTTCTGGGACAGCATTATGTATGTAAATGCTAAATATACTTTTATTTCTTACTTGATCGTGTTTTGTCCCAATTTATTATCAAGGACGAATACTTTGTTTATTTATAGCGCTGTTTACCATAAAATTTGCGGTACGTGAGACGAACTTTAACAGTAGTCTCTAGCAGTCAAAGTTTCTGTAAAGATATCTTTGGATGCGAGTACATAGATCTAGTGTAATGCGAGTTATGTGAATAAATATGTGAATTTACATACATCCAATACATATTAATAAGCGCAGTAATAATATATTCCTTATGTATATATCGTTATATACGTACACGTTTTAGAGAAACTATATTAGAATATTTGTGCCACAGAACTTGGCATCTTATTTGAAATGAGGCTGTATAAATATTGAGCTCAAACTAACAGACAGTGGTAGTTAATAAAGCTTTATGAAACATGACTTTATGAATATATACAGTTTATAGCTTTATAAAATTTGGACGAGTGGCGGTCCTCCACCGTGCGTTTTTCAAGGCACTTTCTATCACGTACAACCACTCTTTGGGATCAACTTCCAGCAGCAGTATTTCCGAACCGATATAACAATATAACCTTCAAGAAAAGAGCATATTCCTTTTTAAAAGGCCGGCAGCATCCCTGCAATGCTGCTGGTGTTGTGGGTGATCATAGGTGGCGGTGGTCACTTACCGTCAGGTGACCTGCATGCTCGTTTGCCCCCTGTGTTACAAAAATTTCATCATATTGGAAGTACGATTCTAATGAATGTTGGAATAATTTCTTACATCTAATATATCTCTGTATGGTGAAGGAATAGTGCCTTTTATCCTCACGATAACGTGATTACGAGAACAAAGCACAACACAGCGCAAGAGCAGAAAAAGGCCTAATAACACTATTGTGATCAGTGTAATAATGTTTGAGGAAAGACACGCGAGCAACAGCGATGTTGAGATTTACATTTATTTAAAAATAAGATAGATAGATAGATACTCTTTATTGTTTCCTCCAAAAGATTACAATAGTAAACCTATTATAAATATAAACAATTACAAGAAATAATGATTGAATAAAAGGTAACATTTCAAATAAGATGTGTACTCAGATTATATTAGATAGAACATCGAGCCTCAAAAACTGGTCTAGTTGACCAGTTTGTCAGCTAATTGTCAAATTAGCTAACTCGTTTTTTATTACTGTTGTATATACTTATGCACAAAATTTACTTTGACGTATCTATATTTAATTATTTAATATATAAAATGAATTTTAAAGCATTAAAAAGATGCAAAAATTAGAAGACAAAATATATATAGGTTATAAAATAAACACTCATAACTATTTGTCACGCAAATTTGTATGAAAAAGTCGACCAGCATTTCTCGAAGCATTTGTATGGAGACACTCTGTCTATATAGTCTAAGATGTATAAGTATTATTCGTATATCGTACTCAGTAAACTGACTTGACGTCACTGAAAAATAGCGCCATGTTGCCAACAAGACGCTGATTAAAAAGGTTATAATAAAATAACTTAGGCTTTGATGGTAATTTGTTTTTTACTTTTTAGAATCATCATATCATATCAGACTTAAACTGTTCACTGCTAAACATAAGCTTTCCCCTTGGGGGGTTTTGCTAGCAGTTGCCACGTTTGGCAAGCAAATTAGCAACCGCAGTTAGGCTTTTAGAGATGTTTTAAAAAGGACGCTACTGCCCGTCCCTCGCTCTCCCTTAGTCGTACCTTACGACACGCACGGGAATGGAAAGGGTAGTCTATCCTATGCCGGGACCAGACCATCCTTTTTCAATTAAAAGTAAATTAAGTACTTACTATGAATACAAAAAATATTTTTTATACGACATTGAATGTAAGTGTTTTTTTTTGTGCTTTAATTTATATGAAATATTAATTTGAGAGTGCTACAGTCTCTAATTGGATATTGATTGGACAATCTTCCAACTAACGATGCCTTCACAGATATACTTGTAACTGCCGACGACCTTTGTATGCGTCCACTACGGTCACCGTTCAACATTCTAGGTCGAATAACATACAATATAAGCAACATAAATCGTTAAAATAAAATTCGACGCGTGAAGGGTATTATGGAGCTCGTAAACCCTCGTCACCGTCGCTGCCAGCAGCACACGCGAAGAAGTGATGGCGATTGGCGTGATGACCTCCCGCCGGTCTGCGGCCGACGACGCGTCAATTTATTAAATATATATATTTGTCTATTTTATGACATCGCGGGAAATGTGTTCGATTACCGTGTACCATCGACCGGTTTAAAAAGAGGTCGCCATCTGTATTTTTGATATTGTTTTGTACGTAATATTGACTATTGAGTTACATAGCTAATATTTTTATTCGGGAGAAGCAAAATATATATATACATATACAATACGTTGACGTTGACATTTAAAACTAGTGATGTGCATGTAAGAGATGTTCTATTACAATTACCTTTTTTATAAGCGCCATCTATATTTACGATTATCAATTATGATATTATACCACAATAGCGAGCCACTATCAAGACTGCTGACACGGCATCGCATCCAAAACTGACGTAAATACCTTACTAGATAATTCCTGATGTTGTAGGACGAGGCTGGTCTACGTGACGACTTCAAAACGCACTCCTGGTGCACACTTCGAACTGAGCAGTCATTTTTTTAGAATTAGACAGGAGTTTTATATTACAACGTCTCCAATTTTCTAAAGTCTCTTAGCGTAAAGTAAATCTTATCGATTGGTTTGATTTACCTCTGGTCCAATCTGTTGTCTATTATTATTATTTGTTGGTCTAATAATAATTTCGTGACGATTGTATTTGCAGAAAAAAATCGTACTTTTTCTTACAATCACGAGAGGACTCTAATTTTTGATAGTTAGTTAAGAAGTTACTGAAGTAAGTCAGAGCTCTCTTTCCATGTTTCAATGTGATCGTTGTGTTTTAATAATTTACATTCTAGTCTACAATATTTTCACAATTAAGATAAACAGATAGATATATAATTTATTTACATTACTTACAGCATACAAGTAACAATACATACGAAAGAAAATAAATAAATAAAAGGGTATATTTCTATACAAAAAAAGGGAAATACATAAAAGAAGTAACATATTTTTTAATTTCGTGAGTGTACCCCAGTAACATTGTAAGATGGCTCTGAAATAACATTGATTAAATGGATCGTTCGAACTATACATTGTACATTGCAACCATTGACTATTCAATGAATTTTCCTGAATTCTGCCATAACCGGTAATTGGTTTTACTTACTTACCTTAATTAAATTAAGTAGCCTTTTAACAGATATAATTATCAAGATTACAAATCAATATGGCAACAATGATTGTTACGCGGTCTACAGGCTCTAAGAAACGATATTTGAAATAATTACTTTTATGTTCCATTTGTCTGCTAGATAAACTGTCATATCTGTCTGTTTACTGTATATCTGTCTATTTACTATACGGATAATCTGGTGGTATTGTTTTATTGTTACCCTATTCCCTTTGGCCGCAACAGAATATCAGTGCTTTGCTCCTTTGAGGGCGAAGCAATAAACTGAGTTGTGGCCATTTTGTATTGCTATGGCACACTCACAAACGAAAATTGTATTTAGCTTTGTGTATTTTTTTTTTTATCATTTATGTTAGCTCGCTTTTTTTTTGTATATGTATGTTGTAATTTGTGTGCTGTAAGTAAGTAATGCAAATAAATTATCTATCTATTTTTACAAATTGGAATCGAAAAAACGAATTTGGAGCGAGCACTCCATCTAGGACATTTAAACAAAATATTTCCCAGCAGGGACGGCGAATCAGTAATATTATTAATTATATATATATAGTCCTTATGCTCCCGGCAGAGTTCTAAAGACAACATAACATCGAGTACGTCAACCTTAAACTAATATCGTAGTTCACGAAGGAATCTAATTGATCCTTATATGTATTTAGAATATAATAGATACCATATTATAAATGCGTATTAAAAATGACAAGTGAATTATATGAAATTAGATATGTATTTAAATTCCAAAGGAATGTATAAAAGCATTAAAAAAAGAAAGTGCCAATTTAAGGCACTTTCTTTGATACTGACGAAGAATGGATTCCAACATTTTATTAGGTATGCAAGGCGCCTGGCTAGACGCGAGAGGTCTAATTTACAAATAATTAAATTAATTGCCTCACAATCTGAAAATTTCTTTTGCCAATTGACGAGGTGTTAACGAGAATATAGTGCCTCCAATACTCACACAATGATAAAAGGAGACAAGATAATTAATTTACTCTGTTCTCCAATATTCTTGCTCGGCGCAAGTGATTGATAAACTTATTTTTTTTCCACCGAACAAAATACTACGAAAGGTAAGAATGGTTAACAATATCGTGAGTCCTCAGGAATAGCAACTCATGGGGGGTATCATGGGCGAAACAGTATACTCTTTTATGTCCATGGTACTGCTATGTCTATAGGCGACGGTTACCACTTTCCATCAGGTGGGCCGTCAGCTTGTTTGCCATTCTAAGTTGTATAAAAAAATATTTGTTTTGGCCCGCGACTTTCTTTACGTTACATATATTATTAGGAAGAAAGTTAGATAGATAGATATATAATTTATTTGCATTACTTACAGCACACAAATAACATAAAGACATACACAATAAAAAGAGGTAAAAGAATGCATATATATTTGTTGAGTTTGGATTGCAGCTAAAAGTTCTCTCTTATGAGTTTGGCTCGACGTCGATGTTTTTATGTCTTATATACTTATATTAAAATTAATACTATATACTCTTTTATATATATATATATATATATATATATATATATATATATATAAAAGCTAACTATATAAAACAAGTAACAGTTTTATTCCTTCATGTCTGTGCCACAGTAACACAATGTGGTCACAATACAGTTTATTGTTTTGCCCTTAACTAGAGCAAAACACTAGTTAACCATCACAAACAGTTAACCCAGTTCATCTCAAATACTGTGTGTATAGAAAATTGTATGTATGGTTAGGCTTTTTTAATGGGTTTTAATGGAATCGTAACCCCACCCGCGCTATTGATATACACTGGCGGGGCACCAGTGAGAGGTGATAGGTGAAGATGAAGCAGATCAGTTAACCCGTCGTGACGAATGCAACAAGAGTTGTTCAGCATGGTTTCCAGGGGGAACCACGTGAAGGTCGGTCAAGTAGTGTATGGTATATTGCTAGCAATGGCGCTGTCAAACTCCATCGCTAACAATCCTTTCCCCCCAGACGGTTAGGTTAGATTACGTCAAGACGTGAGTTAACAAACAAACACACTTTCATACTTTTAATATTAGTAAGATGGTATACATTTATATGCATACAATATAATTTAATATGCTCACGACCTATAACCCCTGATGGGGTATTCTGACACGTTTATCGACAGTTGCCCTTATGGTAAATAGAACATATTGAAATCCGACATGACACGGGACAAGCCCACCGCCGCCCTCAATGTTGACAGGCAATAAAAAATATAGCCGTATGAAGTATCTTCTCTCCTACTTTTAAAAGACGGTTAAAGAGACGTTGACTTGAATATCTAAATGTGAAATAACTGTAATTTTAAACGAGAATTATCAGAAGAAAGGCTTACAAACTGTATTATAATGTATCATGTTTCTTTTATGAAGGAGGGGAAAGGGGGAGAGCAGTTCTTCGTCAGAAACCATCATGATTGTTTCCCCTAAAAAAGCCATTATGGGCTAACTGTTCCGACATCTTCCTTATTGTTTCATCTTTCCTGGTGTTCCATTTTTTTTATACGACTTAGAATGACAAACAAGCTGACGGCCCACCTGATGGAAAGCGGTAACCGACGCCTATAGACATGAGCAGTACCATGGATATATCAGAGAGTACTGTTTCGCCCATAATACCCCCCATGCGTTGCCATTCCTGAGGACTCAGGTGTTATTCCTCTGTACACTGTAAATTCACGCCATATCCCACCCTTCAAACCGCAACACAGCCATGCAAACAACTGCTTCACGGTAGAAACACGAATGGGACAGAGGTACCCAAGCAATCGACTTTTGTACAAAGTCTCCCTCTGGAATACTTTGTACGAGTACCATTAGACACCATTCCATCTTTATGCATTAAAAAGTGTCCTTTATCTTTTGATATTGTCATACGGCCCACTTACTGGTATTTGCTTACTGTAAGCACTATTTCGGTACCTTTCTTGGAATGAACAAAAATCTATTTCGAAATAGTTCAAATTATTTTTTGCTACTCTGTAATTATACACAAAGTTTTATCTCGTAAACCATCAGGGAGGCGAGCGGCGCTGCCCGCCTCAGACTTTACAAACCTTAAATAATTCAAGTGTTGATATAGCCAATGGCACTGACCTTGCGCTACAGAGGACGTTTTCATGTGACCTTTATAGATATTTTAAGGCGTTGTCAAATCTTCAGTGAACCGATAGGTTGGAGATGTTATCAGAGTCAATTTATGATTGCGTACTATAGAAACATGTGTATATATTGCAATATTATATCATCATATTATACTAATTATATAAATATTAATCAAATATTTATATATTTGTCTATAATAATATATCCTATGTTAAAAATGCTGGATTCTGGATAATATTATTACTCAGTAAATGAGTTTTTAAATGATAAAAAAAAATATATAAATTATAATTAGATATTTTTTTTTATACAACTTAGAATGGCAAACAAGCTGACGGCCCACCTGATGGAAAGTGGTAACCGTCGCCTATAGACATGAGCAGTACCATGGACATAACAGAGTATACTGTTTCGCCCATGATACCCCCATGCGTTGCCATTCCTGAGGACTCAGGTGTTATTCCTCTGTACCGTGTAAATTCACGCCATATCCCACCCTTCAAACCGAAACACAACTATGCAACCACAACTGCTTCACTTTGTTGCAACGTTTATAATTATGTATGTTATTATTGAATTTATATTAATAATGAATTGTCATGACTACATAAACAATTAATATACAAAAAGTGACAAAACATTATTGCTATATGTATATGTAATTCTGATGAGATTTGTTTTTTTTGTATATTGTTTTAATTAGGTTTTAAGATTTGCACGCCTACAGCGCGATAGTCAGCGCCTTACAGTCCGACTCGACCCACTGAAACTGCGCAGAGATGTTGCATCTCTGTGCATCTTCTATCGAATTTATCATGGGGAGTGTTCTGAGGAATTGTTCGGATTGATACCTGCTGCTGATCTTCACCACCGTACAACCCTCAAGTTTCATCCCAATCCTCTGGACGAATGGAAATTTAAGGGTTTCTAATGTGATGTGATGTGCACCCGTGCGAAGCCGGGACGGGTCACTAGTATATTATAATGTGTGAAGGTAAAACAGTAAAATAATAACAATACCGCTATATGGTTGCAGCAATCAACGGGCCATAAACAGACGCCCGTCCGTCCGTCCGCCGATACGATTACGAGATATTACAATAATAGCCAGTGTGCCCATTGATTGGCAATCTTCTCTTTGAATGGGGACTGTTAACCTAATTCATTATGGTAGCCAACCTTAATTAATTAAGTGAACAGTGGTTAATTAAATTATATATATATATATATATCTTATACACAATCATTATATTTAATTAATACATAATTACGAGGAACATGAAGTTTAGAAGAAAGATAATTATTAAGTTCATGTTCCGCGTGAATGGAAAAAACGGAATATATGTACTATGTATTGTGAGAGCTATGCCGTGTGTAACAATTACACAAAATGCAATGCAACATCGGTGTCACGATATATTTAGTGCAAGTGATGTCTATAAGTGACGACTAACACTTATCATGTAGTAGAACTTCAATTTATTTAACATATGGCAGTGAAATTATACGTGACAGTTACCATTTTCCATCAGGTAGACTGCCAGCTTGTTTGCCTTTCTAAGTTGCATAAAAAATCCAAGTTATAAAATGTGCCACACCTTTCTTTCCTATAGGAATCGTAAGAGACGACTAAGTGAGCGCGAAATATGGCAGCAGCGTCCCTCTTAAAACATTTCTAAAAGCGTAACTGCGGTTGTCAACCCGCCTGCCAAGAGTGCCAACTGCTGGCAAAACTCCCCTTCTTTCGAAGGCTTATGTTAAGCAGTGGACAGTAAGTTGACATGGTGATGATATGTATTAAAGAAAACCCATGTAGACAGAATTAATTAATTATAATAACAATCAATAAGAACGGAACAGTGATACATCGATCAACGTCGCCACTAACGATGCCGCACGTTACATTACGCTCACCTTGTCCACTTCCAACAGATTTGTGTGTATAATTTGTGAAGCATTACGTGCCGGGACAACTGTTGTCAAATTTAACGTAAACTAACAAACCCAAACCCCAACTGCCTCACTAGCACTATTCCACTAATGATGAACAAACACAAACGCTGTTTGTATATTCTAATAGTAATCTCATTTTGCAAGCGGTTGATTATATATAATGAGATCAGATTAGCTGAGCAGACAATAACGTAATGGTACCGCGTGATAATTATGTAGCGAAGAGAGTGCTGTATATACTCTAGTGGATTTTTTTAATAAATCTTATATTCTGAAGTGAATAAAAATAATAAACAACATAAATATAACAAACAGAAGTTACCCCAAAAGTAAAAAGTAATTGTAAGTGATTAGCAAAGTTATCCCGACAGTAAAAAGTAATCGTAAGCAATTATTGAAGTTACCCCAAATGTAAAAAGTAATTGTAAGCGATTAGCAAAGTTATCCCGACAGCAAAAAGTAATCGTAAGCAATTATTGAAGTTACCCCAAATGTAAAAAGTAATTGTAAGCGATTAGCAAAGTTATCCCGACAGTAAAAAGTAATCGTAAGCAATTATTGAAGTTACCCCAAATGTAAAAAATAATTGTAAGCGATTAGCAAAGTTATCCCGACAGTAAAAAGTAATCGTAAGCAATTATTGAAGTTACCCCAAATGTAAAAAGTAATTGTAAGCGATTAGCAAAGTTATCCCGACAGTAAAAAGTAATCGTAAGCAATTATTGAAGTTACCCCAAATGTAAAAAGTAATTGTAAGCGATTAGCAAAGTTATCCCGACAGTAAAAAGTAATCGTAAGCAATTATTGAAGTTACCCCAAATGTAAAAAGTAATTGTAAGCGATTAACAAAGTTATCCCGACAGTAAAAAATAATCGTAAGCAATTATTGAAGTTACCCCAAATGTAAAAAGTAATTGTAAGCGATTAGCAAAGTTATCCCGACAGTAAAAAGTAATCGTAAGCAATTATTGAAGTTACCCCAAATGTAAAAATAGTCAAAGGCATTCTTTTTACTGTTTGATAATGGAATAACAACTCCGTCCGCGCTAACGGTATACACTGGCGGAGTACCAGTGAGAGATGATAGATGAGGAGGAAAAGGCAGGTCAGTTAGCCCACCGTGATGAATACACCTGGGATTCAGCACGATGGTTTCTAGGGATGGTTTCTATTATATAGAGTTCGACCTAACATGGTATATTGCTAGCATTGGAACTGGTAGTCCGCATTACTAACACAACAGAATATCATGGCCACAACAGAATATCAGTGTTTTGCTGTTTTTAGGGCAAAGCAATAAACTGAGTTGTGGGCATTATGTATTACTGTCGCACACGCATGAAGAAAAAAAAATTGTTACTAATTTTATGCATTCTGATTTTGTTTTTGTTTTTATTTTTTTTTTTTACTTTTTGTACATGTATCTTTTTTTATCTTTTTTCACTTTGCATTTGTGTCTGTCGCTGTTTGTGTGCTGTAAGTAATTCAAATAAATTATTTATCTATTTATCTATCTATCTAGAATTCCCTTCCCCCCAGTCAAAGGCACTTGTCGACTATGACCGTTCTGGTGAACGTAACACTCAACATGATATCATATGGCGGATTTTATTTGAATAGGGGGAACATACCGCTGTCATTTCGATGAATTTGGTTTGGTAAGAATATTTTTCATTACTAAAGATTTAGTCTCAACTTTAAATTGACACAATTTCATTAGTATTTAACGTCTTCAAACTAACGTCCGTTAGTTTAAACCAAATCGAAGTAGTATACACTAAAACAAGAAAGTTAAACTGTATAGTTTATTTAGTAAATTTTATCTGAAGTAAGCTTTGTACAAGGTCGTTTGCATGGGTATCTATGTCACGTATTACTCTGTCGCCAATCTGTTTGCGTGTTGTGTTTGTAAGGAGAGCTATAGCAGTGATATTACTAGCTATTGTGTCAGGATCTTTGTCTGTAGGGCCGACAATGTGGAGTAACAATATGAATGTATTTATAAACAGATGTGGTTACTCTCCATTAGGCAGACTGTCAGGGTATTTCAACAATATTAAGTTAATTAGGCGTCATTAATTCAAATTGATATTATTATCCCATTAGCCTAATTATGTACATGCATGCCCCTACATTTGACTCTGAGTTGCCGCTACAACACTGACCTGTTGATATTAAAAAAAAGTGTTTATAGCTGTGGATGATACTGGCACCCTGGTTTTTTTGGTTTCTTTTTTTATTATTTCTTAATATACAAAATTATCATTTTACGTATTCTAAAAATCTGTTGTTTATATACAGTTATTTTCCTTGTTATTGTACTAAATAATTTATTGTTAATAAGTGTCGTAAAGTATGCACCATTTGAGAAATCTTGCGATTGCATCAATAGGTATGCGTGCTATGTCTTTCATCAAATTATGTTTGATTTTTATTAAAATAAATTTTAATAGAATTAAAAGAATTTATATTTAAATGTGCAAACATCCGAATTATATATCAATTTTATTTAAATATTTCTTGCACTCTACAATGTTGTAAATTTTTCAAAATAAATATAATCGTTACTAGTTCTAAATGATAACGTTAAAAGTATTCTACAACGGCGAACTATAACGTTAATTATGCAAATGTTTTTGTTAAACTATGTTGGAATTTTTAATTTAGGCAGTATTAAAAAATATTAATTAATATAAAAAAATTAAGTATTAGAAACTTCAAAAGCAAAATGCGATATAATTATAAAATTTTCAACGCAATAATTATGCTTTATAAGTAATTATTACTTAGATAACTTAGTTATTACTTACATTATTAAATTTACCACTATTCAAAATTTCATACTAATCCATTCAGCAATAAACTTTTTTTTATACAACTTAGAACGGCATACAAGCTTAACGGTCCACGTGATGGAAAGTGGTAACCGTCGCCTATAGACATGAGCAGTATCATGGACATAACAGAGTATACTGTTTCGCCCATGATACCCCTCATGCGTTGCCATTCCTGAGGACTCAGGTGTTATTCCTCTGTACCCAGTAAATTCACGCCATATCCCACCCTTCAAACCTAAACACAGCCATGCAAACACAGCTGCTTCACGGTTGAAACACGAATGGGACAGAGGTACCCAAGCAATCGACTTTTATACAAAGTCTCCCTCTGGTAAACATACAAACATCAAAATTATCACACTTATAAATAGTTTTTTTTTTAAACTCAAAAACGCATATTTTCTCACATCTGTGTATGAGCATAAAGTAGTACAAATAATATAGTACCTTGCCATGGATAATAAGAGGGGAAAGGGATTATTAGTAATCGAGTTTAACTGCCCCATTGCTAGCAATATACCCTAACAGGTCTACCTCCACGTGGTTCCCCCTGGAAACTATCGTAGTTAGTTCTAGTGTAATTATCACGATGAACTAACTGACCTGCCTTTTCATCCTCATCAATTATCACTCATAGGAGCCCTGCCAGTGTAAACCGACAGCGTGGGCAGGGTTACCATTTCATTATCATCCATTAAAATAAACCATGGATAATAAACATACTATGTCATTCTTCATATTTTTCATCGTGCCTCCCACCAAATTGTTTATAATTACTCCTCTCCATCCAAAGGTTGCCTGCAAGAGATCGCTCTTAGCGATGAGGCCGCCTATTGTTTTCTCATTGTGATTATTTCTTGTAATTATTTATATTTATAATAAGTTTACTATTGTAATCTTTTGGAGGGAACAATAAAGAGTATCTATCTATCTATCTATCTATCTATGTATAGATAATTAGAGATATTGCAGAGCCGACCTATCGATCTAAGCCACTGTAGTCAGATTACATTGATTACGGGCCATTAAACGACTTCTGAACTGGATGTGAACTATTAATCTTGAACCGATTACGTACAGGCGCACACTGCGCTCATCACCACACTTCCCATAATTATAGAAGACTCAATTTAGAAGTAATTATCTATTTTTTTTTATACAACTTAGAATGGCAAACAAGCTGACGGCCCACCTAATGGAAAGTGGTAACCGTCGCCTATAGACATGAGCAGTACCATGGACATAACAGAGTATACTGTTTCGCCCATGATACCCCCCATGCGTTGCCATTCCTGAGGACTCAGGTGTTATTTCTCTGTATCCAGTAAATTCACGCCATATCCCACCCTTCAAACCGAAACATACCCATGCAAACACAACTGCTTCACGGTTGAAACACGAATGGGACAGAGGTACCCAAGCAATCGACTTTTGTACAAAGTCTACCTGTACTTCTGTAAATATTTGTGTGGTGTTTGAGAGCTCTGGTAGACATGATCTTTAATCTATGTACACGTGATACAAGTATATAATATTAAAATACATCCCCAGTTTATCTCCCTACCTTAAAGATTGATAGTCGTGTGCAGCGCAGTTTCAGTGATGCTTCCTTCTACGAACACTCAGGTTACAGAATGAGCTCTCTGTAGATGTTTTCTCAAGAGACTACAGTATGGGGTACTTCAAAAAAGGGTTAAATAGGCTTTTTCACGGTCGTTATGCACCTGGTATTACAGGCGTTCATAGGTTATATACTAGTGGAAAAAATTAAGGGATCAGAAATAAATGATAAATTGTTTGAAGTTTTTCAAGTAGCTGTATTTCCTTTAAAAATGATCGTATTGGAATTAAAAAAAAAGGATTTTAAAGCTCAAAGTTTCTAGTTTTGAGATCCTATGATGAAACAATTTTTTAAGCAACGTGTTCTGCTCAATCCTAATGATTACCGAAACGACAATTTTTTCAAAACTTTTTGGTTCTTTTTTTTTGGTTTTTTTCACTAGTGTAGTAACCGCATGCCATCAGATGGGCTGTATGTTTGTTTGCCACCTCAGTAATATATGAAAATGCAAATAAATAATTAATTAATTGTAAATTAAAATAAAAAAGTACGTCGTTCTGTACGTCAATTCAAAAGAATGTTTCCTTCTGTGCACTTACATTTTATCAAAAATCCATTCAACCTTTCAACCGACTTCAATAAGAAGATGGTTCTTTAATCTGTGTATTTTTTTATATATCATAACCTCATAACTCCATCAGTTGTGGTCCGATTTGAAAAATTCTTTTTTTATTTGGAAGAAAATATTAATAGAACGTTCTCATAGGAATTTTATTAAAATCCATTCAGTAGTTTAGTTTTTAAATAAAAATAACTGAGTTTTGCCACAATTGAAGTCGGTTTTTTGTAAAATACTCTTTACGGTTACCTGGAAGAGATCGCTCTTAGCGATAAGGTCGCCCATTGTTTTCTCATTGTGATTATTTCTTGTAATTATTTATATTTATAATAAGTTTACTATTGTAATCTTTTGGAGGAAACAATAAAGAGTATCTATCTATCTATATCGAATATATGTCTATAGTCGAAGATATTTGTATGGGCGTTTAGACATTTCATTCTTAAAAGCAATTTAAATAAAATCAATACACACAGGGACATAAGTTTTTTTTAATGGATGATAATGGAATAGTAACCCCGCCCGCACTATCGATATACATTGGCGGGGCAACAGTAAAGGATGATATGTGAAAATGAAGCCCATCGTGACGAATTCAACAAGAATTGTTCCCGATGGTTTTCAGGGGAGGTCGACCTGATAGGGTATATTGCTAGCAACGGGGCTGTCAGACTCCATTGCTAACAACCCTATTTCCCTCCCGGACATAGGTTGATCATGATAGGTTGCATGATGGATACACATAGGTTATTTGTTATATACTTCACGCAAACAAGTCCACGGGGCACAGCTAGTGCTAAAATAATCCTGTTATTTAACTTCAACCAATTCAAGTCAAGAGTAAACAATAAGGCGTGAACTTGACCGTCAAGAAACAACAAACAAAATTATAGAGAGACAGAGAGTAAATGGAAAGTCCTTCGCTCCGGATCTCCTAAACAAATAATAATATTCTCGTTAAATAATTTCACTAAGTATTTAAACTGTAACACTGTTTAAATGTACATTTATTTGTATAATTTGAATACAGAAGTATAATTAATTTATTTATTTATTCTTTATTGCACAATGAAACTATGTACAAGTGGCGAGCTTAATGCCATATTGGCATTGGCATTCTCTACCAGCTGACCATTAGGTAATAACAGAAAACGCATGAAAGGCAGATGTGGTGGAAAATATGTAACATAATTATAGCAACGTACCGAATTTATGCAAATTACGAAATTTTTTTTTTTGTTAAAAAAGTAATAAAATATTCTGTGCTGTCATTGATGCGATTGATTAATGAATTGGTTTAAGTCGATGTTTCTCGCAGTTTCCTAAACATAAAACATAAATAATATACAATGGCGAGTATTCACTATATACGAATGTTAATTAATGTTATAAAATTGAAAATTTATAAAGAATTTTTTTTTACAACACAGGGGGAAAACGAGCATGCGGCTCACCTGATGGTAAGTGACTACCGCCGCCCATGGTCACCCACAACACCTACGGCATTGTAGGTGTGCTACCGGCCTTTTAAAAAGGAATATGCTCTTTTCTTGAAGGTTATATTGTCGTATCGGTTCGGAAATACTGCTGCTGGAAGTTGATTCCAAAGAGTAGTTGTGCGTGGGAGAAAGTGCCTTGAAAAACGCACGGTGGAGGACCGCCACTCGTCCAGATGGTTGGGATGAAATTTTAGTTTATGGCGGGTTGTACGGTGGTGAAAATCAATAGCAGGTATCAGATATTAGGCAGATATTTGGACATTTATTACATAGAATTAAACAGGTGAGTGGATTGTACCAAAATTTCATAAAATCTCTGTTTGTACTGTAACTTCTTGATAAAAATAAAAACAGTGGAACAAAATACTAGTATTATGAGTAATATCATATAATAGCAATTTTGATAAATAACACACAGTATGTTTATATTGAAATTACAAAACCAAAGTAGAGGACGCAGCTAATAGGAAATATATCGTTAATTTTCAGTATAAACTTTGGGAAATTTTGGAACAGGTGATCCAAATATCTACACGCAGTAGTCTTTGGGGGAAAAGCGCACAGAGAAGTAATAAATTAAAGCCGCCCAAACTGTACGTGCATCCCCCGCAGGCTGCGAGGTAGAAAATGTTAATAGGACCTATTGACTAAGTTATTTTGATTGCAGACAGTTTGATTAAGATTCCACGAGGATTTTAAATTGCCTAAGTTTTGTTCACATCAAAACTTCACTCGGAACAATAAATATGCAATGAGTATTTTGTACCGACTTCAAAATAGAAGGTTTTCGATTCAATTGTATTTTGTTTATGTTTGTTACTTCCTAACTGCGTCATTTTTAAACGGATTTGGAAAATTCTTTTTTTTTTTATCTGAAAGTTAATACTTTCAGATTCTATTCCAGATTCCGGTGCTATAGAAATTTTAGACAAAATCGAAAAAACAGTTTGGTTTTTAAACAAAAATAACTGGTATCTGCATTATTGAAGTCGGTTTTTATCCTTACCACACCTTTGATGTAACAGCTTTATACTGTGACAATACTTAATAGTTGCAGCTAGTATTTATACCAACTTATGAAATACCTACCCTGTAAGTTTGCTCTGTTATAAATTCAAGATACAGGTCGTTTTTTTGTTTAATTTCATTTGAATCTGTTCTAACGTTTATGCATATTTGAGTGATAGACAAGTAATAAAAATCCAAATTATCTTTCTTGTATATAGTACTACTTAACCACCCTGGCTTCTGTAACGGTTCGTCATAGGGGGGAAAGGGATTGTTTTGAATGGAGATTGACATCTCTGTTGATAGCAATATACCCTATCAGGTCGACCTCCACGTGGTTACCCCTGGAAACCATCGTGAACAATTCTTGTTGAATTCGTCACGATGGGCTAACTGACTTGCTTCATCCTCATCTATCATCCCTCACTGGTGCCCCGCCGGTGTATACCGATAGCGCAGGTGGGGTTACCATTCCATTATCACCCATTAAAAAAAATGGTTCGTTATATGTGTAAAAAAATACAGTTAACGCCATCTTGTGGAGAGGTGTTGAACTTGCAATAAATTGAAATAGTAAATTAATATTTTAATGTTTACAAAATATTTATAAAGCTAGAAAACGATCTAACAAAATTAATACTATATGAACATTCATTTAATATTAATTTATGATGTTTGATATTGATGCATTGTTAAATCGATGTTCAAAATTGTACGTCATAACGGATTTGAATTAATAAAACTACTTTTTTCTTATGAAAATCATTAATGTTACAATATTTATGAATTAGAACATTTAATAAATTTTGAGGAGGCCTTAGTGAACTTATAGGCATACAATAAGCACTTACAATTAATTATTTCTCTGTCGAATTTTACAGAAGAGTAGGAAGTTGGAAACATATTCTACATTTTAACGTGAAGAGGACGCTTTGCATATACAAATTAATAGAAATCCATTGATTATAGGATATTATTTTATGATAAAAGTTTGTAATAAAATAAAAAAGCATTATTGTGAACGTGTGATTATTTAACTTCAAAAAGAAAAATCTATTTAATCGGACACTAAATTTACTACCACAGATAAACTATGAATTGAATGATATTTTATGTATGTAGGCGGGAAGAATTTAAATTTATTTCCTGACTAGGTAAAGTAATGAAAGAAAGTGTACGATTATATGTCCATTAGTTTCATTAGTAACGAATGTTATCGTAGATTAGTTATTTATACTAATATAAACTACTAGTATATAATAGTACTATATAATACTATAGATCTAATATGATTAGATCAGTTGGCCTATCATAACAAGTTCACCGTGATAGTTTCCAGGGAACATCGCGTGGAAGTCAACCTTATACCGTGCACCTGGCAGGAGAAAGGAGATTGTTACTGATAACGGTATACCATCGGTAACGGTATTAATCCATGATACAGGCTTCACTTATTTGCAAACATACATACAAGCAGTATAGTCAGCTAAAATTGTATCCCTTTCTTGTCTGGCGTTGCTGTACTTAAGTAAAAAAAAATTGTATATGATAAATATTTACGTCAAGATTTTGTTTTACTAATAGAAGTTGGGGGGAAAGGGATTGTTACTAATGGAGACTGAGAATCACATTGCTAGCAATATACCCAACCAGGTCGACCTCCTCGCGGTTCCCCCTGGCAACTATCATGGTTATTTCCTGATGAATTCATCATGATGGGCTAACTGGCCTGTTTTCATTCTCATCGATCACCCTTCACTGGTGCTCCGCCAGCGTATCCCGTTAGCGCAGGCGGGGTTACCATACCATTTTCACCCATTAAAAAAAAAAACTAATAGAAGTTATTCAAGTAAATTTTGTGTAAAATTAAAACAAGAGCTCTTGTTGCTAAACCTTTTTTTATTCAAATCACATCATAAAATACAGTATGGAATTGCCAATAAACAACAATGTGTAGGTACGTTGCTTTGTGTAAATGTACAGGGAACAATCCTTAATAGGACAGATTCAAACTATTCTACAATTGCTCGGGTTTGCGTAGACTGAGTGTGAGTGGTCGTGTCTCTCTGACTGTACTCAATTGAATAAAGTTAGCAACTGTATGTGCTGTGTCGTTAAATTCATGGAAGACAAACGGAAGTGAACCCATATATATTATAAGATATCTTTCACCATACCAAATATTGCGTGTTGTATATGCTACATTTTATGACGATTATTAGCAGTAAAATGCTAGAAATAATAAATTTAGTCGGACATTTTTGAATTAGGAAGGGTTCCAACTAACTGCTCACTGCAGCTTCGTCCACCCAGAACTCTTTCATTTACGTTAAGTTTTTATCAATTTCAATGGAAATTTGGAACGAAAACCATTATGGTTACGTTTCTACTCAAGCGGTTATAAATGTCCATCAATAGATCCGTCACTCAGCATAATTTTTTCAATCAACCTCAAGAAACTTTCTCCTTCCACAGAAGAAGAAGGATTTTTCCAAAAACAATAAAACTCTATATAAAACTTAATAGAAATTATGAAAATTTATGTTAGAAATTACTTTGTTTTTTTTTTTATTATAAGAATATAAATATTTGTTTGTTACGTATTATCTATAGGTGTGCATATCAGCATGCTACACAAAAATGTTATTTAAGTTGTGTATAATATGTATACTGTTGGTGTGCCTAATTCGAAATAAATAAATAAAATAAATAAATAATATATTTTTTTATCATTTCAACGGGTTATGTGACCAGTATCAGTTAATATTATCCTCTAGAAGGAAGTCTGCGAGCCTCTCGCCAAACGCGATGACAGCGGCGGCGACGATGCCGCGCGGCAGCCGCGGCAGTGCGCTCGCATCGGCCACGCGCAGTCGCGCCACCCCGCGCACGCGCAGCCGTGCGTCCAGCACGCGGCCCAGCGCGCTCGTGCCCACTGTGTTGTATGTGGTGGCTGTCAAATGGCGCGCGTAACAGCGCCAGTACTCGTCTGAATCCTGCTGCTGGCCGCCGCTAAGGCAGTCCTTCAGTTCCAATCGCACCAGCGACGCGCCCGCAGCCTTGAACACCGGCGTCTCTATCAACTGCTCAATAATCCGAATGCCGCGCACCATCTCATCCAAGTCACGATCATCAGACAGATAATTAGGGAAAATGGCAGGTGCTTGAAGCGGATCCACGCTTGCCAAACGAATCGTTCCGCTAGACTTCGGCTGCAATGGTACTGTCGCCATCGTTATAAGAGAATAATTTTTAATAACCTCAGTTAATTGATTAACTATAGAGTCACCCAATCCCAGATATCTGAAGATGACTCCTTTGACTATAGGCGTACCACTACCTGTATACAAATGATAGAACTGTGTTGTTGGCAACTCACACTCCGTACTGTTTCTCGTAAGTTGTCGATTAACAAAATCATAACACAATGTGTTTACAAAAGTAGCTATATCAGTGATGCCGATGGAACCACTTGGAGATACCAACATACCCGATTCAGAGCTATTTAACGCCACTTTGATAAAAATTGACACCATCGATTGATCTTTCATATAGTTGCCTACTGGCAGATCTACGCGAACTGGAATACCCATTTCATTTAAATGATTAGCAGGACCAATGCCCGACAACATAAGTAGTTGTGGAGTGACGAGAGCCCCCGCGCTCAATATAACTTCTTGCGACGCATATAGTCGTAATGTAGCATTAGAAGATCCATGAACGACTGTAATGCCACGAGCCACATTGTCATCGTCTATGATAACTCCTGTGCACCTGGTGTACTTGGCCACTTTTAGTTTCCTCTTTACATCATCTCTTCCGAGATATCCTCGTGCAGTACTCATGCGCTTATTTTTATATGTATATCCAATAATTCGAGAAGCTCCAACTTGAGATACCCCGTTAACATCAGGATTACGAGGGATATTGAGAGCTTCGTACCCATCAATGATTCTCGAATGCCACGGATTTTTAGAGTCTTCGAAGAATCCTATCTTCATAGTACCTGTGGTATTATGATATGGTTTGGAAGATGGGGGCAGAAGATCCAAATCTTGCAAGCCTTCGTAACGTAAAAAATAAGGCTCCATATGTTTCCAGGACCAGCCCGTGATGTTCAGCTCATCGAAGTCGCGTCGATTACCGCGGATGTACATCATAAAGTTGATGCTGGTGCTACCGCCGAGACCCTTGCCGCGGCGGGTTTGGCATGCTCTGTTCCGTGACAACAGACACGACACATTGTTAGAAATTGTTTCATATCGATAGTTCATGGCCGGGTTCGCTGGCGTCACAAATGAAGCTGGTACCTGTAATAAATAGTAATTATTTGGTATATCTACTAGCTTCTGTGAGCGTGCGTGCGTGCGTGCGTGCGTGCTTTCGGGCGTGCGAAAATAATTAATATAATAGTAAGGGACAGGTCAGCAAAAACTGAAATAGTGAATTCAGACTATTATTCTGAACCGAAAGTAAAGTCGGAATAACCGAAAGGTAATTCTTTACGGATAAATTTCTTCCCTTATTTTTCTCATTCAAAATCATGTAATCTATGATATTGTGTCATAATATAAAGAAAAATTAATATTTTATAGTGACATACTATGAAATATACAAAAAAACAGTAACAGCAAACGTACCACGCGTCGTATGGATGGTAAAATTTCAAATACATTGTGCGGCGTCAAAACTAAGAATCGTTAATTATATGGCTGTGGTTCATTTTCGATGAGAAAATAATCTGCTATTTGATTCAGACCATTCATCTGGATCGGTTGTTTTTGTTTCGGCCAACCTATTCCTTACACCCTGTATATATTTGTTTGTATAGCACACATACATCCGAATAAAATGGCGAAGGAAAATAAAGGGAGAGAACACAGGAAAATAGTACTAAAGGGAGAGTTAATAGGATTTAACCGAGATTTTGAAGCTAGTGAAAGTTTGAGCGCATCGAACAGAGGCAATTAGTAAGTTCCATAGGCGAATTGCTTAGACAGTAAAGGATTTAGAATAAAAGAAAAAAGAATGAGCGGGAAGTTTAAGGCGGACGTTATTGACACTGCGTATAGTATGTTCATTAGCCTCACTGAGAAACATAAATCGGTCTTTTAGATAATCAGAAGCAACGAGTTTAAAAAGGATTGCATAAAAGAATCAAAAAGAAGAAGAGACAGGAGTCGCTGATATTGTAGCTTTATAGATGAAATTATTTTTAATGTCAGTTGAGTAGTTTTTGAAATTATCCAATATAAACAAAGAATTAAATCTTTCCTCTTTGTAATATTAGTATAGATTACATAACATACCCAGGATGTGGGGTCCGGGTCTCCGCCCGCCTCCACGAGCAGCACGCTGGCGCCGGCGAGCGCGAGCCGGGCGGCGACCGGCGCGCCCGCCGCGCCCGCGCCCACCACTATGTACTCGAACTCCTCGCCATCTGTACCGCCAAAACAGAGCGAGGGCATTACGAAGTTGATGATGGATAATGTTCACACCGAAACTGGGCCCGGTGATGTTTCGTTTATTATAAACCGTACTGTGAAGTATCCGGACAAGCAAAGTTGAACAATATGCGAATTTCTTTGATCTGATGGCACTGAGGATATCTGTCGGACATATCGCCATCCCAGAGAGTCACTCGAACATGTGCTCTCGGATTGTTCAGCTCTTGCCAACAGTGAGTTGGCAAGAATATAGCCACAACCAGGAAGTCGAAATACTCCATCAAGACTTGACTCGTATGACTTCATGAATGAGAGGCTGCCGTATTATAAATAGGAGCCTCAGCCGGTCCTTGTTGAGATTCAGAAGCGGTGCACTTCTGGGAAAAATGCAGAAGGCGGTGTTTTTTTATACTGCCCGCATAGAACGTCGGTTTCTCTTCCTGAGCTCCTGAGTTCCCACCAACTGTGTTTCTGCCGTAGGTAAATATATTGACTCGATGGAGTCAATATATTAATATAGCCTTAATTATAAATTCACTTAAAATGTTATATAAAAGTAAATTGTTTTTTTAATATTCAATAGAATATGTTAACTCCGGAGTTGTTCTGCTTACCTAGAACTCTATGAGAAATTAGATGGGTAATATGAATGTATCCGTTATGTAGGTCTTCTGGGTATTTATTGTGGAAAAAAGGTTATCAGCCATTTCGATATCGCCCATACCGGTCGGATATCTATTTTCGAATATGTTAAAAGCTTAGATTATATAGATAGTGCCTCCATAGAAATACATCGAGAAAAACTGATCAACTTTTTCTTACAACTTTGCGTGGTTAATAGTTGTGAGTGAATCCTTTATAAATACTATATTTAATTTGTCTTATAAAGTCTGCATCTTTTTAATGCATTTATACTCATTTTATTTATTAAATTATACGTCAAAATACATTTTATTCGTAAGTATATATAATTCTAATAAAAAAACGATAATTTGAGAATTAGCTGATAAATAGTTGACCCGTTTTTGAGGCTCGATGCTCTCTCTACCTATATAATCTAAGGTAAAAGTCTGTAATCCAATATTATTTTTGGATAACAGACTTTTAACATATTCGTTATTGGACCAATATATAAATATTGTAACTAAAATATATAGATATTACCATATGTTACCCACCGGTAATGGATACTACTAACATTCTGATACGGCACGCAAGTGATCCTATATAAATATTAGACTCAGTTTTAGTGTTCTCTCGTGTTGAAAGAAATGTACAAAATAGGAACTTTTGTACTGGAATGTATAATATCATGTAACAATTACGTTTTGTTTTTAACTTACAGATGAATTACTTTCATAAAATCCATACTTAAACAATTTTATCTTTCTAAAAAAAATTGTAGATATACGAGAAACTTTAGCGATAGGGCCGCCCGTTGTATTCGCGCCGTCATGGTTAAGCCAGCCATCATTGCGCTCAACCATATTTTAGGAAACTTAATAACCACGCCACTACCTGTCTGGACAGCAAATTAATCCCCGGCAAAAGCTGGCGTTTAGGGCCCCAGGGAGAGAAACCGGCGTGTTATACAGGCAGTATTCAAAAGCACTGCTTATGTATCTTTCCCATGAAGTTAGCTGCTTTGGAATCCCAATCGTCAGAGGTATTGTTTCAGACCGCTTGGGATAAGACCGTGCACCGACAGAACGATTGGAATGATTTCGGTGCATGTAACCCCTCTACATTTCGGTCACCTTGTGAGCCAAGTCGAGATACATTCTCTTCTTCCCGGTTTTAGCTTTCATGAGGTTCTCTTTATGCGGCATGGTGATATCCACCAAAAAAACCCTCGAGAGTGCTCGATCCATCAATATGGTACTATTTATAATTACATTTAATTTTAATTCCTTTAGGTAACTTCTTGACATTTTAAATATGTCTGGATGCAAGACAGTCTAAGATAGGTCAAACACTGACATTGCTTGCATGCACTGGCAATGCTTGCTATTACCTGTAAGGGTCACTCCAACAGGCATTGAGAAGCTCGGCAGGAGAGCTCTCGCAAACTGGGTGGTGCCAAGAACCGACAACAGTAGTAACACCAACCTGACGGTAACAAACAAAAAATATTATCTTACATTTCACTTACTTTTTGTTGTATTGTTATCGGTTTTATCATAACAATAAAATCAATAATGGTTTTAAATAATCAGTTTTAGAAATCTACATCATGACCTACGAATAAATATTTTTCAGCGAGAACACTTGCGTCAGAGAAGAAATCCACGACTTCAGTTGGTGTCTGAATGGGGTGATACTAAAACTTTATTACTACCAAGACATAGTTATGTCTCTTTACTTTCAACTTGATAAACATTTTACGTAATATATTTTTTCCAATTTCTAGGTAAATTTATCATCTATTCTTAACTTCGAGCGATATATCGAGTCCAGAGTAAAATTGCATCGGAAAAAATTAAATGTCCTTCAAGTGTCATGAAATACCTTACACCTAGATAGTTCTTAACACATTACCAAGCACAAGTAGAACAACGCGTGGAGTGTGTAAATTATTGTGTTGAATCCGTTCACTAGCAGCGCAGGACTCTATATTGACAATCGTACAAAAGTAATCGTTTAATATTAGTTATTTGTATCTGAAGATCCTCAGTCTTGGTCATCACCGTATGATAATGTGTTTGTCGATGTTCTTCGGGTTGTAATTTTTTTATTTTGTCTTATCCATGTTAGTAAATGAGCAGTCATGACGGTCTTGCATCGATAACCTGTCCCATTCAATATTTTAAATTGGCAATTGTCTCCAAGACACTGTTTGAACTAACACGCACCCTATTCAACGTAACATATATACATATATATGCACTGATTGAGACACCCTATTCATAAAACATAACATGTATATATGCACTAGTAGATAATCCAAACGTCTCAATATAATTAAATCTCCAACACAAACATAAAAATTGAAATTATCCATTTGAGAATTATATCTATGTCCCAAATCAAAATCAATTACAAACATTCCAGTAAATATAGAAATACAATAGCAATAATGCTGCCGAAAACACATATTAATATATAAAACCTTGATTCTAAATATTGCAATTATTCTTTTCTGTAACATTTTATTATATTCATAAAATAAACACTCAAACACGCAAATCAAGACAATACACGGGCGAAGATAGACATTTCAACTATTACTTATAATTAGAACTGAACTTGTATCCGCACCGCGCACCATAATGGAGCAGTTCTACACCCAAATATAGGCATATTTTTTTTCCTCTGGCTATTTTCTTTGCAGATTGTAAAAGGTTTAAGGATGTAAAAGGTTGATTGTACGAACTTGGAAATTTTTTTCTAACTTAATCACTATATGGATCGGATAGTTTGTTCATTTAGCTTTAATTTACTCTTTGACAAAAATGTTTAAATTTATAGATTTTTTTTTTAAATTAAAAAAAAATTATGAACAATTTTGTATTTTTTGAATGACTCCAAAAATTTAAAAGAAAAATATTTGCTATTTTTAACGCGATTCTGTTATTGCATTCCATGATTTTCCTGATTTTTAAACTTCAGCTGAATTAAAATTTTTATTAAATTTAAAATAAAATTGATATACACAATCGAATTTCACACTCGATCTACACTATTTCCAGAAATTGCTTATCATTAATTTTCGTGAACTCTTAGAACACTTAAAAACAGTTTTTTTCAAAATTACTCTTTCTGAATTTATTCAAAAGTTCAAAACCCTCCTTAATTTTTTTATGCGATCAGCAGTTACTGAGATATTGATGGTTAAAGACAAAAAGATCCTTTTTCATTCAAAGTTTGATATTTCAGCGAGAAGTAGTCGTATCGAACTTTGCAAACAGTAAATTAAAGCTGAATGAACAAGCTATCTGATCCATATAGTGGTTAAGTTAGAAAAAAATTTTCCAAGTGCGTGGACCAAAAAAAAGAACCGAAAAAAATTTGAAAAAATTTTCGTTTCGGTATTTATTAGGATTAAGCAGAACACGTTGCTTAAAAAAATTTTTATCATAAGATCTCAAAATTAGAAACTTTGAGCTTTAAAATCCTTTTTTAATTCCAATATGATCATTTTTAAAGGAAATACAGCTACTTGAAAAACCTCAAAAAATTTCGCATTTTTTTTATCCCTTAATTTTTTCCTCTAGTGTAAAAAAAAAACTATTCAATATTTCGTTTAATCTTAATTAGCCCTGTGTAAAAGTTCAAATTTTCTTTTATATAGGAAACTTGCAGGAATTTAGCCAGCTTAGATATGGAGAAATTTAATTTTGACCTCAATTTTGAAATTATTTTTTTTCTTGATATTCTTTGGGTGGCTGGATTTAAAAACTAAATTATATTGTAGCTTAGGCTAATGTTGATATGCCCTAATATTTTGAAACGTGTAACCCGCAGGATCTGCGAGTTATGAAGATTCTAAAAATTAGGTCAGGGTTGCTACCTGCTCTTGAGATCAAAATTACTTTAGATTTTAGTTTTGGTACATAATTAGATAGAATCAATTTTATCCACAACTTGCGCGGGCGATGCTTTGTATATCCCTAAAACCCCCACTATCCCTCCTACACACCCTTTTTTATAGCGGGATCAACCCGTATTGTAGTCCTTTAGAACTCGGCGTGCCAACCCTAAAACCATAGAAATAAATACAAAACTCGAGAAGCTTGTAACTCAAAGATCCTGCACTATTAGGATTTGATTTTTTTTTCGTGTTACTGGTTCTATAGGGGGCTAGTTATTTATTAAGGTTTTGAATCCAGCCAGGACAAGATATAGCTATAAAAAAATAAAACCTGAAATAACGTTTTTATTTTTTATCTCGCGTATCTTTCATACGTCACGGTTCATATTTTTGTGTTATTTGTGTATGTTAAAGCCGCATAGAAGGACACTAGTAGATTTATAGAAACACATATGGAATCGAAGATCTTAATAATTTTAATTTTTTCGAATATTTATAAAAAAAAAACATATTTTTTGATCAAAGCACATTTGAACATCGGGAGTTCTATTCTTACTTTTGTAATGATCTATTCTATAAAATAAAAATATAAAAAGAGGATGGTTGTTTTTTGGGTCAAAAAACACACTGTGCGCTGCCTGTGTACTTGGATACTCACATTGTTTCCCCTGGCCCGAATAGCACGTCACTGTACTAAGCGACAGCCGGCACTCACGCTATATATTGTATACTTGCTAATTGTGACGTGACGTAGGCTTTAAATATTTATTTATAACTAGTCGAGTTGGTTTCGTCCACGTGGTAGTAGATAGTATTTTGGTGGGAAAGGGATTGTTAGTAATGGCGTGAATTTACAGGGTACAGAGGAATAACACCTGAGTCCTCAGGAATGGCAACGCATGGGGGGTATCATGGGCGAAACAGTATTCACACATTGAACTGGAAAGAACAAATTAAATTTTTATGTGCCCGGATTCGTGAGCTCAAGATCTTATCTGCTAAAGAAAGTTGCTGACCTTGGCGCAATAAAAATGGTTTATTCCGCACTTTGCGAACCTATCTTGACATATTGCATAGTAGCTTGAGGATCTGTTCCCAAGACTTTTCTTATAAAGTTGGAACGAGCACAAAGGTTAATATTAAAAACTGCTTTCAATAACGAATACAGATATCCTACTGATGCTCTATATAAAGAAACCGAAATGCTAAGTGTCCGGCAACTATATGTACTATGCAATGTGCTACGTTTTCATAATACAGCTCTTGCAAATATCTACACACAAAATCGTTCCCAAAGGCGAAACAAATGGATCACTCCTAAGATGCGCACAAAATTTGCTCAAAGGTCTTATTCGTTCACCGGACCTTTCTTATACAGCGTTGTAAACGATCACTGTAAAATATGTGATGTGACCACTGTAAAAAAAAAGGGTCAAACATTCGTTGAAAGAACTCGCGACTCTGACGTATAGGCGTCAAAATCGCAACGTTACTCGCCTATACTACGTAATTATTATAGTTATTAAAATTTCTAAATCTTTTATAACCTTATAGTATAGTATTATATTATCTGTGCTTATAGTCTGTTACGTCCATAGTACTGTTCACGTTTATAGGCGACAATTGCCAATTATAGTCCTAGATTGCTTTCACTTATCGAAGCTAGCTTCATGGTGTGGGGGGGGGGGGGAGAAGGGATTGGTAATAATGGGGATTAGTATCCCCATTGCTAGCAATACACCGTCGACCGGTCAGGTCGACCTCCTCGCGGTTCTCCCTGGAGAATTTATACAAAAGTCGATTGCTTGGGTACCTCTGTCCCATTTGTGTTTCTATCGTGAAGCAGTTGTTTTTGCATGGTTATGTTTCGGTTTGAAGGGTGGGATATAGCGTGAATTTACAAGGTACAGAGGAATAACATCTGAGTCCTCAGAAATGGCAAAGCATGGGGGGTATCATGGACGAAACAGTATACTCTGTTATGTCCATGGTACTGCTCATGTCTATAGGCGACGGTTGCCACTAGCCATCAAATGGGCCGTCGGCTTGTTTGCCAGTGTAAGTTGTATATAAAAAAAAAAAAAAAACTATCATATTTAATTCAGAGTCAGTTGGTTACAATGGGCTAACTGATCTGCCTTTTTATTCTCACCTATCATCCCTCACCAGTGCCCCGCCAGCTTATACCGATAGCGCGGGCTGGGTTACCATTCCATTATAATCCATTTAAAAAGCTTCATGGTGTTTGTTAATTTTGTCAAATTATTATGGAATGAAAATCTATTTTTAAAAGCAATTTTATTTATATGTTGACAAACTTGTGTATCTAAAGTTCAGCTCTTAAAGGCTAATACAATAAAATGGTAGTTTAACTACAGTAAATCAGTAACAGTTGAATGTCTCATCTATACATAACTTATTAATTAAATATGGAGTTTTATAAAATTAATTGTACTTTTCAATACATATTTAAAAAAGCAAATATTTAAAATACAAATATACAGAGTGTCTCAAAAGAAAGGTGACATTTGTTTTGGTTATTGCATGAACGCAACTACTCTGAGGGGCGCGGAGGGTATGTCATTCGGTAGCCTAGCTTCTGGGAATTTAGTCGCTATGAAGCGTTTCTCGGGAACGGGCCGTTCCTTGTGCGTACACGAGTTTTACAAAAACGGTAATTCAGCGACTGTAGCGCATAGAAAATTTTGCAATATTTGACATTTAAATGACGCGCGAAGCCCTAAACTCATTGATAAATGGGTCAAAAAGTTTGAAGAGACCGGTTCAATGCTGGAAAAATCAAAATCTGGACGTCCAAGGTCTTCGAGAACGGTCGAAAACATAGTGTTTCTCAATCTGTTCGTGACAAGTCAGACCTTTGGATTCGGAAGCGTGCTGATGCTTTAAACGTGCATAGATCGTCATTGTTCCGCATTTTACACAAAGATTTAAAGCTGCACCCCTACAAAATTCAATTAGTGCAGGAATTAAAGCCTCAGGATGCTGGGCAAAGGCTTGACTTTTGAATCTTTTCCTGGCATATTGATATCCAGGAGAGGTAACATAAATTGGCCTCCACGAAGTCCCGATTTAACACCTATGGACTTTTTCCTGTGGGATTACGTCAAATCTAAAGTTTATGCCAACAAACCGACATCTTTGGTACAATTAAAAGGAAATATTCATCACGAAATGACAGCCATTACGGACGATACATGCCGAGTCGTCATAGAAAATTTAGAGCTCGATTAAATGAATGCTTGAACACAACGGTTGACATTTGGATGATATCATTTTCCAGAAATAAATTACCAAAAAGTGTATTTTAATATGTATTAAACATTTTCTTAATAAATTCCTTGTTTAATTTTTTATCGATTTTTTTAAATGTGAATTCTCTTTTGAGTCACCTTGTAGTTTAAATATTTGCTACTTTATCTCATAGTAAAATACCATTTACAAAACCAATTTGAATAATAAAAGAGTGCTATCAGCAAAGATACATTGCAGGTAGTGTCTCAAAATAATTTAGGGTAACAAACATGTTTTATAAAAATCAACCAGTTTTGGCAATGCGTGTTCTATGAAGCCTTTGTCTTTTTCTGTTATTATTATTTATATTCTAGTTGATATACATCAATAAAACAAATCAAGTAACAATAATTCTTGACGAAGGTCTGAGCTAATGTTCTATCTGTAAAGGAAATATATATATATTACAAAAAAGTATTTAATAAATAAGTTCTGTCGAGTATTTATTTATTAAACATTCTTGAAAGAATATTTCCTTATTTATTATTAATGTCTCTTCTGTACTGCTATGTTAAAGTTGTGTTTGCATGTCTGTGTTTCGGTTTGAAAGATGGGATATCGCAGTGAATTTACTGGGTACAGAGGAAAAACACCTGAGTCCTCAATAATAGCAACGCATGGGGGGTATCATGGACGAAACAATATACTCTGTTATGTCCAAATTTATTTACAATAAATATAAAATTATATTATTACATTGCCGTGTGGTCCCGGCATAGAATACGCCACCCCTTCTTTCCTATGGGTGTCGAAATCTGTCTTTTTTCGTTGTTCGTATTATGAAAATTAATGACAAAAGCTTTGGAGATAAAATATTTGACATTTGGAAATAAAAAAAATCTGCTGACGGTTAGCGTTATGCTGCAATCGAGAAGCTACAGCGCTGATTTCCAAGCCCAAGTAAAAGCCCGTCAGGTTGTATGATAAATATAAAAATATAATCGTATTTATTCCACTAATTAATGTCATTATTTATACGCTGTATTCTGACTTTAAGAATGTAATATATATTAGGGATACCACTTTGTATTGGTCGGCACAAGTGAACCATAAGAACGGATAATTACCAGAGGGAGACTTTGTACAAAAGTCGTCTACTTGAGTATTGGTGTCTCATTCGTATTTCTGACGTGAAGCAGTCATGTTTGTATGGCTGTGTTTCGGTTTGAAGAAGTTTGAACTGGGATATGGCAATGAAATTATCGTAACATTATTCTGCCTATGAATATTTTATAAAACATGTTCAATTTACTCAATACTATTATCGTCTATTTACAATTTGCGTTATATTTTATTATACGTCTGTTTCCAAGTCCATTTTGGTTAGATATATTTTAACGTAATGTTAGAATAGGTCTGGAACATATCACATTGAATTAACATTTATAATAATTTAAATAATTAAATAAATAAGTTCCAATGTTTATTTTGTTTAAAATGTTTAATCGATTTCAATGATATTTTTAAATGACATTTCATTCGAACAATAATACAGTACTTTTTCAATAAGCCCATTACAGTAATTTAACTAAAATTAAGATATTGATAGCCTCGCTTAAAAACACCATAATTACATCGATTTTCATGATGCTTTATTTAAATGCCATTTTGCTGTTAAGCTGATTTTAATCATTTATTTTGTTCTTGATTAAAGCCATTTCAACGACTATTTTATCTAGTTATTATAGTAATGTAATATTAATTAGGTAGATTCGATTATTCTTTACTTAAATATTATTTTACTTCATTATCCAAATAAGCTGAATTTTAACCCGAATTTAGCGAACTATTTATTTAAATACTACATTTTATATTAAGCGATTTCGATTAAGTTTATTTTGAAGTTTTTTTTGTATTTACCATCTTTTACATTATCTAATAAACTGATTATAACTACTTTTATTGAACCATTAGTCGTTCCCCGCGGCATTGCCCGCTTCTAACTATGTAGTTTCGTATATCATTCCCAAAAGGAGTACTCATAAATCCGATCTTATATAATATTATATATATAAATGATAATTACGTATCTAATACCTTCATAAAGCTTCAACCAAAGCAATTGATCGGTCATTTTATAGCATTTCGTAAACGATTATTTAGATTCATATAACATTTTTATTTATGGACCGATTGAAATAAAATATACACTAAATGTCGAATGAAATAAGCCGCAATGCATTGGTGATGACCGCGTTCAAATCATTCAAACCGTTTCTAAGATTATCGTGCACCAACGTACAAACAGTTAAAACAAAAAGACGTTGTTTTTAGCTTTATTACAATTATAAATATCTTTATATATATTTCTTATATTTACGTCTTCTATGAACGGACGGCGACCTGTTGCAATTTTATTATATGAATTAATCGCGAAGCCGACTTTAACGAATCATTTATCTAAATACTGAGTTTACATATTAACTAAGCCGTTTTAAATTACTTTTCTATTTAGTTATTATAGTAATGTGTTAAATTATTAGGTAGACTTTACATTTCTTTACTTACACACCATTTTAATTCGTTATTCAAATAAACTGTTTTTTAAGCAGACTTCAATATTAAGCACATACATTTATCTTATCACTGCGTCTTACATACTAATTTAACCGTTTCTAAATAATTATTATAGTTATGTATTATTCTTTTATTACTTTACTACTGGATAGATTAATTTATTTAAAATGTCATTGTATTTCATTATCCGAATAGGCGGTACACGTAGAATCCTAGTACGTGCAGTGCTAAATTAACTTTACTTAGTAAACCAATAATTTTATCCCCTTACGAACATAGATAGATCTGGCTCCATAGTTTAAATGACGAACTCCAGTCAAATTTCGTTGCGTGTTTAATAAAAAGTAAACGAAAGCGTCGAAGCAGATGTGAACGGAGTCTTTCTTTTATATTTATTTAGAGACAAGTTAGATTCAACTTTAACCATAAAAACTCTGTACTCTTTAATAACTTTTCCAGTATATAATTACTTATTTCTCCGGTGTCGTTTGTAACGCCGATAACAAAAAGTAATTCGAACAGTCAGGGGTTGAATCAATTAAGAAGTTTCCTGTTGGAAGCTGTAGTAATTGCGCCAAGAATAATTCAATACGAAGAGAGAACTCATTTTTATAGCGTTTTGATGTGTAATTAAATTATCTGCTGGAAAAAGTCCGGTATCGAGCTGCCCGCTGTAATCCAGCCAACTTCCGAACAAAGTTAAGGGAGTTCGGGAACCGTTTTGCCCGCCGTTGCAGTATCGTTGACCCAAACACTCGGCTTAGCTTCTCGTTAATTTTTATTTAACTGGGTAATAATTTTCGAGTGTGTATGACATGTCTAGATGTTGACGGACATGGGTCCTTATAGGTAAGGGTATATACCCTTAAAAAATTTTATGTATATAATGTATAAATTTACATTATATACATTAAATTTTATACATTTATGTTTCAGTTGTACTCGTATAAAATAATTCCTTCGTCATCATTTTGTGAATGCTGTAATCTGTATGCTTGTCTCAAAAACATTCCAGTAACAAACTTAGCTGAAAACATAAACAAAAACAAGAACATTAACTGTTAAATAACTAATAACTAATAACCAAAAACTTGCCTTGTGATTCCGCCATAGACTGGGCCACTATTTCCTATCTCGTTCTTTGAAGTCGATTGAAAAAACATTTATCTACAATTTAGTAGTGTTTTATATTTCATGAACAAGATTTTTTTATGCAACTTAGAATGGCAAACAAGCTGACGGCCCACCTGATGGAAAGTGGTAACCTTCGCCTAGAGACATGAGCAGTATCATGGACATAACAGAGTATACTGTTTCGCCCATGATACCCTCCATATGTTGCCATTCCTGAGGACTCAGGTGTTATTCCTCTGTACCCTGTAAATTCATTGCCACATTCCACCCTTAAAAATGAAACATAGCCATGCAAACAATTGTTTCACGGTAGAAACATATTCACCACGATTACATCCTTGTGAGCTCCTTATATTATACTTACACTGAGTAAACGCAAATAGCTGATCATAGAGATGTGTTAATTGGGAATACCTTTGCAAAATTTTATATTGCTAGATTCAGCAATTTTAACTGCACGTTCCTCAGATAAGCAGATTAGCAGTTTCTTCAATTTTATAACACTAGTTGTTCCCCGCAACTCATTATATTCAGTGAGAACATTTTGTTTCGTAACAATTAAAAATTGTATCCCAGATTTTATCGATATCCAGATTTTTTGACCTCAAAACTAAATTACTAAACCGATTTTGATAAAATTTCTATAGGAACTATCTGTAAGTATATCCTTTCGGACCAAAAAAGTATTTTCCATATCGGTTTACAACTGACGGAGTAATGACGTAACAAACAATAAAAGAAATGCAGCCGAATTGGGAACCTCGTTATTTTTAAAGTTTGCCGAGAAAATATACTTCGATCGTGAACTACCGAAGCTGTTAACTGTCCATTGCTGAGTATAGTCTACAACATATGGCAGGGGGAGGGGCTGCCAGTAGTTGCCACGCTTGACAGGCGAGTTCGCAACTGTAATTTGGCTTTTGGTGATGTATTAAAAGGGGACGCTTCCCATCCTTCCTAATTCATAAGCTCCCATAGTCGCCTCTTACGACACCCACATGGGAAGGGGTGGCCTATTCTATGCCAGGACCACACGGCGATATTATAGTGAATATTGAAACCATATATATTCTTTATTGCACTAAAACATACAATAACAACAATAAGTTAATAACAATGTTATAAACTATTTGAATTCATAACGAGGAATCGCGTGTCTACCTGCCAGTGGTATTTTATTCCGCAAAGAACTACATTCATCACAAAATGATAGTGGGCCTAATACAAAAGTAAGTTGGGGGGAAAGGGATTGTTAGTAATGGAGACTGAGAATCCTATTGCTAGCAATATACCTAACCAAGTCGACCTCCTCGCAGTTCTGCCTGGCAACTATCATGGTTAATTCCTGATGAATTCATCATGATGGGCTAACTGACCTGTTTTCATTCTCATCTATCACCCTTCACTGGTGCTCCGCCAGCGTATCCCGTTAGCGCAGGCGGGGTAACCATACCATTTTCACCCATCAAAAAAAAAAAATACAAAAGTAATTCTTAATTATGGTAAAAAATATTATGAAAATAATTTCAGAATTGGCGATGTAATCACGTGACGTAGCAAAAAAAATTTTTAGGCATTGAGAATTATCTTTTTTGGAAATTACTTATTTATTTATTTATTTAAAGAAACACCAACAGCATATTGCATTATAACATATATAACAAACATTACTATAATACAATATTAATGCACACGCCTATTATAGGTATTCACAGCATTCACTTTAACATAGTTATACAGTGCAAGAAAATGAAGTAACAATTATAATGAATTAAATAACACTAGACTATAAATATTTTAAAAGTTGCATAATAATGCAAAATAATGCCTAATAAGGCTTCTTTATTATTACCAAACGTTGTAATATAAAATATTATAATTAGACTAATACAATGGTATAGACCGTGCCACAGGTAATATAATACTATACCGTGCTATGGCTATTAATGGCTACCTAGCTATTAATCAATAAAGTTCAAATATTTTACCGTTTACTTTTTCAATATACTAAAAGTTTTGCTCGGAGACTGTAGGCCCGTACCCTTGCCACCTCTCCGCAATCCACGTTAATTGAATCCTTATCGGACCAACTTGCCGCTTGTAGTTCACTCCTCTCTCCTGAAACGGCTCCCCCTCCCCGCTTCGCCCCTCCCGTCCCGGGCCAATCGATCCGATCTTAGAACAATTAGACGAATGCTGTCGTTCACCAATTGACGAATTACGAAGGACTTTGTCCTGTTTAGAATTTTTATTTTATTTATTACGTAAACTACCTATTTCATTATAAATCTATACCAATATTGTTGAGGAGAAAGATTTGTTTGTTTGTTTGTTTGTAATGGAAGAACTCAAAAACTACTCAAACGATTTTAAAACTTCTTTCGCCTATAAAAAGCTACAATATCAGCGAGTGACATACATATATACATACTTTTTTCGAAAATTCTATTTACCTGTGAAAAGCCAGGCCGCAGCACTAGTAAATTTATATACTCGTATGTTTAAGAAATTTTTTCATAATACATTTTCATTATTTTTTACGAAAATCAAGAAAATCCCGCTCAAATGTCAAGACAATGTTGATTGTTTTTTTCGATGTTCGGGGGATTGTCCATCAAGAATTCGTCCCTCCAGGCCAGACAGTTGATGGAAAATTCTACATCGATGTGCTCAGACGCCTCAAAGCTCGTGTGGCACGAGTTCGTCCAGAATTGGCGCGAGAGGGGCGTTGGATTCTTCACCACGACAATGCCCCTGCCCACACCTCTCTTGTTGTCCGTGAGTTTTTGAGTAAAAATTCCATTACGGTGACCGAACTCCCGCCCTATTCGCCGGATTTGGCCCCGTGTGACTTCTTCTTGTTCCCAAAAACCAAATTGGTACTTCGGGGGCGGCATTTGGGGGACATAAATGAGATAAAAAAAGCTACGACGGGGCAGCTGAGAAACCTACAACCAGAGGACTTTCAAGGAGCCTTCTCACAGTGGAAACGGCGTTGGCACAAGTGCATTATGTCACAGGGGGAGTACTTTGAAGGGGATAAAATTGATTTACCTGAATAATTGTAAAATAAAATTTTTAAAAAACTTTTATACGTACTTTCCGGACAAACCTCGTATATATATATATATATATATATATATATATATATATATATATATATATATATATATATATATATATATATATATATATATATATATATATATATATTTTAAAGTGCAATAAAGAAGATAATTTAAAACTTTATACAAAAAATCATTGAAATTCAATCACAAATCGCAATTGAAGAAAACATATTACGTATTTTTTTTTTACGCAATTTAGAATGGCAAACAAGCTGACGGCCCACCTGTTGAAAAGTGGTAGCTGTCGCCTATAGACACGAGCAGTACCATGGACATAGCAGAGTATACAGTGTCTTCCATGATATTCTTTACGCGTTACCACTCCTGAGAACTAAAGTGTTAGACCTATGTATCCTGAAATTTCATGACCACATCTCACAATTCAAACCAAAACACATCAATACAAACATATTATAATACAGTATGTATTTCTATGTAGGTACATAATATGTTAGTTATATAATTCAGTTTAAAATGCCTGTCTAAAGCTGGTTTAATAGATACATGGACAAATTTATTTTTAAGTTAATAAGTTATTGATGTAGAAAATTGTCTAGAGACGACATAGTATATGCGTATGGTTTTTTAAACAGGGAATAAATAGTAAGGATTCCTATTGGCAATGTACATTTCTTCCTCTGTTTTCACGGCATTCATAAACTTTTACCATCAGACTGGCCTTATTCGGGTTTATATATGCTTTCTGCCACCATTGTAGGTAGATATTTTTCTGTTTTATTTTCTTTTATCTGCTGTATATATATTATATTACAGCACTTCACAACTCAGTAAAAATAATATGAAAGCCTATTTACTTACTATATTTACATCCTTTTTATATATAATCAATAATTTAACACAGTTTGCCAATTGCTTTAACCATGCTATTTGTACAACTGCCTGGGTCTCAATCTAGTTCATACCATTGTTGTTCTATAAATATTATTAAGTATTTGTAATAATGATGTAAAAATGGTGGGGATAATTAGAGCTTAAATTTATCTGTTTCGTTCTGCATTATTCAAGTCACATTCCACATAATGCTATACTCTAAATTTAGCTCCAATCATATTCTATCTTTGTTTATACTTAATTACTGATATATTTAGTTAGTTTTAATATTTAGATTTATTTTATTTAATTCCACTACCATTAGTATGACTATAGACTTCGAAAAAGCGAATCTGTCTAATTTTCTTGGGGTGTTTTATTTTAAGGTAGCGCATTGGGCCTTTTAAGGTATGGTAAGCTATGCCCCTCAATGCCCCCCCCCCCCTTATTGCTTATGCTTACGACTGCCAGCACTCCAAGGTTGATTACTATTAGATTTATTAGAATTTCTACAACCCTCGATCATAATTATCTCAGCCATTACCTGTCCGCTGCTGAACACAGGCTTCCTCCATACACAGCTCATATTGCCCCATATTTTTCAAATTTAGTTAGTTCGAGGAGAGAATTAGTTACTTCTCTCCTATAAATCTGCTTACATAGTTTTCTGTCATAATCTATCAACATGTCGAAACCACCGCAATACACCTTTCCTTCTTTATTCCAGTCAATACTTCCTTTTTTAAACTACACCACGTTCTAATGATACTATTTCTCATCCTGTCACGCAAATTTATTCCATTTATACTATGGAAAAAACACCATATTTCAAGTTAGCGCATTATACCAAGTAGCTTGCAAAAAATGAGGTTTGAAAGTAAATAAAAAATCTATACTGATATACTAAAGTGGATGAGTTTGTTTGAAAGCACTAATCTCTGCAACTACCAATAGGATTTAAGAAAATATTTTTGCATTGGTTAGCTTATTTCTTGAGGAAGATGAGTCAACGCCAATATACGACCACGGATGATGCCGAGAAACACAACTAGTATTAAATAAAAAATAGCCTAGCCTGGCTATAAATTTTTTTTTTTTAAATGAAAAATATTTATTTCGTAACAAAATTGATACAATACTAAGATCGTTGTTGTGACCTTCTAGTAAGTGTTATCACCTGTATCAGAAGGTCACGCTCCTCCATAACCATGCAAATACATAAATCATAGTACCATAAAATTAAGACATAAACATTATCTAATATTAGTAATAAGTATATCTAAATGCATGCATGCGTGTGTGTGCATGCATGCATGTGTGTGATGTGTGTGTGTGTGTGTGTGTGTGTGTATGTGTGCATGTACGTGCGCCATGTACCAACTATTGTGTGGTGTGTATGTTGTATGAGTGTTTGTGTAGTTTTACGCTAATCTGTATTGTTAAGATTTTTTAAAAAGTAACTCATCAATATTTTAATATTTGAAAAGTTCTTCTGTTTCGTGGTAATTTAAAGTTTTTAACCATTTAGTAATTACATCTTTACAATCAAATTTGTTTAGTTTATAGATATTTAATTTATTATTTAATAACTTGTATAAATGTGTTGATTGTTTACTATATTGTCGCATAGCAAAACTTGTCCTAACGTTATTTTCCTGGTCCATACAATTTATATCCATATACATGGATGTAAATTGTATGCATAGAATTTTTTTATAGAAAATATTTAAATAATAATGAAATCCGTATTATAATCCGTTGCGAGGAATTGTTAATAATGGGATCTAACAACCCCATTGCTAGCAGTATATCCTATCAGATCTACATCCATGCTGTCCCCATATTGAAATTGTCGTGGTTAATTCTTGTGGAATTTGTCACTATAGGCTAATTAACCCATGGCCGTAGCTAGACCCAAATTTAAGGTAGGGCAAAAGAACTTTTTGGTAGGGCAAAAGTCATAATTAAGTGACTTCGAAAAAGCGAATCTGTCTAATTTTCTTGGGGCATTTCATTTTAAGGTAGGGCATTGGGCTTTTTAAGGTATGGTAATAGGCCTTTTAAGGTAAGGCAATGGGCCTTTTAAGGTAAGGCAATGGGCCTTTTAAGGTAAGGCATTGCCCCTCAATGCACCCCGCTTTCCCTAGCTACGGCCATGAATTAACCTGTTTTTATTCTCACCTAATTAATCAATTGACTTCATATAATAATATATATAATATAGTATTATAATTAAATAACTCTACAATAACATTTGAACAAGTGAGAACGTTCAATGCCTTCTCGATTGTCATTTATAGCAACGCTTCTACCCGCAAACATAAGAGCAAGTTTGCAAAACGAGACGTTCCCAGAGGAATATTGAAAATCGATATAAACGATTCATAGAAATGTATATGCTATCATAAGTCACGTCAACGGAACCGAGCGATTGATTGTGGCACATTAGTACAACGCTTTATAAATATAGAGCAGAGCGTATATTTTCCACCTGCGCCGAGACGCCGACTCGACAAGCCGCGCCGCGCCGCCGGCTAACGTTCCCGCGAAACGTATTTGTTTATAAATACGAACGGTGTTTACATATAGTAATAGGAAATCTAATTTTGTCATTTAATTAAAGTACAAATAATTGATCTGGAAATAACTGTCCTGTCAGGTTTGTTCAGGTGATGGAAGGTGTTGCGTCCCAAGTTTATAACTTTATCGTCGACGAATGGGCTTTAAAAAATATCTACATCTGTGATCATAAGGTTTCTAGTTGATCATCACCAAGTTGTAGCGCGAACTCCTACAATTCATACTCAGCGGGTCGAGATGCCGTAGTCGGGCTCGCGCTAGCGTCACGTCCGCTTATAACTAAAGGCCCCGGATGACTTCGAAACTAGTCCAACATTCTCGATTAAAGTACACGTAATATATAAATCAGTAATTATTATATTAAAATATTATCAAAATAATTGAAATTTAAATAAATTAAATTAATTTTAAATTCATTTATAACCGACTTTCAAAAATAGAAATTTCAAAATTCTTCTGAAATTTTTTGTTAGTGTATTTACATTGTTTTTTCAATCCAATTGATACGATTTATTTTAGGTGTCGAGTACATTTTTTTTAAAGGATTGACCTCTATTTTTTCTGAATTCATATATCTCCACTGAAGTCGCTATTTTTTTTTAAATATCATCATCATCCTACCCTTATCCCAATTATTATTTGCGGTCGGCGTAATATGTTTCTATCCATATTACAAAAAGATTTGACTTATAGTTTCGCAACCGGCCGCCGACCTGACGTCAACCCTCTTTGGGAAATTTGGGAATTTCTATTTTTTTACAAAAGTTGATGGTAATGGCTTTTTGCGGTCCGGTAGCGACAAATGCTCAAAATATCTTTGCGACTTCATATTAAACGGTATTATAGTTAAGACCGCCTTTTGTACTAAACTATACTTATTGAAAATTCTTGAAGGAATCCTGTAATATATAAAATAAAATTAATAAATAGTTTCATAGTATATTACTTTGCCTCTTATTACACTAAGTAATCGTTGAGTGAGGACACGGCTTCAAGTGCCGAATAAATAAATCAATCCCGAGATGAGAGTGTGTAGTACGTTGGCGCGCTCGCCTCCGCCACACAATTCCCAAGTGAGTCCCAGTTATAAGTGAGAGGCAAGTGGGGATCAACTCGCATAGAATAAAGACTCGAGGAGCCGAAGTACGATATATACGCTCTTATACGAGATACCTTCATCAAAACGCGGCGAAATAATTTACCTTTTTACCGGGAAATATTAGTGTTTTCTTTCATTCTTCTCCTCTGAATTCGCTTGTATCCATTCGTGTGTATGACACACGATACCTTTGCTAATTCTAGATAGATTTAATAATAACTTTTGCAATCAATAGGGTTTCCTCTCATTACAGATAATATAATGTTTCGTGTTAGCCGCATGTTAATATATTTACAAATATAGTTGCTCTTTTTAGTTCAATATCTCGTAACGTTTCTCAATATTTTCTTAGATCGAAACAAGATAAATATAATACTATTTTATGACACTGTTTGTAAGATAAAAAATACACTTTTTACTGTAAAATTATCTATACCGATCACTAAAGTTCATATCTAGTATAGATAGGTAATATCCGATATATATATAAGAGTTTTTCTGGACATTGATTTATGCAACATACTGACGCAATAATGCGCAAACAAACTGACGGCCCACCTGATGGAAATTAGTAACCGCCGCCTATAGACATGAGCAGTACCATGGACATAACAGAGTATACTGTTTCGCCCATGATACCCCCCATGCGTCGCCATTCCTGAGGACTCAGGTGTTATTCCTCTGTACCCAGTAAATTCACGCCATATCCCACCCTTCAAACCGGAACACAGCCATGCAAACACAACTGCTTCACGGTAGAAACACGAATGGGATAGAGGTGCGCAAGCAATCGACTTTTGTACAAAGTCTCCCTCTGGTAAGTAATCTGGTGGCCAATATCTGTTTATATATTGTAACTACTATATTTAGATATTGCTATATATTAAATTTATTTTAGCTGGAATAATTGAAACTGATATTTAATCCATTACTGAGGTTTATTTACGGTTTCGTACCAATATAGAGAATTCAAATTTCTGTTTCAATATCCGAATAATAAAAGTTACTGACGCGTTATAAAACCTATTAAAATGGAATAACCAATATCCCGATTTTATACTTTTTGTTTTATTGAAGAACTTTTATTTTGATATTGGCAATAAAATTAAGCTGTTTATCGTTAACGTTATTCGTTGTTTGCTGCCGAACAAGCCTTTTAAGGACAAGCCGTGAATCGCCGTGGGCTCATACTTTTTTCTTATAGCCAGCACACACATACACGCACGCACACGCACCCACCCACACACGTATATACGCACACATAACACACACACACACACACACAGAGAGAGAGAGAGAGAGAGAGATGCACGCACGCACGCACGCACACACAAGCAAACACACACACACACACACGCACGCACACACATAATAAGTTATTGTATTATGAAATCTATTTGTGTAGGCCGAAGGTCCAACGCAAGATTGCATCTAACCTGCGATCTATACGGCTGGCTTCAATACAAGCCTCTTGAAAAAATCCAAGTTATAATTGACAAGAAACACAGATCCCGGGAGAATATTCCGTAACTCGATGTTGCGAGACTGTAAGAGCTGTCAAACTTTTTGCTCTTAGTACGAATCTCATAAAGAGTGTACGAATGTATTTTCTTTGCTGTTTTCATACTAGTCACTACTGTTACTAAACTATTAGTAACTGTATGTATGTGTATTAGTAACTTTTTTTTTATTCAACTTAGAATGGCAAACAAGCTGACTGCCCACCTGATGGAAAGTGATAACCGTCGCCTATAGACATGAGCAGTACCATGGACATAACAGAGTATACTGTTTCGCCCATGATACCCCCATGCGTTGCCATTCCTGAGGACTCAGGTATTATTCCTCTGTATCCCACCCTTCCAACTGAAACACAGCCTTGCAAACACAGCTGCTTCACTGTTGAAACACGAATGGGACAGAGATACCCAAGCAATCGACTTTTGTACAAAGTCTCCCTCTGGTAAGGGCAGGTCAGTTAGCCCATCGTGATGAATACGCTTGGAATTCAACACGATGGTTTCCAAGGAAGACCATGGGGAGGTCGACTTAATAATAATATATAGATAGATATAAGGAGGATATATTGCTAGCAAAAGGACTGGTAGTTCACATTACTAATAATCCCTCCCCTCTCCCCGGGTTGCAGGATTAAATGGATTGTTCAGTGGTTTCAGGTTTGTCGGTTTGCTCAGGTGGAAGAAGCTCACATTGTTGTAATAATAGTAATTATTAACACAGCATTATTATTTGTAGTTATCGTTGTTATTGTACTTGTAGTAGCAATTAGTACTACAAGTACCAGAGGGAGACTTTGTACAAAAGTCGATTGCTTGGGTACCTCTGTCCCATTCGTGTTTCAACCGTGCAGCAGCTGTGTTTGCAAGGCTGTGTTTCAGTTTGAAGGGTGGGATACAGAGGAATAACACCTGAGTCCTCAGAAATGGCAACGCATGGGGGCTATCATGGGCGAAACAGTATACTCTGTTATGTCCATGGTACTGCTCATGTCTATAGGCGACGGTTACCACTTTCCATCAGGTGGGACGTCAGCTTGTTTGCCATACTAAGTTGTATATAAAAAAAAATAATATCGTTTATTGTTTAAATACACTTGTGGATCACAACTATATAAGGAGGATAATGATTCTAACATCATTCTGTAGTGGTTTTAAGCTCGGCTGTTATTTAAGCTGCAGCTGAATAACATGGTCTCGGGGCTATTTGAAAATAATTGTGTTAAATTTTCATTTTTGCATCTCCTGTGATGTCCCTTTAATGAATAGAACCTTCAATAAATTTCCTGTGAAATAGATTAGAACAGCCCTTAAAACAGCGAAATGAAGTTTTCTTGATGAAGTCCTTTAGAAGAGTTGTCGTTGCATCCAATTATATTAAATATTGGTAATCCCAAATTTATAAAAACTATACGTTTGTTAAGTTGAACCTTTTTTATACTCAGGTGGCAAACAAGCTTTCGATTCACCTGATAGTAAGCGATTACCGTAGCCTATTAACACCTGCAATACAAGAGGTATTACGCGCGTGTTGCCGGCCCCGAAGAAACCTCTTTACCTCTTTTTTGAAGAACCCCATACTATAGTCTCTGGGAAAGACCTCGACAATCAGTCGCTCTAAATTTTACTGTTTACCAATATGTCGTAAACCGGTACAGTTCTCGACCTGTCATATAAAGTCAACTTGGGTTTTATTAAATGTTAAAGCCACATAGTCATTAGGCAGTACTAGGTAACTCTTAATTTGTTTGACAGGGGGGAAAGGGCTTGTTAGTAATGGGGTCTAATAGTTCCATTGCTAGCATATACCCTATCAGGTCGACTTCCACGCGGTTTTACTTGGAAACCATTATGGTTAAATTATGTTCAATTCGTCACAATGAGCCAACTGACCTGCTTTCATCCTCACCTATAATTCTTCACTGGTGTCCCGTCAGTGTATATCGATAGCGCGGGTGGGTTTACCATGTCATTTTCACCCATAAAAAACATGTTCGACACTTGCATGTTGCATGACACTAATTGCCGCACAAACTAATTAATCCACGCGAGTGGATGCAACGCAAACCGCAGTGTTCACTATTGCATTTCTTTTATAATCATGAAATTGCTGTGTCGTCCCGGCTTAGAATGAGTCAATCCTTCCTTTCCCGTGGATGTTGTAAGAGGTGACTAAGGGAACTTAATGGTCTAGGAATAGGCAGCAGCGTCCCTTTTAAAACATCGCCACAACCTAATTGCAATTGTCAACCCGCCTGCTAAGCATGGCAACTATTAACAAATTCCTTCTTATGGGATCTTAGGTTTAACCGTGGACTAATATAATAATATATATATTCAGTATTTAAAGTGATAAAGCATATAACATTGAGCTAAACGCGAAAGACTATGTGCATCGTGTACGTTTTTTTTCTATTTTCATCATGTGCATGCATTTGCAGCAACGATGTCAACATTGTAGCGTAAAATCGGTGAAGAAATGACTAGTTACTGAAACATCATTTTGCCATTTGCTCTGAAACCCTGAAACGCTGGAAAACGAAAGATGCACGTCGACCTCATCATGTGGGACGACATTTCACAAACACCAATTGACATCCCGTTGGTAAATATTAGTTCACACTAATATTTACATTTAGTAGCACAATAACTCCAATTTTAATAAATCAAGAGTCAAGCCAATCGCATGGTCTTCAAGCTAGTATACGTTACACACCTTGTCTTGCTCATACCTTGTTTATAAATATGCTGGCTCTTTTATTTATGTTGTTATTTATTAATTGTATTAATTTTAAATGAAAATACCGTCTGTTGATCCGGCTCGAAGGACCACTTAATTATCTTTATAAATATGTTGTCTCTGTTTATTATGCTGTTATTTATAAATTGTGTTAATTTTAAATAAGAATATCGTCTATTAACGCGAATATTAATTTATTTGTAATGTTCTTTTTTTAGAAAAAAAACTGTAATAGTAAATATGTATAAAGGTTCATTTTGAACATACCTTCATATTTATTTTGTCACCTTCATCTTTACATTGTATAAAGCAAATAAAGTATACGCCCTTACCTTGTGATATGAGAAACCAGGTTACGAACGACTAAGGCTAAAACCCACAACATTCAGACCCGAACCAATTTAGAAAATTTCAACTCTTTAGACATTGAACGAAACTAAATTAACCCGATCAGAAATGGAACTTGGGATCTCATTAGGCAAATCAGTATGTTTTATTTCAAGTTGACATTTTCTTTTACTAGTGTATGACAGTAAAACATATTTGTGATAAAAAGTAATGGGTAACAGGTTATGTTCTTAGTCGAGCGACGTGTTGGGCATCAACTATTGCTCTGTGAATACATGGCTTTAATTAAGCTGACACGCGGCCGTAAACCGGACACTTGGAGCGAAACATTTTCCTGATTAGTTGCTATAGGTGCTGACACATGTCTGTGTTTCGGTTTAAAGAGTGGGATATGGCAGTGAAATTACAGGGTACGGACGGCATAATACCATAATCCTCAAGGATGGAAACGCAAGAGCGTCCCGGATTATTCTGTGAGTTTCATGGTGCAGTTTATATTTATAGACGACGCTTATTATTTTCCATACATTTATTATTTCAAGTTGCATAAAGAGTACAGTTAAGGCCGGGTCCACACTATAGTACCGCTCTTGGTTCGCTCTCGGCCTGGTAAAACATTATTATGTAAGAAACAATGTCTGTATTCACACTACAATCAATGGTATGACGATAAACTTCAGAGCAGAGACTATGGGATTTTATTCACCTGCTTAGAAAACATATTAGGAATCCTTGAAATCCAGCAGAAGAGCATGCATTGACGGATATAGAAAGAAGAAAGTAGGACTCACCGACCGGATTAACTTGCTGGATAGTTCAAGACTTTGGATGCGCCCTATGGCTTTGACTCCTTTTCCAAACACCAAAACTGGTTAGATTCACAATTAGGATGTAAAAGACATGCGAACTTTTATAGATTTTCTTATCTTTTTCCACTTAGAGTGAGCAACACAAGCTAAGGAACTAGCGACCGCCATAATGTTATTTTTTTATTTGACATTTAAACACAGATGTCGCTGATTGGCGCGAAAATTTGAAACAGAGTTGTTAATGAGTTAATGAAAATATGTTATTATAAATGAAAAGAAGAATTAGGAAAGAATGTCGGAATATTCCAATTAGGAACGTTCCAATTAGGCTCGAACTATTTGTACTGGCCATATCGAGTGTAGTGTGGATCAGGCCTAAAATGTTCGCCAGCGACTTTAATTCATTAATTCGCCGCCTACCGCCACCGTTTGCGGCCGCTGCGCCGTTCGCGGTGGACGAGCGTGGCGGCGCCATATTTGTGTCGCGAGGCCCTTATATTTTAATTAGCGAGCCTCAAAACGTCCCTGCCCTCGAAGCGACAACGGTAACACAATAGAAACAACAAAGGCTAATCTAGCCTAATGCATGAAAGGTGGGTGGGCAATATGCCATTTTAATTTCGAATGTGTTAATTAAACGGGAATGTTTTGCGTCATTTGCATACCTGCTTGTTTGTACGTGCTGCCAGTGAATTTGTTTTTGCGACTCTATTATGTGATTACGTCGCCAATTCTGAGCCATTAATTTTTGCAATTATTTTTTTAATCCATATTGTTTATTGCTGTAATGGTTGAATGTTTATATTAGACTAAGGGTCCCGGATGGTCCCGAAACTAGTCGAGTTTTCTGGACCAAATTATATATAAGTTAAACTTTTAGTTATTACATTAAAATATTAATATTGTAATATTTGAATTTTTTTTTTTATTGGAGTGTGTATATTATCACTGTCATATCTTTCGTATTTTTCTATTTTTTTTTTTGAGAATGGTAATCAAGATAGAAATTACTAGATAGAGACTTTGTACAAAAGTCGTTTGCTTGGGTACCTTCGTCCCATTCGTGTTTCAACCGTGAAGCAGTTGTGTTTGCATGGTTACCACTTTCTATCAGGTGGGTCGTCAACTTGTTTGCCATTCTAAGTTAAGTATAAAAAAAATATTGGAATTTAAATCTAATCTGAATTTTGTATAATTCCAATTAGATTTCGGAAAAATCAGGTTTTTTAAACCTATACGCTAAAAATACCTAGTCTGTGTAATGTCCGCTCACGGGACGCTACAAATGTGGATTTTCCACCATTTTGCATGACACAGTTGAAAGGATATTTGATGAAAAAATACCTTACTAAGTCAATACAACAGCAAACAAGTATTACAATCTCACAAAAGATTATATCACTCTGCGTACATAACTCGTCTAACAATTGCCAACTTTTTACAGCGACTGTTTTCACATCAAGACGTTAGAAACAAGTTGATGACAACAGTGAGTGCGCGGCGCGGCACGGCCTGACAGATGACGGGCCGGGCGGCGACGCTCTACCCGCATTCCAACTTCTCACATTACTCTCCCGCTCAACCAACTTTCCCACTTAATATGTCGCCAAACATATTCTCTATGATATAACACTCTTCAAGTTTACGCCCCGAGTTATAGTCGAGAAATCTTAAAAATATTACAAGTGTTGTTGAAAGAATACGTTGATTTGCATTTATATGTATATTATTTAAAGATTTAATCTGTTAAATGGGGAAGAGGGATTGTTAGTAATGGGATCTAGTTTCCCCATTACTATACAGGGTGTATTGCTCAGGTCTTTTTAAATAGAAGATAATGGAATGGTAACCTCACCTGCGCTTCGGTTTGAAGGGTTCCCACCCTTCACACTAACACGAAACACAGCCATGCAAACACAACTGCTCCACGGTTGAAATTCGGTTCTAAATTCTACTAAGTATATCTACGGAACGTTTAGTCGAACCTAATTAGAAATTAGAAATTTACTATTTTCAATCACCAAGCACTATTAATGTATAGATATAAACAGTTCCATGATTATCACAGAATATACTGTATCGCCTATGATACCCCCATGGTGAGTATTATACCGTCCACACTTGGACGCTTGGATAAAACTATTCAAGTGTAGTTTTTAGGAATTGCCATTCCTAAAAACTACACTTGAATAGCTTTATCACCATACCCTGTAATTTTAGTTTGTATTTTTTTATATGTTTATCATATCTATTACACTGAACAGTCGTATTCTAATATTAATTAAACAAACGCAAAACGTAGCTACGCCATTTAATTCCCAAGGCACGAGAGAGCGCCACGCCGCAGCGTCGCCGCGTCGCCGTCGCCGTTGCCTGCACGTGTAGGATTTTTTCAAACCACAAAAGGGCGGGACTCGGAAAAACAATAATTGTTTCCATTAAAAAGCTTTTACTCACCAGTAATTCTAGGCACTTAAAAGATTTGTTATTTGTTGTTACAGATTAGGTACGTAATGGCGATAACGCAAGTATCGCCATGGGCTGGGAAGGAAATTAGGTGGCTTTGAACTGAGAATGCCTATACTTTTTACAATAATCTAAAAATCTAACCAAAACATGTCGGATGTGAAATAATTTTAATATACTCATAATCTACCTTATATATAACGTACCTTTCCTACACTAGATTACTCGCCAATTATTTATTTTTTCTCTAACTGCACTGGGTTAGCTGAAAGAGATCTCTTTTAGAGATATTTTTTTATACAACTTAGAATGGCAAACTAGCTGACGGCCCACTTGATAGAAAGTGGTAACCGTCGCCTATAGACATGAGCAGTACCATGGATATAACAGAGTGTACTGTTTCGCCCATGATTCCCCCCATGCGTTGCCATTCCTGAGGACTCAGGTGTTATTCCTCTGTACCCAGTAAATTCACGCCATATCCCACCCTTTAAAGCGAAACACAGCCATGCAAACACAGCTACTTCACGGTTGAAATACAAATGGGACAGAGGTACCCAAGCAATCTACTTTTGTACAAAGTCTCCCTCTAGACCTCCCTTGCTAACGCTTCCTAAGAATATATAAAATGGAATGGTAATCCTGTCTGTACTATTGGTGTACGCTAGCGGGACATCAATAAGAGATCATAGGTAAGGATGAAATAAGGTCAGTTAACCTATTACGGCGAATTTACTAACTCAATCTTCTCAGCAAATTTTCCCCACCATTTTCCTGCACTACACTTCAAAGAGCTTAAATTTATCTGTTTCGTTCTGGATTATTCATGTCTCACATTCACATAATGCTATACTCCAAATTTAGCTCCAATCAATAATTATGTTCCATCGTTTCATCAATCAATTGGTTTTGTGAAATTCCAAAAAATCTAAAAATGGGACGCTTTTTATAACGGCACAAACAACAAAATCAGCGGAGCAAAATAATGAATCAAAAAGCAATGAAGTAAATTAGAAACTTCAATTCTCTGATCTCCTTAACTTTTAAGAGGCGAAACTGAATGGAGTTGTGAATAAGTTTAAAATGTAATAACGTTTTAATCGAGCACCTTGAAACCCAGAGTGAATTCCGAGAATCACTGGAGTGGTCTTGAACGAGATAAAGTACCCAGTAGCCAGCTGCTTGGATAGTCGGCGACTACACTCTGCCGAGGAGGGAAAGGGATTGTTAGTAATGGAGACTAAGAATCTCATTGCTAGCAATATACCCAACCAGGTCGACCTCCTCGCGGTTCCCCCTAGAAACTATTATGGTTAATTCCTAATGAATTCATCATGATAGGGTTACCTGGCCAGCTTTCATTCTCATCTATCACCCTTCACTGGTGCTCCGCCAGCGTATCCCGTTAGCGCAGGCGGGGTTACCATACCATTTTGAATTTGAAAATTTGAATTAACTGACAAAAAGTTGAGCTGTTTTTGAGACTCGACGCTCTATTTATATAAACTAAGGGAGTAAATTATATTATAAAGAAATTTGTTAACTGTTAATTTAGCAGTGAGCGTGCTAAGAGTGCCAACAGAGATATTACTCCATAATATCTAAACTTGCTACATTAGAATGGTGATGTTCGAGGCAGTGCGCAGTGCAGATGCTTTCCGGTGAGTGCTGGAACAAAGCGTGTTTTACTAATGCAACAGCCCGCCGGCGATGCTGGCTTTCAACATAGACAATTCCAGTAAGAAATACGATTCAAACAGCTACAATATTCTAGCTTTTATAATAAATAGGTTTTGAACAATTTCTAAAAGAAAAATGTTCTAAATTAGCCTTAAATATTTTAAGACACAATTGCACAATTATATCGCCAATTATGAATCGATTTCGATTATTCTTTTTAAAATAATATGACCAAAAACTGTCCTATATGAATAAATTATATTCGTTTTATCTTAATTTTTAGTTGTTCGTGGAGGTCGACCTGACAGAGTACATCGCTAGTAACAGGGCTATTTGACCCCATTACTAACAATCCCTTCCCCCCACTTCACACCTATTTACCAAACCGACAGCGTTTAAATATTACAGTTTAAATGTAAATAGTGATATTAAAAATGTGAATCCAAAAATAGTCCGAGGTTAGTGACGGCGATGTGCTGTGTTATTATTATTTCAGCGTATGTAATTAGAGCTGCTGGAGGCCAGCGCTGAGCTCCTGAGGCGGGTGGGTGCCGCCTCACCACACTCACCACAGACTACTGTAACCAAGTAGTGCTACGCGCTTTCATCTACATTACTGAGGCCCGCGAATGATTTTTTATGCAACTTATAATGGCAAACAAGCTGACGGCCCACCTGATAGAAAGTGGTACATCGTCGCCTATAGACATGAGCAGTACCATGGACATAACAGAGTATACTGTTTCGCCCATGATCACCCTATGCGTTGCCATTCCTGAGGACTCAGGTGTTATTCCTCTGTACCCTGTAAATTTACTGCTATATCCCACTTTTCAAATCGAAACACAGCCATGCAAACACAACTGCTTCACGGTTGAAACACGAATGGGACAGAGGTGCCCAAGCAAATGACTTTGGTGCAAAGTCTCCCTCTAAATATCGTAGTCGTTTGAGACGTAGACTGACCAAGATAACAAGCAATATTTCCATAACATATTAGTGTCCGACTGAGCATTCGGTTTCGGTATCAGTTCAAGAGTTTTCGGATTCAATACAAAATTGGCCAATGCCAAAACTAGATTAGGGTTATTTTTTATGTTATTTTGACTCACCGGGAGACTTAGTACAAAAGTCGATTGCTTGGATACTCAGGTGTTAGTCCTCAGGAATGGCAACGCATGGGGGGTATCATGGGCGAAACAGTATACTCCGTTATGTCCATGGTACTGCTCATGTCTATAGGCGACGGTTACCACTTTCCATCAGGTGGGCCGTCAGCTTGTTTGCCATTCTAAGTTGTATAAAAAAAAACAATTTTGTAGTTTTTATCTATTTTTTTAATGGGTGATAATGGAATGGTAATCCCGCCTGCGCTATCGGTATACATTGACGGGGCACCAGTGAGGGTATGATGAAAGCAAGTCAGTTAGCCCATCATGAAAAAATCCACAAGAATTAACCATGATGGTTCTCAGGTGGGGCCACGTGGAGGTCGACCTGATTGCTGGCAATAAGTCCGTTAGACCACATTACTAACAATCTTTTTCCCCCAGTTTTTATCTAATAGCTTTATAGTTTCTCACGAATTGAATATGTTATAGCTTTCAGCCAAAATTGACGTAGGATCCTAAATATTACTTCATTGTGAAACCTTGTTCCGATCTAATATAAACCCTCGTCTTATATTGAAAGTTACTTGATAACCTCACGTGTTATTCGCCAATTGAATTCTATTAACAAGTGGCCATCGAGAGCTCAGAGACTTAGCGGCTATCTAAATGAATTATCTTAATTATGATTACAAACCGCACGGCAACCCAACCTGGAGATAATGTAGCAATAATATTACAAGTCCCGACCTACACGAGTCAACCTTTGAAGATGGAAATATCTAAGTCTCGGATTAGATTAAATTGATAACGAGAACGTAGATAGACTAGGCTAATTGACAATATTAATAGAATACTGGCTTTTATCCGCCACTTCGACCACGTTTTTTTATAATACAGGGTGCAAACGAGCATGCGGCTCACCTGATAGTGGCTACTGCTGCCAATGGGAGGACAGGGATTGTTAGCAATGGAGTTTGACAGCCCCATTGCTAGCAATATGCCTTATTAGGTCGTTCCACGTGATTCCCCTGGAAACCATCGTGAACAATTCTTGTTGAATTCGTCACGATGGGCTAACTGACCTACTTCATCCTCATCTATCATCCTTCGCTGGTGCCCCACCGGTGTATACCGATAGCGCGGGTGGGATTACCATTCTATTATCATCCATCAAAAAAAAAACTGCCGCCAATGATTACCCGCAACACCAAAGGCATTGCAGGTGTGCTGCTGGCCTTTTAAAAAGGAACATGTTTTTTTATTGAAAGTTACGATGTCGTATCGGTACAGAAATACTGCTGCTGGAAGTTGATTCCAAAGAGTGGTTGTGCGTGGAAGAAAGTACCTTGAAAAACGCACGGTGGAAGACTCGTCACGTCACGCCACTCGTCCAGATGGTTAAGATGGAACTTTAGTTTATGGCCGGTTGTACGGAAGTAAAAATCAGCAACAAGTATCAAAATTTATTAATAAGTCTGGATAAAAATTAACATGTGTCTTTCTCCATTCCAAATAGTAAATTACCAAGTACACTGCAATGGCAATGGTACTCCTCATTCCTCTAGCGTTACTTCTCCTAAGGACTAAGGTGTAGACGCATAACATTGCGTCCATAGCCTGTAATTTTACTACCATGCATTCTTCAAACCGAATCACATTTATGTAAACTGGTGGCAGGAATACAAGTGACGCAGTAATGCCCAAGCAAATAACTTTTAAACAGCCTCCCTGAAATAAAAAAACAATCGTTTTTTTTCTCAATGTCCTCTAAAGAAAAATTGTACGCAAGAATTTTTTGGCGATAAGGTCGCATTTTTGTTTACTTCGCAATAAAATTTACTGTGTTTATATTTTTTTATACAACTTAGAATGGCAAACAAGCTGACGGCCCACCTGATGGAAAGTGGTAACCGTTGCCTATAGACATGAGCAGTACCATGGACATAACAGAGTATACTGTTTCGCCCATGATATCCCCATGTGTTGCCATTCCTGAGAACTCAGGTGTTATTCCTCTGTACCTTGTAAATTCACGCCATATCCCACCCTTCAAACCGAAACACAGCCATGCAAACACAACTGCTTCACGGTTGAAACACGAATGGGACAGAGATACCCAAGCAATCGACTTTTGTACAAAGTCTCCCTCCGGTATATTTAAAGTATAAAAATAATCACATTACTTAAACATAATATCTGTAAGTAAATAAATAACAAACTAAATTACATTAACATTTCTTTTAGTCTAAATTGTATTTTAATTCACTAAACAGCATTAGACTACTGCTCCGCCTCAATCTTACAATATCCTGTGACGCCCAGTTTGAAATATTCAGCAGATTAACAGAAAGGTTTGCAGCTCAGTTTGAAACATTAATGTGTAGTTAGTTGCAAGGGCGCCGCGACGCGCCGCGGTGCAAACTGGACCTCTGACATTTCAAGCCACGTTTCCATGCGGTCAGTTGTTGCTATGGTAAACGGTGAATTGAATTTCATTTTCTACCGACTTCGAAAAAAGGAGATTTTCAATTCGATTTTTATTTCTTTGTTTATTACCTTATAATTGCGTTAGTTGTAAACCGATTTGGGAAATTCTTTTTTATCTGAAAGGATATACTTATAGGTTGGTTTCATAGAGATTTCATCAAAATCGATTTAGTAATTTAGTTTTTAAATCAACTTAACTGGTTTTAACAACACAAATGGGGGGTATCATGGGCGAAACAGTTTACTCTGTTATGTCTATGGTACTGCTCATGTCTATAGGCGACGCTTACCACTTTACATCAGGTGGGCTGTCAGCTTGTTTGCCATTCTAAGTTGTATAAAAAAAAAACCTGTAAATTCACTGCCATATCCCATCCTTCAAACCAAAACACAGCCATGCAACACTACTGCTTCACGGTAGAAACACGAATGGGAAAGAGGTACCCAAGCAATCGACTTTAAGCCTAACTGCAGTTGCCAGTCCGCCTACCAAGCAAATACTAGATAGACCTGCCTTATAAAGAACAGGCCTAGGTCCAGCAGTAGACAGACGGCTGATATGTTAATGTATATGCATTATTTGGAAGATTTTATTTGTAAAAGTGTTTACATAATGACCACGTTAAAATGACTGAAATAACTGGGATAAACATTGTCCAAATGGAGACAGAATAATTTTTATTGTAAATCACAATTTCAAATCAGGATATAACAAACCGACGGCGGCGTGGTGAAGCTTGAGCGAGTTAATAATAATATTGTTAGGCAGCTTAATTGAAATACTATTAAGTGAGTTTCAGCCACAATTCCGCTCGGATGGAATCCTTCCCTCATCTTTCTTGAATTTCAGCACTTTACTGTACCTACTTGATCTTTTATCCCTTCTTTGTAAATTAAGTACACATTTTAAACTTATTTAAATGTCTTTTTGATCTCGTCTTTATTTAACCCTGAGAGATTTAACTAGAGATTTGGATGGACTGTTAGTACTCAGTAATACCTGTTGATATTATTACATAAAAATTATGTTCCACAAGTTTTTTTTTTTTTTTGATAAATAAATACCAAATAATAGGTTTTTTTTTCTTTTGTATACAATTTAGAATGACATACAAGCTGACGGCCCCCGTGATAGAAAGTGGTAACCGTCGCCTGTAGACATGAGCAGTACCATGGACATAACAGAGTATACTGTTTAGCCCATGATACAGCCCCATGCGTTGCCATTCCTGAGGACTCGGGTGTTATTCCTCTGTACACTGTAAATATATAGAATATTATGAATTATGTATAAAAATGTTACATGCCAAATTGGCTGAATGTGCAAGATACTTATTGTCATTAATTCCATCCCGTTACGTCACGTACATTCACAGGAACATCATTTCTTTATATAAATATAATTTCATTTAAAAAAAAAAACTAACTTCAATTGTAGCAGAATCAATGATTTTGATTTAAAACTAAATTACTGATACGATTTTGATAAAAGTTTATTTATTTTATTTATTTATGTATACTTTTGCTCACATTGAAATATTCACATTTTCAACCGTGAACCAGTTGTGTTTGCATGGCTGTGTTTCAGTTTGAAGGGTGGGATATAGCAGTGAATTTACTGGGTACAGAGGAATAACACCTGAGTCCTCAGGAATGGCAACGCATTGGGGGCAGGGGGGTATCATGGGTGAAACTCTTATGTCCATGGTACTGCTCATGTCTATAGGCGACGGTTACCACTTTCCATCAGATGAGCCGCCAGCTTGTTTGCCATTCTAAATTGTATAAAAAAAAATGTCTACAGGGCGGACTTAATACCTGACATTCTCTACCAGTCAACCACCATGCCAGACAGAGAGAGCAAAAAGTTCAATGTAACCAATCTGTAAATATATCCTTTTATATAAAAAAAAAGTGTTTTTAAAATCGGTTTGCAACTGACGGAGTTTAAAAAATACACATTAAAAAATACAACCGAATTGAAAATCTTTTTTTTTTTTAAATCTATTGAAAATATAATGTAAATTTTATACAAAAACCAATGTTATATTTCAATTTCTTTATTTATTTCATATAACTTTGAGTCCATTTTTTATTAGTACTTAACGTATTAATAGAACGCTGATAAAAAACGAGTCAACTAATTTGACAATTAACTGACAAATGGTTGATCCGTTTTTGAGACTCGATGCTCTATCTATATAATCTAAGATTATAACAAATTTGTATGCTCTTTTATCTTATTTTTTTTTTTCAATTAAAATATTGTACTAGTTCTTAATATTTATTTCAAAGTGAACCAATAAATGATATACCCATTTGGCAGTTCTGTTTCTATGGAATTCCGTCATGAATACGTGGAGTCTGTTTTAATGTTCTTCTATGTGTTTTAGTGCAAACGATATGAGATATAAGATATTGTGAATTAGCATGTGAAGTACACACGCGAGACTGTCTACGTGTTTATTTAACAGATAAAAATAACTGTTTTTAACGAGCGACGAGCGCTCGTAAATAGTGCACGGCGAGCACTGAAAAATGTAATCGGAACATTCCAGAACATAGTGTATATAGCTTTACGAATGGGACAGAGGTACCCAAACGACTTGTACAAAGTCTCCCTTTGGTGAATATTTTTACCTGCAGTTTTCTTCATACAAAACGCAAAATTATATTCGTAAACAACAAAAATAGTCACGTCCGAAAAGTAGATTTCATTGTCAGCATCCTTTTTTGTTTTCGCATTCAATCGAGAGGATTTTATACAAAGTCGTAGCCCGTTATAAATTGGCACCGTCACTAGAAAACCGACAGAGGAAAACGATTTTGTTTCATAAGTCGCAAAGGAAATGACTGTTAACGATATGCCAAATAAAAATTCGATCTGGAACATTCTCATAATAACTTTTTTTTTATATAATTTACAATGTCAACAAGCTCACAGCCTGTTTGATGGACAATGGTAATCATTACCTGCAGTAGTAACCTTTTCAATTAGTGTCCGACTGAAACAGGTTTTACAGGCGAAACCGAAACCGAAACTTACTGAAACATATTTAAAATTTCTCTTCTATACTGAAATCTAGTGTATTTTTTACACAATTATTTACACAAACACACAGATAGTTGAAGGGATAGTTAAAATAAACACTAATTAAAGTATGTAACAAACATGTTATACATATTTATATGTCTCTTGATACGCATGGGGGGTATCATGGGCGAAACAGTATACTCTGTTATGTCCATGGTACTGCTCATGTCTATAGGCGACGGTTACCACTTTCCATCAGGTGGGCCGTCAACTTGTTTGCCATTGTAAGTTGTATAAAAAAAATTATAGGAGGCAAAATTATTTTATTCATTTAATTCTGCAATATTATTTTTAAGACTTACGTTAACTTTTTAACAATGTCTATCTATGTACGAGGTCTGTCCGGAAAGTTCGTATAAAAGTGTTCTGGAATGCGAGAAAGAGGAGTGGGGAGGCCAGGTAAGCGCAGGACCCCTTCCTTATATCCCTAACAATGCTTCAGTTCTGGTCTGACCGCCGTGCGGTGCGAACTGGCTTGTCACGCCATCTGTGAAGTTACCTCTTAACGAAACCCCGTCGGCATGGAGCCCGCTTCCGTTGAAGAGCAGCGCGTCGTAATCAAGTTTCTCTCGAAACTCGGCAAGAATGGCCGTGAAATTTTTGCCGATCTCAGAACAGTTTATGGGGATGATGCTGTGAAGGAACCAACCGTCCACAAGTGGCTAAAAAGATTCAGAGAGGGCCGAGAAAGAGTTCGATGTTCGGGGGATTGTCCATCAAGAATTCGTCCCTCCAGGCCAGACAGTTGATGGAAAATTCTACGTCGATGTGCTCAGACGCCTCAAAGCTCGTGTGGCACGAGTTCGTCCAGAATTGGCGCGAGAGGGGCGTTGGATTCTTCACCACGACAATGCCCCTGCCCACACCTCTCTTGTTGTCCGTGAGTTTTTGAGTAAAAATTCCATTACGGTGACCGAACACCCCCTATTCGCCGGATTTGGCCCCGTGTGACTTCTTCTTGTTCCCAAAAACCAAATTGGTACTTCGGGGGCGGCATTTGGGGGACATAAATGAGATAAAAAAAGCTACGACGGGGCAGCTGAGAAACCTACAACCAGAGGACTTTCAAGGAGCCTTCTCACAGTGGAAACGGCGTTGGCACAAGTGCATTATGTCACAGGGGGAGTACTTTGAAGGGGATAAAATTGATTTACCTGAATAATTGTAAAATAAAATTTTTAAAAAACTTTTATACGTACTTTCCGGACAAACCTCGTATATGTAAGTCACATCCGAGCACACCAATGCCAACAACAGCCCTCTATTTATTTATTTATTCATTAGTATATGTATGTATATAAGACGGACTTAATGCTGCATACTTTCTTCTCATTCCTTATCAAAATCATCATGATTTTAGCCATTATTTGTCCACTGCTGGACATAACCCTTCCCCATAGACTGCCATAAGGAAGGGTCCTAAGCCACCTGCATCCACTGACATTCTGTAATGCATTTGAGATCGTCACTTCATGTAGTGGAGGGGTCGTCCTACACTTCGTTTGCCCGTACGGGGTCGCCACTAAGGAGCCTTTCTTCCCCACCGGTTGTCGGTTCTTCGAGCCACTTGACCAGCCCATTGCCACTTCAGCTTGCTTATTCGGGCTATATCAGTTACTTTGGTTCTTTTGCGGATATCCTCGTTCCTTATGCAAACAATTAATAATAGCGGAGTCAAATCGGTTGCCAAAAATGGAAACAGGACTCATCATCGTCATCGTATATAACAGGAATTTTATGAACTCGCTATGTTTGTCGTTTGTCATTTATAGGAAACTTCTTCATAAATTAGTTATTATATCCCCATATATTAACTACAATTTCGCTATAATATTTAAAAAAAATATAGATTATTACTAACAGACCTGGCAAATGTTTATTTGTCCATGCCGCCACCCACCGGGTTCATTTTAATTTTCCAGAATGAAACTATTACTCAAGTGGGTACGTTACACCCTTACCAACACGGAATTTTCATATATGAAAGAACATTCCAGTACGGTCCACCGTCTGTGGAAATATTCACTCAGGCAAAATTTTGAGCTGGTTTTGGCGAAATGTTTGTAAAGGAATACTCCATCAAGCTCTTAATAAATTAGTTTGGATCCAACACTTACAGAGTCAGATTAAAGACCTTCTGGAGTCACTAACAAAGTTATTTCTGTAGAATCACCAAGTAACTACGAAGCAGTTTCCTACAAAATAATACCAATGAATGACAGAAAGAAAACTGTTTATAGTTCTCTTTAAAAAATGATACAGATAACAATGATTCCAGTTATTCTATTAAAATCATCATCAACATCATATCAGCTCTAAATTGTCCACCGCTGAACATCTTGGGGGAAGGGGTATTGGGGTTTTGCCATTAGTTGCCATGCTTGGTTGGCAACAGCAGTTAAGCTTCAGAGATGTAAGATAAACGATACTGTCCATCCTTAGCCCTCCATTCCTCTTACGACAGCCACAGGAAAGGAAGGAGTGGCCTATTTTATTCTGGGACTACACAGCCAATCTAATACAATGATACTAATTAAAGTTACATCACCTGGATGCTATAACATACATACATATGTATATAACGGGAACTTATTATATATTCTTTCTTGCACTTGTAAATTACATTGTTAATGCATTTATAAATATTGTGAGCAAGGGTGGACTTATCTCTGACAGAGATCTCTTCCAGTCAACCCAATACAGTTAGAAATTATGTTGTTAGCGGGCAGCTGAAGTGCTACAACTATTAATATTTAGAGTACATAAACAAATATACAGTTAAATAAAATATTAAGATACATAATAAAATATTACATAAATACATATACTATAAATAAATATAATACCTACCTACCTACCTACTAATACAATGGATGTTAAAATAAATGAATATACTACCTACAATAGAAATTTAGTTCAATGATTCTAAGGTTTGACAGTTCAATTATAAAAATGAAAAATTAAGATTATGACTCAAACGAAAGAAAATGTAACTTCAACCTTTTCTTGAAAGAGGTAATTGAAGGGCTCTCTTGTATGTGGGAAGGGAGTTTGTTCCATAATTGGGCAGCTCGATACGAGAAAGAGTTGTCCATAAAATGTGTTCTACACAAAGGTAGGTCGAGAATCCTGGACTGAACTTGACAGGAGTGTTTGGGACGGATTGGTGGTGGTAATAATTTAAACCGAGAGCGGAGGTACGATGGAGAATTGGGGTTATTAGGTATGTTATAAAGGAAAGAAAGGATGTGCATATCACGTCGAAGTCAGATAGGGAGCCACTTTAACTTATATATAGATATAAGTAGAAATGAATCTAAGTTTTAAGAATAATATCACCTGGATTGGTAATTCCAGCGTTTTCTTATGAGTAGACATTAAAAGCGATATGGGAAGCTGTCTTTATACAAACTGTATCTATAACAAGATATCACTCAGACTAATTTGCATGGAAATTACTAAAATCATGTCGTTCACTGAAGTCCTGAGCAGACGAGAGATATTTTGCTCCAGGATAAACACTTTTCTTCTTGGAAGCAGTGTACTCTTACAACATAAAGTGCATCGGGGACATAGCCTAGGGATGAGGGGAGGAGGGCATTGAGAGGGGATACTCTACCTTAAAATGAAAGGTGCCTAAAAAATTGGATAGATTTGCTTTTTCGAAGTCATTTAATTATGAGTTCTGCCCTTCCTTAAACTTGGGTCTAGCTACAGCTCCGATCGGGAGACATTGTTAGTTTTTTAATGGATGATAATGGAATGGAAACCCCGCCCATGCCAACGGTATACACTGGCGAGGCACCAGTGAGTGATGACAGGTGAATATGACCTGGTCAGGTTCAACAGATCAGGTAGCCTATCGTGATAAATACATCTGTGATTCAGCACGATAGTTTCCAGGGGGGATTATATAGAGGATGACCTGACAGCAAGCAATAGGACTGTTTCTCCACATTACTAAGAATCCTTCCCCCCCCCCCCTAAAGGGGCTTTTGTTAATAATGACGACTAGGAGTACCCTATCAAGTCAATCTCCCCTTGGTACCACTGAAAACTATCCTGGTGAATTGCGATGAGTCAACTTACTTGACTTCATTCTCATCTATCATTCATCACTGGTATCCCGCCAGCGTAAACAAATACAAAAAAAAAAAAACCATAAAATATTACGTATAGCGCAAGCGAAGTTACATTCCATTATAACTCAAAAAATTACGCCTCGTGGCGTACAATTTCAGGGGTTTCATTGTGATTATTTTACGCCCAGAATTGTCTCTCGTTTGATTTGAAAAGTGTGGGAAGACGAAGTATATATAAAAGGAAATTTTATTTCTCGTGTACTCAGCTCATTAGATTCACACAGGTGCCTCTCGATACCATACATTATACATTATGTGCTTGGAAAAATAATAATCTGTTGACATCTCTCTGCCGATATGATTTATTTTGTGCTTATTTCATTAATTTATTTATAACTTACCAGAGGGAGACTTTGTACAAAAGTCGTTTGCGTGGGCACCTCTGTCCTATTCGTGTTTCTACCGTGAAGCAGTTGTGTTTGCATGGCTGTGTTTCGGTTTGAAGGGTGGGATATGGCGTGAAATCATGGGCGAAACAGTATACTCTGTTATGTCCATGGTACTGCTCATGTCTATAGGCGACGGTTACCACTTCCCATCAGGTGGGCTGTCAGCTTGTTTGCCAATTCAAGTTGCATAAAAAAATAATTTGCATTGTTGCATATAATTTAAAAACGGAAATTTGAAACAATATTACGTTTCGTTAAATATTTTTTAACGTTTTATATTAAATTTTTAAGCGGCATCCAAAAAAAAAATCTCGACTTATTTTTTACCTTAATCGCAAAGGATTCGTCATATTTTTATGCTATGACGCGATGATGGCGTCAATTTTGAACCGATTTCCACAATAAAACATACTTAATTCCTGTATTTCGGTATGAAGGGTGGAATATGGCGTGAATATACAGGGTACAGAGGAATAACACCTGAGTCCTCAGGAATGGCAACGCATGGGGGGTATCATGGGGGAAACAGTATACTCTGTTATGTTCATGGTACTGCTCATGTCTATAGGCGACGGTTACCACTTCCCATCAGGTGGGCCGTCAGCTTGTTTGCCAATTCAAGTTGCATAAAAAAATACATATCTTTTCTTCTTGTAGGGGACCTTCAAGTTGTATTTGTTCGGAAACGCTACTGCAGTATACCTAGTCGTCATTACTAACAATCCCTCCTCCCCGGGTGGAAAGGGATTGTTAATAATGGAGACTGAGAAACCCATTGCTAGCAATATACCCAAACAGGTCGATCTCCTCGCGGTTTCCCCTGGAAACTATCATGATTAATTCCTGATGAATTCATCATGATGGGCTAACTGGCCTGTTTTCATTCTCATCGATCACCCTTCACTGGTGCTCCGCCAGCGTATCCCGTTAGCGCAGGCGGCATGGCGGGGTTACCATTCCATTTTCACCCATAAAAAACCCTCCTCCCCTCCCCCCACTCCCTACACACACGAGTAGGAAGGTATATACGTGTATACGGATTACATCTGTTTCCAATACGCACATACATCTCCTTCATAATAAGAGATATTGCGAGCTTTGTAACGTTAAATTAAAACATTTTACAAAAGGATTACAGGAGGTGATTAAAAAGCCAACTCCAGGTGAGTAGCTGCAGTAGAGTTGCGTCGACTCCTATACAATTTATAGACTGTGGTCTGAGCTCGCTATTAACCGCTACATACTGTCGAAGCATACCAACAGTAAGCCCGAGTTCACACTGAACATAATGTCAGCAGTTAACTGAACAGTGTGAGAATAAGAGGTTCAGTGCCGACGTGACGTCAAACTTCCTTAAGGAGTGTTCACACCAATGTATAAACCGCTGCCGAATACTAGCGTGTATTACATTTTATTTGAAAAGATTTTAAAATGATATCTAACTATATATACATACAAAATGGGAATTTAACAAACCTACTGTAAGTGGGAGGGAGAAGGGATTGTTAGTAACGGAGATTAGCAATCCCTATTTAGGCATGTGTGCGTTGGTTTGCCCTTGCCGATTGGGTACTTTCAAGTTTATTTTACTGAATTTACAGTAATAACGAATTGTTGTTGTTTTGGATTAAATGCAATTAAATTATAACGAATGACGTGAATGTGGCTGCTGATTAGTGGGTCGTCGCAATTTGCTTCACCCTTCACGATCCTTTCAGAAACCATAGATTATGCAGTAACAATCTCATTGCTAGCAATTCTCCCATTCCCTTCCGGGTCGACCTCCAAGCGGTTCCCCAGGAAACCATCTGCCAACTAACCTACTTCATCATCATCTATCATCTCTCACTGGTGCCCCGTCAGTGTATACCGATAGCGCGCGCGGGTTTACCATTCCATTATCATCCAATCCCTTTACAATACCATATGGAGAATTTCAAAAAACGTGCCTACAAACATTTAAAAGACCTGCAACGCACAAACAACTCCTCACGTGTTGCAGGTGTTCATGGGTGACGGTAGCCGCTTCCCATCAGGCGGGCCGTCGGTTCGCTTACCACCCTAACAATAAAAATAAGTCGAGACAATTGTTGGAAACGACAAATACAGTAAGTTAGTTAAATTACCGGCGTATAGTTATATATAGTAGTATATACATATTATAAAAAAAAACCGGTCAAGGGCGAATCGGATTCGTGCAACGAGGGTTCCGTATAAAATCATCAGGTTTATATTTTTTGCGAAATATCTGCAAATTTACGGTTTTCGGATTTTTTCCATTACTTGTGCTTCATGACATTGCTTCTTAGCAAATTTCATGCTTCTAGGTCAATGGGAATTACGAAGTATGAACAAGTAGGTTTTATTTCCTTTGCGAATAATAAAATATACGATAAAAATGGCTTTATCTTTTAATTGCGTCGATTTAGAAGCTTGATTTTTTCACTGTTTTAAGATGTTGCAGGCCTGAGTATATGATAATAATTTCAACTTGATATCTCCACGAGTTCCTAAGAAAAAGGGTCTTGACGGACGGACGGATGGACGGTCGCACAACGAAAGAATCCAATTAGGATTCCGTTTTTTTCCTTTGGAAGTACGGGACCCTAGAAATGAACATAAGTTTTAATAATAAGATTTTAAAACGCGTAATCTTGTATTCGGGAAATCTAAATAACAATTAATAATACAATTTACCGATTTCAGATACATATGCAAATTTCCATTCGCTCTACACTGATACGTTATTTAGCTTCATGAATAAATAATAGTTAACTCGAGGGGGCTTCGTTTATAGTATTAAGATTGTTGTAATGTAAGCTGACTTCAAGTTCACGGTACGGTTCAAATGAACCTGCTTAGAGTCGTTCGCTGATTTGCTGATTTTGCTTTTAAAGGGAACAAAGGCTCAATATACTCTGAAATTTGTAGCACGGTGCGACTGACAGCTGAAATGAAATGAATTTGTATTACCATCATTCATCAGCATTTCAGCCATCATCCGTCCACTGCTGGACATAAGCCTCCCCCATAGACTGCCATAAAGAACGGTCCTGAGCCACCTGCATCCACTGACTCCCTACAATGCATTTCAGGTCGTCACTACATCTAGTGGAGGGTCGTCTTACACTGCGTTTACCCGTACGCGGTCGCCGCTCAAGAACCTTTCTTTCCCATCAGTTGTCGGTTCTTGGAGCTATGTGACCAGCCCATTGCCACTTCAGCTTGCTTATCCTTCGGGCTATGTCGGTTATTTTGATTCTTCGGATATACTCGTTTCGGATTCTATTACGCAAAGAAACTCCGAGCATAGTCCTTATTTATATTACTAGAGTGTCGGTAATTTTAGATGATAGAGGTTTACATTTCCCGTATAAGAAATTTACTTTTCTTCTTTTTTTTTTATACAACTTAGAATGGCAAACAAGCTGACGGCCCACCTGATGGAAAGTGGTAACCGTCGCCTATACACATGAGCGGTACCATGGACATAACAGAGCTGTTTCGCTCATGATACCCCCCATGCGTTGCCATTCCTGAGGACTCAGGTGTTATTCCTCTGTACCCTGTATATTCACGCCATATCCCACCCTTCATACCGAAACACAGGAATTAAGTATGTTGTATTGTGGTAATCGGTTCAGAATTGACGCCATCATCGCGTCATAGCATAAAAATATGACGAATCCTTTGCGATTAAGGTAAAAAATAAGTCAAGATTTTTTTTTGGATGCCGCTTAAAAATTTAATATAAAACGTTAAAAAATATTTAACAAAACGTAATATTGTTTCAAATTTCTGTTTTTAAATTATATTTCTTTTAATGATCAAACTGTTTATAATTACTCCTCTCCATCCAAAGGTTGTCTGGAAGAGATCGCTCTTAGCGATAAGGTCGCCCATTGTTTTCTTACTTTAATTCTTTATATTTATAATAAGTTTACTATTGTAATCTTTTGGAGGAAACAATAAAGAGTATCTATCTATCTGTCTCCATCGATGTTATTGTTTAAGTATATAATGAAATATTACAGACTTGCTCAGAACTGAGCAGATTTGCATGTAAGTTAATTTTATTATTTGTTAATTAATATCGATGACAATATTGTATCTAATGTGTACCTTTTGATATAAACAATTTAGATAAAATCGTAAACTGCATAACATCGGCCCACAGTCGCCGGCTGACTCTGAGTCTAATATGAACACTCCCTAACTGCGAATTAGTGATGTGAAGGCATATTGACTTGAGTATTGACTCGAATACCTTACTACTAGAGTACTTAATATACGTCAATATTCGTATAATAAAATATTAGAGTACATATTACGATTATTTACAGTATTCGAATACAAATTGTATATTTATAGTAAATTTTGTTTGTATTTTCCTTAATTATATAAAATAAACCTATTAAATGACGAAAGATTTATTACAATTGACAAGTAAGCTTCAGAAATCAATTTGAAAAATTATTCGAGTGTAATGAAGCACTCGAATACCCGTACTCGAGTGCTTGCCCAAATTCTCAGACTCGAGACAGGATTTGATTACTTTTTGTAACAAGTACAAAAATACTTGAATACCAAATATTGGCAACTCATCATATACAGCAAAAAAAAACTTATATTTTCATTATCTAAATGTAAACATGCTGTGTACACATGTTTTTGGGTTATAACCTAATCTAATAATAAGTATCATCATCGTCATATCAGCCTTAAACTGTCCACTGTAGAGTAGAATAGAACAGAATAGAACAGAACAGAACAAAATAGAATAAATATTTATTGTGAGCTGTACATTACAATTTTTCGTAAGATGTTATTAACGTCTTAAAGGAAAACACACCCATACATCGTGCATACAATACAATTAATTACATAACTGTCGAACATAAACCTCCTTCTTGGGGGTTTTGCTAGTAGTTGCCATGCTTAGCAAGCAGATTGGCAACCGCAATTAGGCTTTCTAAATATTTAAAAAGAGACGCTGCTGCCCATCCCTCGCCTGCCTTAGTTGCCTCTTAGGACACTCACGGAAAAAAGATGGCCTATTCTATCCATGCACCGACATGGTGACCTAGTATAAACCTGGTATAAAAACTGTAATTACCTATATATAAATCTAATATGGTTATAATTTTTTGAAGCCTCATTAAAATAAATAAATAAACTCGTCACATGGTCCCATCACTACTGTGACTGTGAGCTGAGCGAGCGAAGTTACAAAGCGACGCTGAGATACACGTTTGCTGACGAGACAGTCGATCAGCCCATCCTGGACTTAATTGGAAGGATTTAATATTCAAAACGGTTAACCGTTCTCGTCTAACGCCTGGATTTGGAACACAAAAATTGTTTCCGTTGCCTTACACAATATCCGCCGGTAATCCGGGATTTTTTAACTCAATTAAGGATTCTCGTATACTACAAGACTCATACACTGACTCCAGTTCATACAGTTTTTACTAGTATTTATAAATGAGAAAGAGAATTCGTTTGTTTTCTACCTTATGGCGCCTTAATGTCTTAATTAATCGCTATGAAATTAATTAACATATGGCAGTGAATTTACAGGGTACAGAGGAATAACACTTGAGTACTAGGGGAGAAAGGGATTGTTAGTAATGAAGACTGAGAATCCCATTGCTAGCAATATACCCAACCAGGTCGACCTTCTCGCGGTTCCCCCTGGAAACTATCATGGTTAATTCCTAATGAATTCATCATGATAGGCTAACTGGCCTGTTTTCATTCTCATCTATCACCCTTCACTGGTGTTCCGCCAGCGTATCCCGTTAGCGCAGGCGGGGTTACCATTCAATTTTCACCCATTAAAAAAAAAAACACCTGTGTACTCAGGAATGGCAATGCATGGGGAGTGTCATGGGTGAAACAGTATACTCTGTTACGTCCATGATACTGCTCATGTCTATAGGCGACGGTTACTACTTCTCACCGGGTGGGCCGTCAGTTTGATTGCCATTCTAATTTGAATAACTTTTTTTTATACATATAATGTGGAATTAAATAGGCTACTTTTTATCCCGGTCGGTAAGCATATCTCGGTCATGCAGACGAAGTTGCGGGTAAAAGCTAGTGTGACAATAATAGCTTTATATTTTTAGATATGTATTTATGGTGTTTTGATAGTGAGCGCGAACTGTGAGAAAAGTTATAACTGTTCTATCCCATGGGAAATTAGAAAGACGATTACGTGTTTACTGACATATATTTTTTTTTTAACTTTCCTGTATTGAGAGGGAAGTATCCTAAGTAACGTCAATACGTTACTTAGGATATAATACATACATATACATATGTAACGCCTGTCTCCCATTAGGGTAGGCAGAAACAATGGAACGCCAAATGCTTCGATTCAAACAAACCTCTTTCGCTTCTTCCACATTCATCAATCTTTTCATACATGCTCGCCGGTTACGGGTACTTTTAATTTGGCCCTTCTTCAGCACGTCGCCTCTTTGATCGACATACGTCCAACTAGGGCAGCCTCTACCAACATCTCCGTTCATTCTTGCTCGATAAATCTCTTTCGTAATTCTTCTTTCATCCATCCTCTCCAAATGACCTTACCAATATATAGGATATAATAAGTTGTAAAATACATATATTTATTATTATTAATACAACGATGTAATGACAGAGCTAGAAACAAGCACATTGTGGTGGTGTTGGTATGTTTCCAGTAATTGCCACGCTTAGTAGGCGGATTGGCAACCGCATTTAGGTTTTGGATATGTTTTAAGAGGGACGCTGCTGCCCATTCCTGGCATTCCCATAGTCGCCTCTTACGACACCCATGGGAAAAGAAGAGGTGATCTATTCTATGCCGGGATCACACGGCGATTCTCACGTCACCAGAGGGAGACTTTGTACAAAAGTCGAGTGCTTGGGTACCTCTGTCCCAATCGTTATTCAACTGTAAATCAGTTGTGTTTGCATGGCTGTTTCGGTTTGAAGGGTGGGATATGGCGTGAATTTACAAGGTACAGAGGAATAACATCTGAGTCCTCGGGAATGGCAACGCATTGCGGGTATCATGGGTGCAACGGTGTAATCAGTTGTGTCCATGGCACTGCTCATATCTATAGGTGACGGTTACCACTTTCGATCAGGTGGGCCATCAGCTTGTTTGCCATTCTAAGTTTTATAAAAAAAATCTAGCTAAACAATAGATTTGCGGTTCAGTTTAAACAGAACGTTTATTATTCCCAAATACGTCACTTTACAGACTTCAATCTGGTCTTTTTACATCTGATGTGGCAGGAACGGATACGCAAACCAATACTTTTTTTATACGTTCTTGTAATAACGTAAATAACAGGCAACTTCTTTATTTCAATGGATGGACACATTAATCTAATCAAACATTGTTCACAGGACCGTATGACAGTTTATTAATGAGCAAAGAACGTAAAATCTATTCAGTTCTCTCCCCATTATGCTACCTACCTGTCATGTTACAAAAGTTAAGGAAGAAAAAGACAGAAGCTCGTTAGAGAAAGAGGGGCGTACAATGAGCTAACGCCGGATTAATTCATTAACAGAATTCATTTGCTGTAATTACAGGAGTCTGCCGAGCAGCCACTTGCTTTTAAAATTCTATACGAATTATTCACCATTTAATTTATATTAAATAAGTAATAGGTAGACATTTATTGGATTAAAAAACTTGGTAGTTAATTAATTATTTCTTGGTACAGAGACGCCGTGTACAGTGGTTGGCGGTTTCGAGGTGAACGTCCAGTGAAATGTTTGAAATAAAAAGCTTAAGAGGACGTGTAGTCCCGGCACAGAATGGGCCATCTTTTCCTTTCCCGTAGGTGTCTTTAAAACCAACTAGGAGACTTTAACGGTCGATGGATGGGCAGCAGTGTCCCTCCTAAAACGTTATCAAAGACATACTGCGATTGCTAAATCGCCTGTTAAATGTGACGATTTTGGCAAAACCCTCCCAAGGGGGAGACCAATGTTCATCAGTGGACAGTTAAGATATAATAATCATGACGATTTATGATCATTATATCTTCATCATCTTCCTACCCTTATCCCAATTATTAATTGGGGTCGGCGTAATATGTTTTCCTCTTCCATTCTTCTCTATTCCCAGTCATTTCCGCATTCACTCCCATTCTGGCCATATCGTCCCTCACACAATCCATCCATGTCTTTTTAGGTCTTCCTCTGCTCTCATTGCCATCTACATTCATTCTTAATACTTTTTTTTTTAAATATGCTCCTCATTCCTGCGCATCACGTGCCCATACCAGGATAAACATTTACTTCTTAACTTTTCTATCACTGGCGCTACTTTCATACTTCCTCTATGATCATTATATCTTAATATTATAAAATTATATATCAAAATCAGTAACAGATTACAGGATATACAGTATTACATTATTGTTTTCAGGAATGACAACGCACGAGGAGGACCGTGGTATCAGGGGGGAGAGATAGTTAGTAATACATTTTTTAGATTACCAGTCCCATTGCTAGCAATATATCCTGTCAGGTCGAACTCCCCGTGGTCTCCCCTGGAAACCATCGTTTTGAATTCCAGGTGTATTCATAACGATGGGTCAACCGACCTGCCTTTTCATTCTCACCTATCATCCCTACCACCGTATAGCATTAGCGCGGGCGGGGTTACCATTTCATCATCATCCGGTAAAAAAACAGTGGATCAATTTATTACTATTATAAACGTGAAATCTCAGGATGTTTGTTGCTCTTTAACGCAGAAACTATTGAGCGGATTTCAATAAAATTTGGTACACGGATAGGTTATATCCTAATTTAGCACGTAGGATTACGTGAGCAAAGCCATGGGATACAGCTAGTACAATACAGCTAAATTACAATTTACCAAAAAATATAAACAATAGTAAATACAATAGCCCGATCCTCTCATTGCGAATTAAAATTATTATAGAGGCCATAAAATGATTTGTTTTGTATTTTTTTTACTAACATAGTTTAAGTTAATTATTACTAACAAAAATAGATCTTAGTTATCTGTAATAAAGAATTATTATTATATAACACGATGCTTGTATACACATAACTACACCAGAGGGAGACTTTGTACAAAAGTCGATTGCTTGGATACCTCTGTCCTATTCGTGTTTCAACCGTGAAGCAGTTGTGTTTGCATGGCTGTGTTTCGGTTTGATATGACGTGAATTTACTGGGTACAGAGGAATAACACCTGAGTCCTCAGGAATAGCAACGCATGAGGGGTATCATGGGCGAAACAGTATACTCTGTTATGTCCATGGTACTGCTCATGTCTATAGGCGACGGTTACTACTTTCCATCAGGTGGGCCGTCAGCTTGTTTGCCATTCTAAGTTGTATAAAAAAAAATATATAAAAAATAAAAATCAATAATAACGCATCACTCAGCGAACAAAGACAGCGCACATTGTTATAATTCACGTACTTCGCTCTACTCGCATTTCGTCGCTAATTTGACGTTCTTTTACATTTTCCATTTCAATCGCTCCACTGAATGACAATTGATTCAAAAGAGATAAGTTCTTTTTATTGTGTACTCTGTGTTCACATACGAGTACAGTTGACGTAACAAAAAGTATTTATCTACATTGTTTTGTTCCTTTTCAAAACAGGAAGCTGTGTTCTTTGATTTTTTACGCGACTTACAAAAATAAGGGTGATGATGAGTGTTGAGAACGCCACTAGATATCTACCTTTTATATATTTTTGTGTTTATACCTAACAAAGAGTTTAATTCGGTTTACGTAACGATTTGTGCGGAGATACAATAATTATTGTTATTTTTTTAAATTCTAACATTGATACTAGATGGCGCTTTTTTCTAAAATACGCTATAATTTAATTCGCTTGAAGTCAGATTCTGGCCTAAGAACAAGGAATTACATAGAATGAATGATAAAACAAAACCTTTAAATCATATGGTTGCCTCCAAAAAGAGGACGAAAGATACACCATCAGTTGCTATTTTACGCAATTCGTACTTATAGCAGAAAATGTTTGATATGTTAATTATTTGTCAATGATAAAATTTACTTTACTAGATTATATATTAAACACAGTTTATGTAAGTATGTTAGCAGGTTGTATCTGAATTTGGTAGGGTTATATGGCCATATAACATTTTCTATACACTAGGCTGCTATGAATTGTCAATTTTATCACGCCTTCTATGTAATTCCTTGTTCTTAGGTTCTATCATTGCAAATTTAATATTTATTTGAAATATATATATATATAAATCGAAGTCTTTTAAATCGTCATTCTTCTGCTAGAATCTGAATGTTGTTATCCGCTGAGAAGAAACCGCAAGAAAGATATCAGTTACTCTTTTAAATAATAAACTTTCTTTCTTGCACTAATCTATATAGGTAGTAATAGTAACTATTAGAAATAATGTAAGCAAATGTAATCATATTTCTAAGAGAAATCTCTCCCAGTCAGTCTAACGCAATGATAGTAGTGAGTGGACAGCAACAGCAGTAGTGTAAAAAAGAAATCTAAACAACAATAGTTTTTTTTTTTGGCAGTGAATTTACAGGATTCAGAAAAATAACACCTAAGTCCTCTGGAATGGCAATACGTAGGGGGTGTTATGGGCGAAACAGTATACTCTGTTATGTCCATGGTACTGCTCATGTCTATAGGCGACGGTTACCAGTTTCCATTAGGTGAGCCGTCAGCTTGTTTGCCATTCTAAATTGCATAAAGTAAGTATGTATCTTAAAAATTACCTAAATTTACATATTATTTTATCTATATATGCAATACGATAGCCCGATCCTGTATTTTGGGTCAAAATTATTATAGGGGCGATAAAATGTTTTTTGTATTTTTTTTTTTCTCTACTAAAATAGTTTAAGTCAATTGTTACTAACAAAAATGGATTTTTGTAATCTATAATAAAGATATATTATTATTATAATATACAATATATATATATATATATATATATATACATATTATATAAATGAGAACACAATGATGACAATCAAGCGACAGTGGAAAGGTAATGTGATTTTAAACTTTTCTTGAAAGAACCAATAGAGAGACTATTTTGAATGTTCACGGCAAATTTATTCCACAGCTGCAAAGTTTCAGTAGCCTCCACTGGTTTAGGCAAAGGCGCCAGGGTTTAGAAGGAGGGGGTGACACTTGGAACCGGGAGAAAAGTTATTTGTGGTATTCAGAGATATGATAATATTTACGAAAGTTGAAAATATAAAAATAGTCACGTAGAGTGCAGTTTTAAAGGAATTTACTCCCGGGAACGGTCAGGCTGTGAATAGAGAACCCTGCCGAGGTTTTACTTAGAAACTACAGAAAAGGGTTTTTTTTATAAAAGGTATGTTAAGATTTCTTCAGGGTCGGCAACGCGCACGTGACACCTCTACGCAGGTTGCAGGCATGTGTAGCAGACATTCATAGGCTACAGTAACCGTTTACCATCAGACAGGTTGTTTGCTCATTTGCCATCTTTGCGGTTTATAAAAAAAAATTGTATTTATTTAAATATCTAAAATAACATCGTCCATTAAAAAACCTGAGCATAATCAACTAACACCATGCACGCTTACATTACAAAACTTTGCCCAAAAACAGTTTTAAACTTTATATATATATATATATATAACTTAGAATGGCAAACAAGCTGACGGCCTACCTGACGGAAAGTGGTAACCGTCGCCTATAGATATGAGCAGTACAATGGACATAACAGAGTATACTGTTTCGCCCATAATAACCCCCATGCGTTGCCATTCCTGAGGACTCAGATGTTATTCCTCTGTACCCTGTAATTTCACGCCATATCCCACCCTTCAAACCGAAACACAGTCATGCAAACACAACTGCTTCACGGTTGAAACACGAATGGGACAGAGGTACCCAGGCAATCGACTTTTATACAAAGTCTCCCTCTGGTAAAACCTGTCCCTTCCAACCTATATAGTAGGATTGTAAGAATGTTTTACGGGGTTATATAATATAAAATATCGGCCATTATAGAGCGCGGCGCCCACCGTACCGATATAACAAATGTTACGCGACTGAGTTATGACCGAAACAATTAAGTTATAGCTAACGGTCCATATTTGCATATTAATTGTATTTTCATGTGGCGATGTTACACATACGCCCTCTCATGTACCTACAGGATGAAACTGAAATCTTTAGCAGCCTTTAAAAATAAACACGTGAAGGTAAACAGTAATTAATAATTGTAATAATTATTATTATTATTTTGTAATTATTTCTATTTATAATAAGTTTACTATTGTAATCTTTTGGAGGAAACAATAAAGAGTATCTATCTATCTAACTATCTATTTATTTAGATAGCATAAGACCCATTTTGTTAATTAGAAATTGACTTAACCTATGTTAGTGAATGAGCGGTCGTGGCGCTCTTGCATTGATGACCTGTCCCATCCAATATTTTAGGATGAGACAGTCCATTTTACCGGGAATTGACCCCAGAAGACTGTTTGAGCTAACACGTACCCTACCCAACAGCAAAACAATTCGTTTGCGCCGTATTGCGTAAAAATCATCTATACGCTCTCGTGCAAACATGTGTGAGGCACTATAGCGATAGGGTAGATCCAACTGAGCCTTGAAGGCTTTATAAGTCTTTCAGTGTAATTAATAAGACCCTATGTAACTGTTTATTATAAACAAAATAATTTATACATAATATTAATTTAATAATAATGATGCATAGTGAAATCGACCAGGCGTGCATGGTCACTGCGACTGGGGAACAATAAAAAATATGCGAGTCACGTAAACTGTGTATATTTCGAACAAACAGAATGAAGTGCCAAAAATATATGTACTAAATTCTATCTCGATTCCTCACGCCAAGTCTCTTGGGGGGTAGCCAGAGAGAACCGAGTGCTTAAGACATCAATCCTTACATACATCTCTTACTTTCTGCACTTTCATAATTGATATCATGCATGCGTACCGATTCCGGTACCTTCTTGCTTTCCTTTATATATAAGGAATAAGTATTTTGCTTGCTTACAATTTTATTGGTATTCTGTGGGCAATGGACTGGTTATGTTCGTTTTTACATCGGTGCTGCCCTCTCTCGCCGAATGACTCTCTGTTTCGTACTTTGTGCAAGTAACCGCGACTGGCTACCGTTTTATTTAGCCAATATTATTCTTCTATGTTTCGTGCCATCTTTGTGACTGTTACAACACCGGCCTCTGTAGAGACTACTGTCATTATTCGTAGGTGAGTACTTATTCTATTTTCTACAATAAATTACGAAAGCCTAGGTAAAAAACCGACCAGAGATCTTAAATATAGAAGGGAATAATTGTATTTTTTTAATATTAACTTTTTTCGCCATGTTCTATTTCCCATTGTCAAGGTGAAATACTTAACACCTACCTAAACATAAATATCTTTAACTAACAACGCATTTGTTAAGCAAAACATTGTCGTCATCTATTTACCCCTTTCACTCAATACACGCCTGCAACAAATATCGTTTACTAGCTCAATCCCGCGGCTTTATCCATGCGAATCAGTATATAAAGTATTCTGTGTGCTAAGTTAGGACATAACCTTTATTTATTTATTTTAATAATACCTGCGATTCACTATTCGGAACAAAACGCCCTCCTCCTCATTGCGGGATTCCAAAACAAACCAAGTACGACGTTTAGTTTAGTTAGATTAATGAAAACAGTTTTTTTTTTCTCTAGCGACTGTAATAATTCAAAAAAATTAAAATTTAAAATTGTAACCCGCATGTTTATGTAAAATTGCGTGCGCGTGTGCAAATACGTGTGTTTGTGTGTCAATAAGATTTGAATTGCTGACATAAAAATAATAAATCAGTCTTTTACATACATTTTACATTAGTTATGCACATATATTATGTACATAATAAATTTATCTTATAAATGTATAAATTTGTATAAATTATGTATAATTTTTTGACAATTTGGATTACATTATTGTAATAGAGACCTCTTTACAATATTTAATAACATAATACGTACAAAGTATAAAAAATATTGCCCCATTACTATATTCCTATAAAGAATAGCATGATGAAGTGTATTCTAGTTAATTTCCACACCCTTATGCAATACATTACAAATAACAAACTAAAATTCTTGCCTTTTAAAATTCTTTCACGGCTGTTTGCGTGTTACTCCAACCATACATAGAAACAACAATAATAAACATCTTGGATTCTGTATCGATAGTAAACGATATACTCAGATTAAATTTTCGGTAAAAAATATTTGAAATAACTACATACAAGCAAAATGGCATTGCTGTTTTATACCCATATATCTATATGATAATTGACAATAGATGGCGCTTGTCCTATTATGGAGAAATATTGACTATAAATTGTCTTGACCTTTTTATCAATATAAAATCCGTAAACAGGTGAAACATATTTTCATTAATTTATATGTATTAATATTAAATTATTGATTAAAAATATGTATTAATATTTTTATTTCAGTGTGACAGTGTTTGAGCATCTTTTTTATTGTTCTTAACTGCACCTTTTACTTCATAATAGATTACATTGGCCTCATTATGAATTATAATAATAAATAACTTTTATTCAAGTAAGCTTGATAATAAGCGTTTTTGGATCGTCATTTTTAATGAAACTACCGCTCTATTCAGGATGTAATTTCAGCTGAGAACACAGCTGTTGCTTTTTTCAAATAAAAGTTTACATCAAAACAATATATGAATAAATTATTTATTACATCAATTTTATTAACCTCTTTTTGCTTGTATATTTGCCATATTTATCTAAAACATACTCAAAAACTACTCGACCGATTTTAAAAATTCTTTCACTTATGGAAAACAAACTTAATCCTCAGGGGGGAAAGGGATTGTTAGCAATGAAGTTTGCCAGCCCCATTGCCAGCAATATGTCCCATTACTGGACTGTCAGCTTGTTTGCCATTTTAAGTTGCATAAAATAAAACATTATCAGCAAGTGGCATAGGCTTTATATTGTTTTCTGATATACGATCTACCCGCGAGATGTTGGGCCGGATTACTTTGTTAAAATTTTATTTAAAATTATAATATTAAACTAACTACTGTAACTTGTTTAAACTACAGTTATGTTTTTATGACAATAAAATTTCATTTAATTTTAATATATTTCATAATATATTTTATCCTTTCAGATAACAGAGAAGAAAATCCAAATTTCCTCACCATATAAAAATAACTAGCTTAAAATACAGTAGAATCGTAAAAAAATGTTAAATAAGATAGATAGATAGATAGATCGTTTATTTGTTTGTTACTAATCACACACAACATGTACATAAGAATAGATAATATTTGAATTGATAAAACTGATTTTGATCTTATACTAATCCGATTTTTATAAAACTCTTATGGGTCCGATCTATAAATATATCCTTTCAGATAACAGAAAAAAATCATAAACAACATAAGATTTATAAAATTGTGTTATTACACACAACATGTGTGATCTGCAGCAATACAAAAAGGTCGAAGCTCAGCGTGTAACATTGTTCAAGGAACAAAACACTGATTTTCAGCTTCAACCCTCACCGGTCGATAACTGATCAATTACCAATCGATCAGTTACGTCACGGAGTAGGGATGAGAACGAAGCCGGCCTCCTTTCTCTCACTCTCTATACAGTTTTTGTACATTTTTTTTTTGTGTTTTATTGTATTAATGTCTCGATCGTAGCAGTGACTGTAATACATGATCATATCATTTTAACTTTTCAGTGCGACTCTCATGTTAATTTTATTCTCATAGTGAATTTATTATTATTTTTCAGTGTTATTATTATTTATTTAGATTTTATTATTAATCAGTAAAGACAGTTTTCTTTTTTAAGTTGATTAAGTAATCTGATATAAATCAACACGTGTTGTGATCTTTTGCCAACAACGGCCGTTACTTTACCTGTATATCATACTTAATATTTTGTGAAAAAAGTTTAAATCTCAAGAGGCACGAGATGAACGGAATGAACAGAGACAATTAGAACGAAGAGAAACGCATAGATTTGTAGTCAACGGACGTAGAGCAATTGACCAACAACGCCATTACACAGATTCATTCCTTGTCCAAAAACTTTGGACAAGGAATTCCCGCATTAAGATGTATAAATTTAAATATGAGCCAGTTGGAATGTGTTGCTCAGCAGGAAAAGTGTAACTAACGGAAATTGAAACACCACCTTCAGATCCAGATTCAATCCTTTTTCTAAAGTCAATTAACACATTCAATTCATATTTCCAAATAACATCTTTCGAAGCTCCAGAAATAATTCAAAATATTGCTGCAAAACGGTCAACAATTTGATGGCACGTTCAAAATCAAAGGCAAAGTTTATTACAATGTGGGCTCATTACTGCCAATGCTAGAGAATCTCATAATTTTTTACAAATTAACTTCATGGGTGGCGAGAATTCCGAATGTGCACTTGCGTGGCTTGTATAAAGTATATTTTAATTGTGTACAACGCTTCATTCCTCTTTCAATTGTAATTACATACCTACACACTTATAGTGTTAGTTATTTTTTATTAAACTAAAAAAATATTTTCTAGAAATAATGTATATGGTAAAACAACGTTTGCCGGATCTATATATATATATATATATATATATATATATATATATATATATATATATATATATATATATATATATATATATATATATATATATATATATATATATATATATATATACATATACACACATACATACAATACATGTAACAGTAAGTGCATAGTTTTATGTATTATTAGTTATAAGAGTGAAATTTCAACCTTTTCTTAAAGGAAGTAATGAAAGAACTATCTCGTATATTAAAAGTAAATCTGTTCCACAGTTACACAGCGCGTAGTTTTTTAACTTGGTACCAAGAAACTATATAGGTTATAAAATAATTATAATTTAACCGAAAGTGCCTAGATCAGAATTCACGCTGCATTAGTAGAATCATTACCTATATAAAATGATAATATTTTACTCTTCGACTCGAAATTGTTTCGATTGACTCGAATCACGAATTCTCAGCACAAATCGAAATATCGATTCGAATACGTGATTTGAGATAACTTCGAAATTCGAGTTTTTATACTACAAAAAGGATTCCATTCACTATCTCTATTTCAAGAATATGTCGAAAGAATCGAGACCTGGCCTTTTGGTCAGAAATTTAAGATTCAGCAAACCAATTGTAATTGTTTTGTTTGCATAGTACGTTGTCAAGTATGCACTCGTGTGGCACCTGCGCACACACAACGTTGCGTGACGTCAGCTAATGCTTTATATTGTTTATTAACATTAACTAAAATCAGCTATTAGCTATAAATATTAAAAATAACACTACAATATTATAGATTTTAAGAGCTGTGGATTTCATAATAAAAAAATAAATAAATAAAATAACATAGCGACTGATAATACATAAATATTTTCTATGGATCTTATATATTTATTCTACATATATATCTTTATTTTATTTCTAAATATGAAATAAATATATAATAATTAATTAATTTGTTTTACCCCCTGTCACCGCGAGTCCATTTTTGTAATTGTAATAAAAACTATCCTATCAATTAAATGATACCCAATTTTTTGACGCAATTTGCATCTGAAACCGATATATCGCTCGAAATGTTTGTGAATGTTAAATGAACTAAACTACGAATTGTGGACAATCAGAAATCATGTCAGATAAATGACATAAACTGGGCATCATTCGTGGCGTATTTGAAGTAAAAAAACGTAACTATACGGTATCATTCCATTTAGATACGAACTGAAATAGTTAAGTCATTTATTGAATCTGATCCTTTTGCTAAAATGACTTATTTATAATATTAATAGGAATTCAGACTAAACATAGCAAGTCGGGATAATGATGATTGCGAACTTGAATAATTTAAAAACAATTTAATTATTATGATAATAGCTTTGTTAATGTGTAGTACGAATACACTATACTCAACGACAAAATAAAGAGTTAGTTATTATAAATGTACAGAAATATTTTTTGTTTAATACCGCTAGGTTGGTGTTACTGCTGCTGTTAGTTCTTGGTTCCACCCACACTGCGGTAGCTCTCTCGTCGAACCACTCGCTGCCTCCTGGAGTGACACTTTCAGGTAATATATGAGAACTAGGTACCTACACCAGCATTAGGCCTATCATAGACGGTCTTGCATACAGTCATATTTTAAATATTTAAATTAAATTTTTATTCGTACTGAAATCGGCCTAGTAAATGAAGTGTAACATTTCGTTCAGCATAGTTCCTACCGCAATAGGCCAAAAGAACGAGAACTTAAAATTTTTAATATTTTATAACATATATGTATTATGTAATTTTAGCATCAAATTTGTATTTATTTCGGCCTTGAAATTTTGGAAAATATTTCATGATGGGGTCTCTGTTTTGGCGGTACAGATGGCGAGGAGTTCGAGTACATAGTGGTGGGTGCGGGCGCGGCGGGCGCGCCGGTCGCCGCCCGGCTCGCGATCGCCGGCGCCAGCGTGCTGCTCGTGGAGGCGGGCGGAGACCCGGACCCCATATCCTGGGTATGGTATATACACATCGAAAAAGTCTAAGCAACACATACAAATTTAAATTTTACAATGTGTTTTCGCATCCTTAGTATTTTCTTATTTATATTATTTATAATGCTTTTTTGATATTAAATAACAATTGTTTTTTTTTTATTTTTTTTTAATAATCTTAATTAACAATAATTACGAGTAAGTACTGTATGTAAGTAGTAAAAAGTAAGGCACCTTATCAACTAAACTTAAACTAAAATTGTAAGGTTGTAAAAAATTTGCATAAATTAATACAAAGTGTGGCCTCCTCTGTTATGGAGAACTTGCTGGCATCGATTATTCATAGAATTGATGAGACTGCTAAATATTATCCTGCGGCAATTGCTCCCAATGAAATTTTAGTAAGTCCATCAGTTGTTGGGTTGTTGTCACTCCATGCAAGTCCTTTAAGACACGTCTCTGGAGCATGTCCCATGCATGCTCGATGGGGTTGAGGTCTGGCGATTGTGCAGGCCAAGGCAATACCAAGATGTTTTCCTTGCCAAGTACTCCCGAAGCTGTATGGGAACGCACATTATTATGCATGTTTCTGCGAATGGACGAACATAAAGCCCTAGAACATCCTCAACGTAATTTACAGCGTTTATGTTACCATTTACTAAAACGAGCTCAGTTCGTCTGTTCTTCATAATACCCGCCCATACCATAACTGTTGAACCGTTGTATGGATGCACTTCCTGAACGCACCTCAGTCTTTCAGTATTTTCAGGACGACGGTACACTCTTACCCTTCTAGTATCAGGCTTGAACCCAAATCGAAACTTATCACAAAATAAAAGTTTATCCCATTGTTCCCGGGTCCATGTAATGTGTTCCCTACACCATTCATTTCAACGAGCGCGATTCCCGTGACGTATCGGTGAGCACCTAATTGGCCGTCATGCTCGTAAGCCATACTCATGCAATCGTTTTCGCACAGTTTGACAGCTAATAACAACACCACTTGAATTTTGTAGCCTTAAACCTATCTCTCGGGCAGTTAACATCGGCTGGCGTCTTGCAGTCAGTTGTATGTATCGATCTTGCCGTGTGGTTGTACACCTTCCTCGATCTGGGTGCTGCTCAGCAGGATCTCCCATGTTAGTGTAACGCTGATGAAGACGACAAATAACGCTTCTGTTGACACCAAAATACCGAGAAACCTGAAATTGACATCTTCCCGCTTGCAATATCTCTACAGCTCTTTGCATTTCATCTGCGTTCAAATGACGTCGCTCCATGACGTAAAAAATATCTCAAAATCCAAATTTGTTAAAAACTTTTTCAAATTATTATTTAAATCATAAAATGTACTTGCTGAGAGAAAGCGCTTTGACTAAGAGACGGACAGACGAAGTCACACCATAAGAGTTAGTTTGTACCATTTTTATAAAATCCTAAAATTAATACTTCATATCGTTATATGGTTAGGTATTCATATACCTCTGAATAAAAGATAAAATCTATCTAATATAATCTTAATCTGAACACGGTGTATAAAATTAAATACGTATGTACACATGTATCATTCGCAAACAGAAGCTAATAGTTAACTGCTTATTGCAGGTACCAGCTGCATATTTGTCGCTATATGGATCAGCCATGGACTATCAGTACGAAACAATTTCTAACAACGTGTCGTGTTTGTCATTACTGAATAGAGCTTGCCAGGCCAGCCGCGGTAAATGTCTCGGGGGCTCCACCAGCACGAATTCCATGATGTACGTCCGCGGTAACCGACGCGACTTTGACGAGCTGAATATCACGGGCTGGTCCTGGAAACACATGGAACCTTATTTTTTGCGTTACGAAGGCTTGCAAGATTTAGATCTTCTTCCCGCATCTTCCATACTATTTCATAATACCACCGGTACTATGAAAATAGAATTCTTCGAACAGTCTAACAATCCATGGCATTCGAAACTCATTAATGGGTATGAAGCGCTTAATTTCCCTCGTAATCCTGATGTCAACGGGGTATCTCAAATTGGAGTTTCTCAAATCATTGGGTATACGTATAGAAATGAACGTATGAGTACTGCACGAGGATATCTCGGAAGAGATGATGTGAAGAGGAAACTGAAAGTGGCCAAGTACACCAGGTGCACAGGAGTTATCATAGACGATGACAATGTAGCTCGTGGCATTACGGTCGTTCATGGACCTTCTAATGCTACATTACGACTCTATGCGTCGCGGGAGGTTATATTGAGCGCGGGGGCTCTCGTCACTCCACAACTACTTATGTTGTCGGGCATCGGTCCTGCTGATCATTTAAATGAAATGGGTATACCAGTTCGCGTAGATCTGCCAGTAGGCAATAATATGACAGATCACGCGTTGGTGTCAGTTTTTATTAAAGTGGAGGACAAGTTAAATTTATTGAAAGGGATTGAAAAAAATAGCTCGCTAGCGAGTATGTTATTAACTCGAGGTGGATCTATCGGCGTTACTGATGTGGTTAGTTTCGTGAACACTTTGTGCTATGATTTTGATAAACGACAGCTCATCGGAAACAGTTCCGAGTGTGAGTTGCCGACGACACAATACATTCATCTGTATGCAGATAAAGATTTTATTACGATCGGGGGACCCGAACTCAAAATTCGCATGGGATTAGATGACTCTGTTGTTAATCAATTAAGAGAAATTAATAAAAAATATGCCATTATAACGGTATGGGCAGTAGTTTTGCAACCAAAGTCTAGCGGTACGGTGCGGTTGGCAAACGTGGACCCGCTTCAACCGCCTGCCATTTTTCTTAATTATTTGTCTGATGACCGCGATATGGAGGAGATGCTGCGCAGTATTCGGATTACTGAGCAGTTGACGGAAACGCCGGCGTTCAAGGCTGCGGGCGCATCGCTAGTGCGGCTGGAGCTGGAGAGCTGTCCCTCCAACTCGCGAGATTCGACAGCGTACTGGCGCTGCTACGCGCGCCACCTGACTTACTCTACGTTCCATTCCATGGGCACGAGCGCGCTGGGCCGCGTACTAGACACACGGCTGCGCGTGCGCGGGGTGGCGCGCCTGCGCGTGGCCGACGCGGGCGCGCTGCCGCGGCTGCCGCGCGGCAACACCGCCGCCGTCGTCATCGCGCTTGGCGAGAGGCTCGCAGACTTCCTTCTAAAGGACAACATTAATTAATACCAGTTAATTAACTTGTTAAAAAAGAAAAAGAAATGTTTATGAAATGGACTTTTATTGTTTCTATTTTTTTTTTATACAGCTTATAATGGCAAACAAGCTAACGGCCCACCTGATGGAAAGTGGTAACCGTCACCTATACACATGAGCAGTACCATGGATATAACAGAGTATAGTGTTTCGCCCATGATACCCAGCATTCGTTGCCATTCCTGAGGACTCAGGTGTTATTCCTCTGTACCCTGTAAATTCACGCCATATCCCACCCTTCAAACCAAAACACAGCCATGCAAGCATAACTGCTTCACGGTTGAAACACGAATGGGACAGAGGTACCCAAGCAAACGACTTTTGTACAAAATCTCTCTCTGGTAAATGGACTTTGGACTATGGACTTTCTTCTGCCTTTTATAATCTAATAAAGCTGACTAAATTGTTTTCATTTGTTGGCATTGTTCCCAGATTCTTATTTTTTTTTTCGAAATTATGAAAGGCAAGGTAAAAAACCGGCCGGAAACCTTAAATAAAGAAGGAAATAATTGTAATTTTTAATATTAACTCTCTACACTATGTTCTATTCCCCATTGTCAAGGTGAAATACTTAACACCTACATAAACATGAAGACGTTCAACTAATAACGTATTTGTTACGCAAAACACAATCATCATCTATGTATCTCTTTCACTCAATACACATCTTCAACAAATATCTTTTACTATCTCTATCCCGCGGCTTTACCAATAACGTATTTGTTACGCAAAACACAATCATTATCTATGCGTCTCTTTCACATTGACACATCTTCAACAAATATCTTTTACTATCTCTATCCCGCGGCTTTACCAATGTGAATTAGTATGTAACATATCCTGTGTGCTAAGTTATAACTTTTATTTATTTTGTGAATTTGTGTGTGTACGCGATAAGTACTCATGTACTACTGTATAATATTAATAAGATTTGAATTGCTGACATAAAAATGATAAATCAGTTATGTACAAAGTACATAACTGATTTATCATATAAGTATATATATATATTTATAGCTAACAACGCGTAATGGTTGTTAAAAGTTGATACCTACATAAGTATCAACTTTTCATTTTTATTTGCAATTTCTATTTAGCAGTGTTTGACACTGGTCTCACCATCACGAATTAACAATCCAGCTTCACACGGATAGGTGGAACTTTAAATTACGTTATTGTAATTTTCGAAGAGATCTTTTTGTTTTTATCTTTAGCAGGTTTGCAGTTTTTGTTTTTATTTTTACGAACAAACAAGCAAACGTATAAAAATTCCTCTTTACAATATTTCATAACATAATACGTATAAAGTATAAAAAATATTGCCCCATTACTATGCTCCTATAAATAATAGCGTGATGAAGTGTATTCTAGTTCATTTCACACCCTTATGCAATATATTACTAATAACAAACTAAAATTCTTGCCTTTTAAAATTCTTTCACGGCTGTTTGCGTGTTACTCCAACCATACATAGAAACAACAATAATAAACATCTTGGATTCTGTATCGATAGTAAACGATATACTCAGATTAAATTTTCGGTAAAAAATATTTGAAATACACTTACAAGTAAAATGGCATTGCTGTTTTATACCCATATATCTATATGATAATTGACAATAGATGGCGCTTGTCCTATTATGGAGAAATATTGACTATAAATTGTCTTGACCTTTTTATCAATATAAAATCCGTAAAGAGGTGAAACATATTTTCATTAATTTATACCGATTAAAAATATGTATTAATATTTTTATTTCAGTGTGACAGTGTTTGAGCATCTTTTTTATTGTTGTTAACTGCACCTTTTACTTCATAATAGATTACATTGGCCTCATTATGAATTATAATAATAAATAACTTTTATTCAAGTAAGCTTGATAATAAGCGTTTTTGGATCGTCATTTTTAATGAAACTATCGCTCTATTCAGGATGCAATTTCACCTGAGAACACAGCTGTTGCATTATTCAAATAAAAGTTTACAACAAAAAAATATATGAATAAAAATTGTTTCCTTTTAATACATCAATTTTATTAACCTCCTTTTGCCTGTATATTCGCCATATTTATCTAAAACGTACTCAAAAACTCCTTGATCAATTTTAAAAATTCTTTCACTTATGGAAAACAAACTTAATCCTCAGGGGGGAAAGGGATTGTTAGCAATGGAGTTTGCTAGCCCCATTGCTAGCAATATGCCCTATTAGGTCGACGTCCACGTAGTTCCCCCTGGAAACCATTGTGAACAATTCTTGTTGAATTCGTCACGATGGGCTAACAGACCTGCTTCATCCTCACCTATCATCCCTCACTGGTGCCCCGCCGGAGTATACCAATAGCACAGGTGGGGTAATCATTCGATTATCACCCATTAAAAAAACCTTAGTCTTCAGGAATGGCAACGCATGAATGTATCATGGGCGAAACAGTATAATCTGTTATGTCCACGGTACTGCTCAAGTCTATAGGCGACGGTTACCACTTTCCATCAGGTGGACTGTCAGCTTGTTTGCCATATTAAGTTGCATAAAATAAAACATTATCAGCAAGTGGCATTTGCTTTATATTGTTTTCTGATATACGATCTACCCGCGAGAAGTCGAGCCGGATTACTTTCTTAAAATTTTATTTAAAATTATAATATTAAACTAACTACTGTAACTTGTTTAAACTACATTCATGTTTTTATGACAATACAATTTCATTTCATTTTAATATATTTCATAATTTCCTATGTTTTCTACATTATTTCTTACTCTTGAATCTTATAAAATAAATTAGCAACAATATCATCGAAATCCATTCATATTTGCAAATGATACGCAGTAAACTTGAAAAGTATAGTGTTCAACTGCTCAGCTCCTATATGAAATAGCGTAATGATATTGCTCAATACATAAGTGTAAGTCTCGTCAAAGTTTACCCACGCATTTTTACGTAATACTCAAAACAGAGACAGGCAGAAATATTAAAAAAAAACATTGTTTCGGGTTGGGGAAATATTAGTCAAATATTAAATGTACAAACAAACTGCTGTTTTGCTTTTATTATGGTATAAAAAAGAATATATATATATATAGACAGTGAGTGGCGAGTGTTACTCAGTGTAGTGACTTTAATAAAACGTTGTGTTTGTAACAGTGACGATATACAGTGATCAGGTGATCAGGGGGACGATGTGAGTAAACAAGTGGACAGCCAGCGGGCGGCCGCGACTACGCTCGCTCTCTAACATTTATCAACCGACTACAACAATTATGTATTCCACAAAAATCTGAATTCAATTATGGCTAAACCAGTGATCTTGATCTAAAAAAATAAATTACTAAACTAGTTTTGATAGAATTCCTATGGGATTAATCTATAAATATATATCCTTTTGGACAATAAACAAAATACCAATTTTTCTTAACAGGTAACAATAACTTTTTGAAAATACGATAGAAGCGTGATGAAATGAAAATCTGTACTATAAATTTGTGAATTTGGATGTTCAGGATAACCTCCGGTACTACTGATCCTATTTTAAAAATTCGTTTACTGATAGAAAGGTATATCATCCCTGAGTGCTGTAGTCTACTTTTTGTTTTACTAAGTACATCAATTTTACAATAATAAATGTATTTGAAGTCGGCAAAAATTCTATAATAAGTATGACATGCACTGCCTGGATGGTTTAAAATAAAAAAGTAAAATATTATATATAGCAAAAATGTCCATTGCTTTTAACCTTACCGCGACCGCAACATCATATATCTCAATTTAATATCTCAGCCAAAAATAGACTTTATGTTGAAAGTAAAATAAATATTACAAGATTAAGTTTGGATACAGGTTTGACGTTTACTTTACAAATTCTTATAAAAACAAATAGATAAATCAAAATGATAATTTCATGAAGATAAGGTTTTCTTTTGACTACATGTTAATTGATGCAGTTGGTCAGGAGATAGTGCGAAATAAAAACAATAAGCCAGTAAAATGTTTGCATTGCTGCTGCCGCTGGCTGTGCGGATATAGTAAACGGGGCGCGGTGGTAAGGGGCACAGGTGGGACTATATAAACGCGCCCACATCAGGTTCGCGCACAATCAGGTCTGTGCCTGAGCGCATCTCTTCTATCTCTCCTCCTCGCTCGTTACGACAAACCGACCCTTCGTACCTCGACGGGGGTCAAAGTGCAGCGGCCTAAACCGAGGTCTGAGCCGTTCTGGCGCCTTTGGGCGTATACCGAAGTCCATAAGGAAGAGTCGACACACTGTCGCTCCCCTCTCGCAGGTTCGGAGTGCCATCTGCACTCGCCACTGCACACGCGCCTTGCGAACGTGTAAAAGCCATATGTGGCCAGAAACAATTGTTAAATACCAAGCAAAACAATTTTTAAATAGGCGGTTTATTTTAAAATCGTATAGATATTAGTGCATTACTTACACAAAAAATAACAGCTTTACTTAAATGTGTCAAATAGTTAAAAAGTTACACAAATAAATATTACACACGTGCGAAGTCGGGACGAGTCGCTAGTTTATTATAAAAGCTTTTTTATATAGTATTAAAATTATCTTATGAGGCAAAGAGAAACATGACGTAGTCTTATCAGAATGAGTCTTTATATAAAAGCCGCGTTTTAGTACTTTTGTCTATTTGGCAGACTTTGAACAAAAGTCGATTGTTTGGGTACCTCTGTCCCATTCGTGTTTCAACTGTGAAGCAGCTGTGTTTGCATGGCTGTGTTTCGGTTTGAAGGGTGGGATATGGCGTGAATTTACTGGGTACAGAGGAATAACATATGAGTCCTCTGGAATAGCAACGCATGGGGGGTATCATAGGCGAAACAGCATACTCTGTTATATCCATGGTACTGCTCATGTCTATAGGCGACGGTTGCCACTTTCCATCAGGTGGACCGTCAGCTTGTTTGTCATTATAAGTTGTATAAAAAAAAAAAGTTAAATTACAACATTAGATTACTAGGTACATAGGCATAACATCTTAGTCCTGGAGGGAAAGGGTAATGGGATCTAACGGTCCCATTGCTAGCAATATATCTTATCAGGTGATTATTATAGTTTGGATGCTGGTTTTTGTATGTTTATCCTTGGTTTGTTTTTGAATAAATGACTAATGACTTTGTTGATGTTCGCCATGAATTCAAACCTTCTTTATCCTCACCTATCATCCGTCACTGGACCCCGCCAATGTATACTGATAGCACAAGCGGGGTTACCATTCCATTATCATACCATAAAAAATATCTTGCGTAGCGACGCATATAGGACCGATTTTAGGTCGCCATTCCTGAACACTAAGATGTTATGTTACCGTATTCTCTAATTACACACATTCCATTCTTTAAACCGCAAAACTGCCAAGTACGAATACAGCCACTTCGCGACAGGACACGAAGCATGTAGTGGCGGCAGAGAAATCTGTTCGAATATACGACTATTGCATGAACTCTCTCCCTGGTCAGGAGCAAACCACTTGTACGTTGTCAAGTATGTACTCGTGTGGCACCTGTGCATACACAACGTTGTGTGACGTCAGCTAATGCTTTAAGTTGTTTAAATTAAAATCAGCAATTGGCTATAAATACTAGAAATAACAATACAATATTATAGATTTTAAGAGCTGTGGATATTGTAATAAAATAAAATGAAACAAAATTATATAGTAACGATACTCAACGACAAAATAAAGAGTTAGTTAAATGTTAAACAATATTTTTTTATTTGATACCGCTAGGTTGGTGTTACTGCTGCTGTCAGTTCTTGGTTCCACCCACACTGCGGTAGCTCTCTCGTCGAACCACTCGCTGCCTCCTGGAGTGACACTTTCAGGTAATATACGAGAACTAGGTACCTACACCAGCATTAGGCCTATCATAGACGGTCTTGCATACAGTCATATTTTAAATATTTAAATTTAATTTTTGTTCGTACTGAAATCGGCCTAGTAAATGTAGTGTAACATTTCGTTCAGCACAGTTCCTACCGCAATAGGCCAAAAGAACGAGAACTTAAAATTTTTAATATTTTATAACATATATGTATTATGTAATTTTAGCATCAAATTTGTTTTTATTTCGGCCTTGAAATTTTGGAAAAAATTTCATGATGGGCTCTCTGTTTTGGCGGTACAGATGGCGAGGAGTTCGAGTACATAGTGGTGGGCGCGGGCGCGGCGGGCGCGCCGGTCGCCGCCCGGCTCGCGCTCGCCGGCGCCAGCGTGCTGCTCGTGGAGGCGGGCGGAGACCCGGACCCCACATCCTGGGTATGCTATATATTTTTTTATTATAACACACCTCTATGACTGAAGAGACTCTGTATTATGAATACAAATAATCGTAAAGAAGATATTCTTCCCTCAATAGTGTACAAAAAGAGTCGGAGCCTCTAGTGCTTTTTAGATTGTCACATGTGCATTTTACTTAGCAAAAAAATAACACTTTTAAGTATGAATAAGTCGATGAATGTGAATATATATATTTCGTCATTAGTTATCAGGGGAATTGTGTCTACAAGTTTCCTACTACGTAACAAGCAATTTTCTGTTCACAACAGCAACTTCAATAGTCTCAAAATTAATACAAAACCAGGATAGAAGTGAATGTGATCGACTACAAAAAGTATTGTTACCGTCAGTTTAGAGTGGGCGACGTAAACGCAAAAATAAAAAAAATTAACATTTGTACTTGCCGAGAGAAAGCGTTTTGACTGAGAGACGGACAGACGAAGTCACACCATAAGAGTTACTTTGTACCATTTTTATAGAATCCTAAAATTAATACTTCATATCGTTATATGGTTAGGTATTCATATACCTGAATAAAAGATAAAACCTATCTAATATCTAACTTAACCTTAACACGGTTTATAAAAATAAATACGTATGTATCTCTCGCGAACAGAAGCTAATAGATATATACCAACTAATGACTGCTTATTGCAGGTACCAGCTGCATTTTTGTCGCTATATGGATCAGACATGGACTATCAGTACGAAACAATTTCTAACAACGTGTCGTGTTTGTCATTACTGAATAGAGCTTGCCAGGCCAGCCGCGGAAAATGTCTCGGGGGCTCCACCACCACGAATTACATGATGTACGTCCGTGGCAACCGGCACGACTACGACGCTATGAATATCACGGGCTGGTCATGGAAACACATGGAACCTTACTTTTTGCGTTACGAAGGCTTGCAAGATTTAAATCTTCTTCCCCCATCTTCCATACCATATCATAATACAACGGGTACTATGAAAATAGAATTCTTCAAACAGTCTAACGATCCATGGCATTCGAAACTCATTAATGGGTATGAAGCGCTTAATTTCCCTCGTAATCCTGATGTCAACGGGGTATCTCAAATTGGAGTCTCTCGAATCATTGGATACACATACAATAATGAGCGCATGAGTACTGCACGAGGATATCTCGGAAGAGATGATGTGAAGAGGAAACTGAAAGTGGCCAAGTACACCAGGTGCACAGGAGTTATCATAGACGATGACAATGTAACTCGTGGCATTACGGTCGTTCATGGACCTTCTAATGCTACATTACGACTCTATGCGTCGCGGGAGGTTATATTGAGCGCGGGGGCTCTCGTCACTCCACAGCTGCTAATGTTGTCGGGCATCGGTCCTGCTGATCATTTAAATGAAATGGGTATACCAGTTCGCGTAGATCTGCCAGTAGGCAATAATATGAAAGATCACGCGTTGGTGTCAGTTTTTATTAAAGTGGAGGACAAGTTAAATTTATTGAAAGGAATTTTAAATACTGCTGAAAAAAATAGTTCGTTAGCGAGTATATTATTAACTCGAGGTGGATCTATCGGCGTTACTGATGTGGTTAGTTTCGTGAACACTTTGTGCTATGATTTTGATAAACGACAGCTCACCGGAAACAGTTCCGCGTGTGAGTTGCCGACGACACAATACTTTCATCTGTATGCAGATAAAGGTATGATTGCAATCAGGGGGCCCGAAATCAAAATTCGCATGGGATTAGATGATTCTGTCATTAATCAATTAAGTGAAATTAATAAAAAATATGCTGTTATAACGGTATCGACAATAGTTTTGCAACCAAAGTCTAGCGGTACGGTGCGGTTGGCAAGCGTGGACCCGTTTCAACCGCCTGCCATTTTCCCTAATTATTTGTCTGATGACCGCGATGTGGAGGAGATAGTGCGCGGCATTCGGATTACTGAGCAATTGACGCAGACGCCGACCTTCAAGGCAGCGGGCGCGTCACTGATGCGGCTGGAGCTAAAGGGCTGCCCCTCCAGCTCGCAAGACTCGGCCGCGTACTGGCGCTGCTACGCGCGCCACCTGACGTACTCCACGTTTCATTCGGTGGGCACGAGCGCGCTGGGCCGCGTGCTGGACGCGCGGCTGCGCGTGCTCGGGGTGGCGCGACTGCGCGTGGCCGACGCGGGCGCGCTGCCGCGGCTACCGCGTGGCAACACCGCCGCCGCCGTCATCGCGCTCGGAGAGAGGCTCGCGGACTTCCTTCTAGACGATAATATTAACTAATACCGGTCACATGACTTGTTGAAATAAAAGAAAATTGTTTATGAAATGAATTTTTATTATTTTTGATACACAGTATGGACTTTCTTCTGTCTTTTATAATCTAATACAGCTTAATAAAAGTTTTAATCGGCACGAGTACTTATTCTGTGTCCAGTCTGCTACAAAAATATCTTCAGTTAGTAATCCAAATTCATCCATTATTTTCTACATCCAAATAGGTCATTTTTTAAACGTTGCCTACAGTGATGACTTGTAAGACCGGTCTTTTTAATACAGTATTAAAAAGACTTGGCTTGCAATCTTTTTGATAAAAAATGATGTAATTTTTATAATTAGACGATGCAGCTTGTCCCAATATTAACTATGGTATAGAAATTTAGGTCATTTTTGTCATTTTGCTTACAATCATTAAAAGACCTGGAAAAATTCCCCTTGGAAACTATCGTACTGAAATCCAGGTGTGTTCATCATGATGGGCTAATTGACCTGCCTTCTCATTTTCACTTGTCATCCCTCGCTAATGGCCTGCCAGCGCATACCGTTAGCAAGCAGGATCACCATTCCATTATGATCCATTAAAAAAATCAAGCCAGTCAATTATTCTATTTGCCAGTCAATCAGTCAATTTTTTTGGTGATCTTTTGGTTTATTTAACACACCGATGGGTAGTGGCAATCGAGAGTAAGAAAGAGGCTTTAGCTGTTAGTCTGGATATCGCGAAAGCCTTTGATCGGCTGTGGCATAAAGCACTAATTTCAAAACAAGGTAGTTTTGGAATTAGCGCTGGGGTTGCCTGCAAAATTATGTAGTTTGGGTCGTCAGTTTTCTTAAGGAACGTAGCATTAAGATCGTAGTCGACAGAGCATGCTCTGATTTAAAACCTTTAAATGCTAGTATCATGCAAGGCTGTGTACTATCTCTGACCCTGTTTCTTTTGCATATTAATAATATATTACAGAGATCAGTAATATTCATTGCTATGCGGATGACAGTACAGGAGATGCATTATATAGCAGTCATGCAAAGATCTCGCAGACACATACCGATGAATGCCGGAACAGATTGTGTCTGAATTCCAAACTTCGCTCGATCAAGTTCCAATTTGGCCCGAATGCAATTTTGTACAATTCAACCCTAACAAGTCTGCGCGTTTACCGCAAAAAAGACGCCGTTTGTTGTATCTCGTCACTTTCAGGGCACTTCCATTGATAATAAGTCGAGTCTAGGGGTTCTTGGCGTTGATATATCTAGCAGTTTTGCGGTCATCTGGAGGAAAAAGCTAAGATAGCTTCCAAAAAGTTAAGAGTGCTCAGTAGAGTGAGACGGTATTTTACGCCGGAACACCGCCTTAAATTATGTATAGCTCAAGTTAGGCCACATATGGAATTCCGTTCTAACCTAATGAGCATAAGCGCCACAGGACCAGCTCCTTCCATTAGACCACATTTAAGTCAAGCGGCTCGAATTGTTTTTAATTATTGACGATCAGCGCCTTACTGTCCGACTCAATTCACTGAAACTGCATGAAGATGTTGGATTTCTGTGCATTTTCTACCGAATTGAGCATGCGGAGTGGTCTGAGGAAATATTTGGATTGATGCCTGCTGCTGATTTTCACCACCGTACAACCTGCCATGAACTAAAATTTCATCCCAACCATCCGGACGAATGGTGGTCTTCCACCATGCGTTTTTCAATGCACTTTCTTCCACGCACAACTACTCTTTAGAATCAACTTCCAGCAGCAGTTATTCCGGAATAATACGATATCATAACCTTCAAGAAAAAAGCATATTCCTTTTTAAAAGGCCGGCAGCACACCTGCAATACCGTTGGTATTGTGGTGATCATGCGGTAGTCACTTACCATCAGGTGAGCCGCATGCTTGTTTGCCTCCTGTGTTGTAAAAAAAATCGCCAGCCAATCAATTCATTAATTAACCTATCATCACACCTACCCAATCAACTAATTAGTCAAATGGTTAGAAAATCGACTTGTTATTAAGTCAGTTGGGTCGACATTGATCCACCTACCAGTTACTCGGTGACGATCATTCTCATGTACAAAGTTAGTATTAAAGGGACGTAGGCAGTATAAAATAAATATCGCCGATGGGTAATACGTAAAAATGCCAAATATACGTACGTTATTTATTTACCTCCACCTGAATTACGACTTCAAGTAGATAGATAAACACTTTATTTGAACCATTTATGAGCCACGCAAATTAACAAATGAGTTCATACAAAATATTAATTACACTTTTTTTAATATAAAACAAAAGATAAAATACGAAAATATATTTTCGTCATGTGTGTCGCAGTGACCCAAATACGAGTGACTACAGGAGGAGTTCGAATTCGAACTTTTCTCAATTTCGTAATTGATTTGAATGCACGATTTAAAGGTCTGGAGGCCAATTCTCGTGGTGAATGCACGAGAATTGGCCTCCAGACCTTTAAATTCCTTAGGATGGTCAACTTTAGGAAGAGGAGTAATTAATGCCTTTTACCATTGATGAGTTGAAAGAGATGAAAAGAGACAAGTATAAATTAGTATAAAAAGTAGCCAATGTTCCTTCTTCATCCAAAATACTACGTGTAAACCAAATTTCATGACGATCGATGGAAAGAGGTTAGAAACAAACACATTATACCATTACTTTAAGAAGGATCTGGTTTTATTGTCATAAAAAATATAACCTATGGCCTACCAACTGGCGAGCAACTCTTTTTTATTTTATATTTATTTGTACCTATACTACGAAATGTATTCATTTACATTTTCTTCAACAATCAACTTCCGAACCCTTTTCTTCGACGGAACAACTCTGCACAGCGCTACTCTTTGTCATCGCGATTAAGGTATAATAAAGCGACTTCCATATGGCCCACGGTCAAGTACGAATGTAGCGCCTTAACATATGTTTCCAATGCAGATACAAATGGGTTCTTCTCCCCATTTCCCATCAAGGCCAAATAGTTAACACCTACTTAAATATAATACCATTTATACAAAATGTATTTGTTGTACAAAATTGATATTTATTATGTCTGTGTTTATTTCGTTCATTCAATACGCACCATCGACTAATTAATATTTCTTATTTGAAAGTGCTGACGTAAAACTAATAAAATACACTTATTATGTACAAAGTTGTTAAGTATTACGTAGGTGTCGATTGTATGGAAAATTTAATTTGTGACTAACAACAACTCTGCCCGTGAGAGGAGAGGTCACTACGATTACTTGGTCAAAACAATTATTTCTGACACATATAGTCGTTGGGCTCCTTATAATACGGTTGAACACAACGATGGCTGGTTCGTCCGTTATACTCGTGAACAGGTGCTTCTTTACTTGCTCCCACGTCGGCACCCGAGCTGCCTGATATAGAAGTTCAAAAAGTTTAAAGTTTGCTCGAGATAGATTAAACTTAAATCATCTGTGTTCCGTATATTTGTATATTATTTGTGTTGTGACCAGTGCTGGACACGGCCGGCCAGGAGGAGTTCAGCGCGATGCGCGAACAGTACATGCAGTACAGCAATGGCGACGGCTACTCGGTCACCGACAACCATAATTTTTGTACAAATGTATTACAAATGGATGCCAAATCAGTGTTCAGATATTTTTTTTTACAACACAGTGGGAAAACGAGCATGCGAATCACCTGATAATACGTGACCACCGCCGCCCATGATCACCCACAACACCAACGGCATTGCAGGTGTACTGCCGGCCTTTTAAAAAGGAATATGCTCTTTTCTTGAAGGATATGATATCGTATCGGTTCGGTAATACTGCTGCTAGAAGTTGATTCCAAAAAGTGGTTGTGCGTGGAAGAAAGTGCCTTGAAAAACGTACGGTGGAGGACCGCCACTCGTCCAAATGGTTGGGATGCAACTTTCGTTTGTTTCATATTTAGTATTAAAAGATTTTAGTGGTATTTAATTATTTTTATGTTAAATATATAAAACAAACAGTTCAAAATTTAGTTTTAATAAAGTACATATCTTCATTTTCTGTTTTATAATGTCAGTAAAATCTTTTTTAATAATTTAATTTCTTTAATAAATTTTTGGTGAAATTGTTTTACTTTGAGCATCTATTTTGTAACTGACAATTTTATTCTTAAAATGACATGCAGTTATATATTATTTTGTATATTAATATATTTCAAATTTAGTTTGCAACAAGCTTTTAGACTTACGAATATTAGATGTGTTTGTAAGGTTTTTATTTAACGGCTTTGTTTTTTTTTTAAATTTTTGTCTATCTACACTTCTACATCTACACTAATATTATAAATAGGAAAGATTTGTATTGTTGTGTGCTTACTTTACATTTAAGAATAGATTTTGTTACATACATTAAATTAAATTAGATCTATTGTAACAAACGTTTTGTTTTTTTTTATACAACTTTAAATGGCAAACAAGCTGGCGGCCCATCCGATGGAAAGCGATAAGCGCCGCTTATAGACATGAGCAGTACCATGGACATACCAGAGTATACTGTTTCGCCCATGATACTCCCCCCCCCCTCATGCGTTGCCATTCTTGAGGACTCATATGTTACTCCTCTGTACCCTGTAAATTCACGCCATATCCCACCCTTCAAACCGAAACACAGCCATGCAAACACAACTGCTTTACGGTTGAAATACGAATGGTACAGAGGTACCCAAGCAAACGACTTTTGTACAAAGTCTCCCTCTGGCGATTTATATCATTTATCAATAAATGTATATCAATAATATTCAAAACAGAACAAGAGCAATCACATACAAAAAAAAGTTATTAAATTTTAGATTGGTACAGAACCGGAGGAATATTACGGAAATCTTATTTCACCGCTAAGATCAGCTAGGTAACTGCTTTCCATGTGGATATTTCATCATTGACGGCAGTTTTAAAACTAATTAAGTAATCTTGCCACCTGTTGGTTGTAATCGCCTCCAGTTTGAGGTGCATACCTCGACGTAATAAATGCCACTTTAACGAGAGATATGCTCTTGAAAAAGGATTGTATATTTTACGAAATATTGTGTATAAAGAAGCGTTCTGCGCAATGAGTATTACCGAGAACTAAGCGACGCGATAAGAAATTTTTAACTCGACCGGGTACAGTCTCGTCATCCTGTAGAAACAAAGGATTGGTTAGTTACTTCAATCACTATATGACAACTGCATTTTTTTTAATGGATAATAATGGAATGGTAATCCCACACGTGCTATCGGTATACACCGGCGGGGCACCAGTAAAGGATGACAGGTGAGGATGAAGTAGGTCAGTTAGCCCATCGTGACGAATTCGACAAGAATTATTCACGATGGTTTCCAGGGGGAACCACGTGGAGGTTGATCTAATAAGGCACATTGCTAGCAATGGGGTTGTCAAACTCCATTGCTAACAATTCCTTTAGCATCCTAGACATACTGCATTATTAACTGTATTGTTAACTAAATAGTTCACATACACAAATCAGCGCGATTTGAGGAGTAAGTTTAAATTATTAGGAATTGTTCGGATTGATACCTGCTGCTGATTTTCACCACCGTACAACACGCCACAAACTAAAATTCCATCCCAACTATCTGAATGAGTGGCGGTCCTCCACCGTACGTTTTTCAAGGCACTTTCCTCCACGCAAAACCAATCTTTGGAATGAATTTGAAAACAGACCAGCGATTCACAATAAAGAATAAATCTACTGATCTTTAACGAGTATAAACAATAATTCCGGATTTATATTATTGGTAAGAACTTTCTGATACCACTGTAATAGCTCCTCACGATCGAACTCGAGACCTGACGCCGATATCATCAGTACAAACTTATACCGCTTAATTAGCAAGATAATTGCCTGCTTGAGTCAACAACAATATAGTAAATGACACTGCCTAAATATTATTTAATTTTGACTCGTTTCCGGATCAGTAAATATATTCTTTCAGTAAATAATTTCTTTTTCTTAACGTTGGTTTTTTTTTTTGATGGATGAAAATGGAAGCTCCACCTGCGCTACCGATATACGCTGGTGGAGCACCAGTAAAGGGTGATCGATGAAAATGAAAACAGGCCAGTTAGCCCATCATGATGAATTCATCAGGGATTAACCATGATATTTTCCAAGGGGAACCGCGAGAAGGTCGACCTGGTTGGATATATTGCTAGCAATGGGATTCTCAGTCTCCATTACCAACAATCCCATTCCCCCCTCTTAACGTTGGTTGTCCCTGCATCAGTCTTCGGTAATGCTAGTCTTTTCTTCAGCTTCACAGCTTGTTGAGGCTGTTTTTTTTTTAATTTGCGGGGCTTAACTTATGTGATATATAAAGTCCTTCTTCATCAGTTTCAAACGAATTAGCTAAAGAGCCTGCAATAAGAAATTGCGGCAAATAATCAAGGCTAGTGCTATCCCTCTCGCGAGCTGCCTAAGCGCCCGACGGTCGTCCTTGAATCGGAGAACTGTTAGATATCATTACTAACAATACTTTTCCTACCAAAATACTTATGTTATCTACTATCTATCATCACGTGGACGAAACCAACGCAACTAGTTATAAATAAATACTTAAAGCCTATGTTACGTCACAATTAGCAAATATATAATATATAGCGTGAGTGCCGGCTGTCGCTTAGTACAGTGACAACCTTCTCCAGCCAAGGAAAACAATGTGAGTATCCAAGTACACAGGCGGCGGGCGGCTGCCGCTGTCGCTGCGGCTGCGCTGGCGCGGAATGTGGCGGCCCCTTGCGGTAATATTGTCGTGCTCATGTTAATATAATGCTTCTATTCTTGATGACAGTGCGACCTTTTTTATACCACTGAGGTGGCAAACAAGCATACGGCCCACCTGATGGTAAGTGGTTACCGTAGCCTATGAACACCTGCAATACCAGAGATATTACGCGTGCGTTGGCGACACTGAAGAAACCTCTTTACCCCCTTTTTGAAGAACCCCATGCTGTAAGCTCTTGGGAAAACCTCGAGCTCATTCCACAACTTGAGTGTTCGTGGGAGGAAACATCTCTGAAACCGCGCAGTACGCGACCATTGAGGCTGTAGGACATGAGGATGAACACCCTATATATGGCGAACCGTACGATGGTAGCAAGTGGCTGTGGGCATCATATTGAACAATTCCTCTGAGCACATTCCGTTGTACAAGAGGTAGAACACGCAGAGTAACAAGATAAATCTCTCCTAAGACTTAAGGGTTCGATACTGCTTGTGAGCCTGGGATCATCGACAATTCTCATAGCTAGTCGTTGCAATGAGTCGAAGGGTTCAACCTGGTATTTAAGACAGCAGTACTCCATGTGGGGCCAGAGTTGCGATTTGTAGAGCATAACTTGATGGTTGACATGGCAGAAAATATAAAGAACCCGATGATTAAAACCATTTAAACAATCATATATATAAAACTTCTTATCTCGAGTCAAATAGCTTAAGCTTATAGCTTAAGTGTTGTGACGTTGGTTTACAGGGGGACAATTTCATATATTGTAATAACCACCTCATAAGCTCAAACAAAATCCTTTTACAATCGGCAGAAAAAATATACAAAGGAAAAAATTATGCCTATATTTGGGCGAAGAACTGCTCCATTATGGTGCGCTGTGCTTGACATAACATGGACATAACAGAGTATAATAGAGGAAATATATCGTAGCAAATCTCTCCTAAGACTTGAGGGTTTGATACTGCTTGTGAGCCTGGAATCATCGACAATTCTCATAGCTCGTTTAAAGATTAAAGATTTTCAGTTACAAATAATTAATATTTTACAATTATTCTTGCAAGATTGCAATATAAAGTCCTGCGCTGCTAGTGAATGGATTCAACACGAAATTAAACACACGTCACGCATTGTTCGACTTGTGTTTGGTAAAGTGTTAAAATCCGTCCAGGCGTGAAGTATTTCATGACATTTGAAGGACGTTTAATTTTTCCGATGCAATTTTACTCTGGACTCGATATATCGCTCGAAGTTAAGAATAGATGATAAATTTACCTAGGAATTCTAGATTACCAGAAATTGGAAAAGATATATTTCGTAAAATGGCTATCAAGTTGGAAGTATAAAAACGTAACTATGGCTTTACAGTATTAAAGTTTTAGTATCACCCCATTCAGACGCCAACTGAAGTCGTGGATTTGTTCTCTGACGCAAGTGTTCTCGCTGAAAAATATTTATTCATAGGTCATGATGTGTAGATAATTTCTAAAACTGATTATTTAAAACCATCGTTGATTTTATTATTATGACAATAGCGATAACAATAAGAGTAAGCTAAATGTAAGATAATATTTTTTGTTTGTTACCGTCAGGTTGGTGTTCCTACTGCTGTCAGTTCTTGGCACCGCCCAGTTTGCGGGAGCTCTCCTGCCGAGCTTCTCGATGCCTGTTGGAGTGACTCTTACAGGTAATAACAGGCATCTATATCAGCGTTTGACCTATCTTAGACTGTCTTACACCCAATTATATTTAAAGTTGAGAAGTTACCTAAAGAATTTAAAATTAAATGTAATTAATAATAATATCGTGATCCCTCAATCAAAAATCAAGGGATTTTTAGTGGATATCACCATGCCGTATGAAGAGAACCTCATGAAAGCCAAAACCGGAAAGAAGAGTAAGTATCTAGACTTGGCTCACGAGGTGACCGAAATGTGGGGTTTACATGCACCGAAATCATTACAATCGTCCTGTCGGTGTACGGTCTTATTCTAACCAGTGTGAAACAATAGCTCAGACGATTGGGATTCCAAGGTTGCTAATTCCAAGTAAAGATACAGAAAACGGCACTTTTGGATACTGCCGGTATAACACGTCGGTTTCTCTCCCTGAGGCCCTAAACGCCGGCTTCTGCCAGGGGTTGTGGCGTGGAGGACCGGGTTATTAAATTTCCTAAAATATGGTTAAGTGCATTGATGGTAAGTGGTTACCGTAGTCTATGAACCCCTGCAATACCAGTAAGTCTTAATCCACAAGTCGCTCTTATACACTTCTTCTGAGCTATGAGTACCTTATTCATAAGTTTAAAGATTCTATACATCAACATTGACCTAACGTAACCATGATACTGTGTTTATTCATATATTTTCACTATGTATGTTAATCTTTTGAGTCTGTTGTCTTTACGTAAGCAAGGTGAATAAATAAACATTGATGTATGTATGGTATATGCGACTGTAATATTGACTTAAGTCCTAATGAAACACTACTCATAGTTAAATGTATATTAATAGTGAGTAAATAATGACAGATTAATTCTATTACTTAATCTTGTTTACTACCTCTTTATCATTCTATTATGTTTGTGACTCTAATATAGTTTCCGAATGTAAATGTCTGCTGATAAGAAACTAGAATAGATTCGGCGGTTACTCTTTTAAAATCAATGTGTTACGTGATATTTACGTCCACTGAGTCTATATTTTTTTTATACCACTGAGGTGGCATACAAGCATACCGCTCATGTGATGGTAAGCGGTTACCGTAACCTATGAACGCCTGCAACACCAGCCGCTCGTTGTCGACCCCGAAGAAACCTCTTTACTCCCCTTTTAAAGAATCCTATACTGTAGTCTTTTGAGAAAACTTCGGCAGGGAGCTCATTTCATAACCTGTAGAGTATGAAGATGCCGTACAATGGTAGAAAGTGACCGTGTCATATTTACCCATGATAATATGCATACACAAATTTATTTATTTTTGACCACACATTGGCAACGTGATTTCTCCCTACTCTCGTTGCCAGCGACAGTATCAATGAGTAGCAGCTTCTCTTCGATCCGTGGTTACCCTCCCTATACCCCTTCTGAGTGTTATCATCTTATATCCGTGCTCATGACGAGAGATTTCGAACACTTTTGATAAATGCGACAATAATGTAATAGGTCGGTAAAAAGCCAATTATTTTAGTTATTGCCTTTCTTTTGTAAAGACTTCAATCAATGGCTTTCTTTAGGTTTTCAGGAAATATATCTTGATTTAATGACTCATTAATAATATATGTTAATAGGTGCTATTATGTCAGCACAGGACTTAGTTTTTTTTTTTTTTTATTATATATGCATTTTTCAACAACTTACTGTTTATTTATTTATTGACCAAAAGAAGATATAGTGCAAAAGGTGGACTTAATGCTAATAGCATTCTATACTAGTCAACCTATATTAGTATACTGTTTAAAACATTGTATATTTCCATTAGGTTTTTTACGTATATACACGTAATATATACATACATATAAGACATATGTCTTAACTTTCTTTTATTGCTACACGATATCTTGTATCCTTTAATAAACCATTTAGGAGCAGAAATATTCTTCCTTATATTTATTTTTATAAATGGAAACTATAATTCATGCTACGTCACAAAGTTATCTTGAAAATTCACTACCTACAAACTATATCTACTTTATCTAAAACATCTTGCCATGATAGGCTTAACAGATAATCTCTGAACTTGGCTATATTGTCCTGACTATAAGGAAGCCAAAGAAATTCTTGCATATTGTTCAACTTTGCTTGTCTCGTCCGTTCACAGTACATTGTCCATCATCAACTTCGTAATGCCCTGGCTCTGTTTTGGCGGTACAGATGGCGAGGAGTTCGAGTACATAGTGGTGGGCGCGGGCGCGGCGGGCGCGTCGGTCGCCGCCCGGCTCGCGCTCGCCGGCGCCAGCGTGCTGCTCGTGGAGGCGGGCGGAGACCCGGACCCCATATCCTGGGTATGTTATGTAGTCTAACTTTGTTTAAATATGACATCATCAATTCGCTTCACAACAGCTTACCAAGCTCACATCACACAGGCATTTGAATTATTCCATAACTAGTGAATCTATAAAAGTATTTAAGTATAAGCAAATATCTGGTCTCTGTCGATTATCTAAAGGTAGTCTGTAAGAGATTTTCCTAGTGCTAAGATCATCTTTTACACAAGAGTTAAATAAATAAATAAAAGAAAAGATAAAATGTTTTTAAATTTAACTGATTAACAATATGATTTAATTATGGTACATAAAAGTAGATATGAACTATGGAATCCCTCGCAGACAAAGTAGCAAATAAAAGCTAGTAGATATACCAAACAATTACTGTTTTATACAGGTACCAGCTGCATTCGCAGCGCTAGTGAATCCAGCCATGAACTATCAATATAAAACAATTTCTAACAACGTGTCGTGTCTGTCATCACAGAACAGACAATGCCAGGCCCATCGCGGCAAGGGTCTCGGGGGTTCCACCAGCATCAACTACATGATGTACGTCCGCGGTAACCGACACGACTTCGACGAGCTGAACATCACCGACTGGTCCTGGAAACAAATGGAGCCTTACTTTTTGCGTTACGAGGGCTTGCAAGATTTGAATCTTCTTCCCGCATCTTCCATACCATATCATAATACCACGGGTACTATGAAGATAGGATTCTTCGAAGACTCTAAAAATCCGTGGCATTCGAGAATTATTGGTGGATATGAAGCGCTTAATTTCCCTCGTAATCCTGATGTCAATGGGGTATCTCAAATTGGAGTTTCTCGAATTATTGGATATACATATAGAAACGAGCGCATGAGTACTGCACGAGGATATCTCGGAAGAGACGATGTGAAGAGGAAACTGAAAGTGGCCAAGTACACCAGGTGCACAGGAGTCATCATAGACGATGACAATGTGGCTCGTGGCATTACGGTCGTTCATGGACCTTCTAATGCTACATTACGACTCTATGCGTCGCGGGAGGTTATATTGAGCGCGGGGGCTCTCGTCACTCCACAACTACTTATGTTGTCGGGCATCGGTCCTGCTGATCATTTAAATGAAATGGGTATACCAGTTCGCGTAGATCTGCCAGTAGGCAATAATATGACAGATCACGCGCTGGTGTCAGTTTTTATTAAAGTAAAAGAAGAATTAAATTTATTGAAAGATATTTTGAATACCACTGAAAAAAATAGTTCGCTAGCGAGTATATTATTAACTCGAGGTGGATCTGTCGGCGTTACTGATGTAGTTAGTTTCATGAACACTTTGTGCTATGATTTTGATAAACGGCAGCTCACCGGAAACAGTTCCGAGTGTGAGTTGCCGACGACACAATACATTCATCTGTATGCAGATAAAGGTTTGCTTGCAATCGGGGGGCCCGAACTCAAACTCCACCTGAAAATTTTATGACTCTGTGATTAATCAATTAAGTGAAATTAATCAAAATTATGCTCTTATAACGGTATCGCCCATAGTTTTGCAACCAAAGTCTAGCGGTACGGTGCGGTTGGCAAGCGTGGACCCGCTTCAAGCGCCTGCTATTTTTCCTAATTATATGTCTGATGACCGCGATGTGGAGGAGATGGTACGCGGTATTCGGATTATTGAGCAGATGATGGAAACGCCGGTGTTCAAGGCTGCGGGTGCGTCACTAGTGCGGTTGGAACTAGAAGGCTGCCCCGGCAGCAGCCAGCAGCAGGACTCGGCCACATACTGGCGCTGCTATGCGCGCCACCTAACATACACCGTGTGTCACGCGGTGGGCACGAACGCGCTGGGCCGCGTGCTAGACGCACGGCTGCGCGTGCGCGGGGTGGCGCGCCTGCGCGTGACCGACGCGGGCGCGCTGCCGCGGCTGCCGCGCGGTAACCCCGCCGCCGCCGTCATCGCGCTCGGCGAGAGGCTCGCAGACTTCCTTCTAGAGGATAATATTGATTAATGTCGTCATTTGTAAAAATAATAAAAAATTATGACGTGTGTTTTGTTTCTAATGAGTTTTATTGTATTTATTGAATGAATGAGTATACGAATACTTGTTTCACATCCGTTCTACAATAAAAATCCTTCGTCGGATCGTATTCGTGTGTGATGCAAATTAAAGATTTATTTATAGCAACTGAAATTTTTCCATCATAGAAGAGTTACTAAAAAAACATGTGTATCGACTTATCCAATGTGGAAATAAAAGGGCTCCATTTCCCATTATCAAGGTCAAATACTTAACACCTAAATAAGCATAAATACGTCTATTTGAATTGTATTTGTAATATACTAGGTCACTCAAAAATTATTGCGAGAAAAAGTTTTTATGTATGTGAGATTGGCCAGTTATAATTTATTTTAAAATATAATTACTTATAAGTAAAAATAGGTACGTTCTAAATTCAAAACTTCCCTCCACATTTTTTGCGAGCTAATTACAATAACGAGTTACACACCAAGAGATTCAGCATATACTGCATGATGTTGATGAATAGACAGGTAGGTTTACACTTGGTACGTAAGACACAAATATATTAGGTAAAGATGTGGATATATTGGTTGTTCACTTTACCATAGTGAAATAGTTAACAGATGTCTCTGATAATATCATTTAAGATTAAAGTTATGGAAATATATATTTAATACACCCCCCCCCCCCCCCGCCCAATACGACAAACGGTGTCTTTTTTGCGATAATGCATAGACTTGTGTCTTCTTAGGGTTGAAGTGAACAAGATTGCGTTCGCCCCAGATCGAAACTTGATCGAGTGAAGTTTCGATTTCAGTCTGTCTGTTCCGGACACAAGTCTGTTCCGGAGCTCATCGGTATGTGCCCGCGTAATTTTTGCATTTTTTTTTTACAACACAGGGGGCAAACGAGCATGCGGCTCACCTGATGGTAAGTGACTACCGCCGCCCATGATCACCCACAACACCAGCGGCATTGCAGGTGTGCTGCCGGTCTTTTAAAAAGGAATATACTCTTTTCTTGAAGGTTATGTTGTCGTATCGGTTCATGACCGGTGTATAATGCATCTTTTGAAGAACCCCATGCTGTAGTCTCTTGGGAAAACCTCGACAGGGAGCTTATTCCATAACCTGAGTGTTCGTGGGAGAAAACATATCTAAAACCGTACGATGATAGAAAGTGGCCGTGGGCCATTGAATAATTCCTCTGACTAAAGACCCCTCTCCTAAGACTTAAGGGTTAGTTGTATACGATGTTTCGAATGGATAGTAGATAATTGTAATTAAATTCTGCTTGACACTAAAAGTGTGGTTAACGTAATTTAAAAGATAATTAAAGGTTAGTCGTGTAGGTCCCGGTATAGAATAAGCCACCCCCTCCTTGCCCGGGGCGACTAAGGAAGCTTATGGGGCGGTGGGGGACAGGAAAGAGAATGGGCAGCAGCGTCCCACCCAAAGCCAAACTGCGGTTGCCAATCCGTCTACCAAGCGTGGCAACTATTGGAAAAAGGAAGGCTCGATATAAATCACTATACTCACCAAGTCTACTGCGGCAATTTAAACAAGTAATGAGCAGCCTACTATGGCAACGATTTTTTTTTGATGGGTGAAAATGGTATGGTAACCCCGCCTGCGCTAACGGGATACGCTGGCGGAGCACCAGTGAAGGGTGATCGATGAGAATGAAAACAGGCCAGTTAGCCTATCATGACGAATTCATCAGGAATTAGCCATGATAGTTTCCAGAGGGAACCGCGAGGAGGTCGACCATATGGCAACGATTGGTTAACATTCTTCTCCCGGAGGAAAGGGATTATTAAGAATAGGGTCTGTCTGCCACATGCTAGCAATATACTCTATCAGGTCAACTTCTAAGCGGTTCCCCTCGGAATTATCGTAAAAAATTATTGTTTAATTCGGCACGATGCGTAAATTGTTTAACATAACTATTTCATCCTCACAGATCATACTTCACTGGAGCCCTGCTATTGTATACCGTTGGCTCAGGAGGGCTCACTGTTTTCACCCATTAAGAAAAATAAAAAACAAAAGAAAATAACATGAATCCTCCTTCATTCATTACATACGGTTCATTACATACAGTTAGTAATGTCAACAGAACTAAAGATTCAAAATTACTTCAAAATCGGTTCAAATAAATTTGATCCCAATTTAAATTATAAGATTTTACCTAAACAAATAAAGTAATATACATATATGTAAATTTAATAAATCTATAATAATAAAAAAATGACGTCGACATTTCACGATATCGTGGACGTCCACAGCAAAGTATAAAAGCGATCATTTTCACGACATATCGTGAACTGCACAATAGTTCGTGCTTCCACGTTGGAAGTTCACGATAAATCGTGCACGAATAAAAGCGCTTATTGTCTTATCCAGTGTTACTGGCCGTAATATCTCGTATTCCTTTTAATAACTGTCTACAGTCTTAAAGCTTGCAGCTCTTGCACTTTTTTATGAGTAAAAATATAATGATAACACGTCATAAACCATTAGTTAACACTGGCAACATACCTATAGAGGACGTAACTGAGACTGAAGGCAGGTCAGTTGTCATTAAGTCGATCAATAATGGCGATGGTCTCCAGAGACCGAAAAAAGTTAACCTGATAGGGTATACTGCTAGTAATTGGGTTAGTAACTTATGTGGACCTGGTAAAAGAGAGGACACTGTTACTAGTAACTGTTCAAAATTAACCTTTTTACATATATTATAGTTTTTTTTTTTTTTTTTTTTATAAAAAAAAAAATTAATAAACAATTGAAATAGAACAAAATATATACATACAATACGTCAAGTCAACAGACGACAATTTTATCTTACAATTAATATAATTAAATAATACCTATATACAACAAGAACCAGCATATTTTACAAACATAATTAATAAATAGTAACAGATTAATGATAAAAGAATTATATTAATCCATGATACATGCTTTTCTTACTTGCAAATATACATACAAGCAGCATAGTCAGCTAAAATTGCATCCCATTCTTGTCTGGCGTTGCTGTACTTAAGTAAAAAGAACAGTCTATGATAAATACTTACGTCAAGATTTTGTTTTACTAATAGAAGTTATTAAAGTAAATATTGTCTAAAATTAAAAAGAGCTCTTATTAACAACAACTTAATAACAACAAATTTTGGGAACCTAGTAACTCAGTGGTGTGTAGGTATGTTGCTTTGTGTAAATGTACAGGGTACAATCCTTGATAGGACAGATTCAAACTATTCTACAATTGCTCGGGTTTGCGTAGACTGAGTAGTGTGAGTGGTCGTGTCTCTCTGACTGTACTCAATTGAATAAAGTTAGCAACTGTATGTGCTGTGTCGTAAAATTCATGAAAGGCAAACGGAAGTGAACCCATATATATTGTAAGATATCTTTCACCATACCAAATATTGCGTGTTGTATATGCTACATTTTATGACGATTATTAGCAGTAAAATGCTAGAAATAATAAATTTAGTCGGACATTTTTGAATTAGGAAGGATTCCAACTAACTGCTCACTGCAGCTTCGTCCACCCAGAACTCTTTCATTTACGTTAAGTTTTTATCAATTTCAATGGAAATTTCATAAAACCATTATAGTTACGTTTCTACTCAAGCGGTTATAAATGTCCATCAATAGATCCGTCACTCAGCATAATTTTTTCAAACAACCTCAAGAAACTTTCTCCTTCCGTCCGTTATTTTTTACCCCTTCTATTGACATTTTTTAATATGTAAATTTATTGTATTTATTTATTTATTTATTTATTTATTTTAATAAGGCACACATAACAAATTATAACCTTTTGTTAGGTTTATATATAGATAATTATGGTGTTAATGCTAGGTTATAATTCAAAAACATGTGTACACAACATGATTAACATTTAAACATAACATTTCAATTTCGACATGTGACAGACATAATAATTAATTAGTAAACATTATATACATATATCATAATTTACATTAAAAGAAATTGAAACCATAAAACTATCATCACACAAGAAAAACAGCCCAGCCTTAGGATGGCCTTAACATGAACCACATCACTAAATACCAGTAAACGTGCAAGTTCATTCCAAACGGCTCACGCACCTCCTGAATGATGACAGTTTCATGTCGAATATATCAATGAATTTGTGGTTGAGCATAAGATCATTATATTGTCGGCACATTCTGACAAGTGGATTATAATAAGAAGTATTGGTTCTGTGAACCTGAAGAGCAAACAATTTATGACTAGGATTTCGTGACTTAAATCTTGTATTAAGGCGTATGGCTGAAAGAAGAGGAGGTGATTCAATTATGTTATTGACTATTTTAAATAAGCAAATTAGGTCACTGCACCAGCGACGTGTTTCCAAAGATGTGATACCGAAATACCTAAGTTTATCTTCATAAGACTTTAATATACGGAGTTTATTTGACTTAAATGAAAGTATTTTTAGACACTTTTTTTGGACATGTTCAATGCGATCATTATGGATTTTATAGAACGGAGACCAGACAACGCTATTGTACTCTAAAATACTTCTGACAAGTGCAAAGTATAAATATTTTAAACTCTGATAATTCTTAAATTGTTTAGTACATCGAGTGATAAAACCTAATAATTTGTTACTCCTGTTAACTACAGCGTCATAATGTTCGTGAAATGTTAATTTTTCGTCAAAAGTTATACCAAGATCATTCACAGATCGCTTGCGCTGCAATATTTCTTCATTTATTTTGTAATCATATACAATTTTACGAGCGTTACGTGTAAAAGATACAATAAAACATTTTTTCACATTTAAAAACATATTGTTGCGATTACACCAATCAGTAATAATATTGATGTTGTCTTGAAGCAATTGACTATCACTTTCATCCTTCACCGCACAAAAAATCTTAAGATCGTCTGCATATAACAGGGTAGGGCACGTTAAACTTTCAGCGAGCTCATTAATGAAAATATTAAATAGTAATGGGCCTAAATGTGATCCTTGTGGAATACCCGAAGAGGCAACAACGGATGAAGACAGATATCCTGCCAATGCCACTAATTGACTTCTATTAGCCAAATAAGATTGAATCCACCTTAAAAGATTCCCATGAATGCCATACTGTGCCAACTTATGATAAAGAATCAAATGACTGACTTTGTCAAATGCCTTAGAGAAATCTGTGTATATAGAGTCCACTTGTAATCTTTTAGCGAACGATCTGCATAAATAATCCTTATATTCCAACAAATTACTTGTAGTTGATTTATTACTTATGAATCCATGCTGTTTAGTTGATAAGATTGGTTTGACGTGATTATAAATGAAATCGCAAATAATACCTTCAAATATCCTTGCAAAATGAGACAAAATGCTGATTGGTCTATAGTTCTCACACTGAGAACGGTCACCTGACTTATGAATAGGCACAACATAAGCCATTTTCTTAAAAATATCGTTTTCAGACAACAATATATGATAGATTGAATAATTATGATATATATTGTCGCTGTCATTGCACATAAGATTAGAAGAAGAGGTTTCATAAACTGACCCAAAATATTGAGCAAAAAGTTCACATGCCTCTTGACCATTTGAAGAAATAAGGCTTCTGAATTTCATTGATACTGGCATAGAATTAACAGTTTTTCTACTTTTTACGTATTGCCAAAAAGATTTTACATTAGTCCTAAGTGAGTGTTCAATCGAAGATAAGTAGCTGTTATAACATGACTTCATTAGATTTTTACTTCTCTTCCTAAGAAGAGCAAATGTGTCGTAATCTCTTGGATTTCCGTATTTTTTAAACCGTTTGTGCATTCTATTTTTCTCAGCGATACATTTTTTAAGAGGTAAACTAAACCATGAAGGATATTTTTGTGTATTAATTTTGGTTAGTGGTGTATATTTATTTATTATTTCTCTTAGTTTAGTATAAAAGGTTTCAACGGCGCAATCAGTATTTAAATGAGATAATATAGATTCCCAATCCACTCGATGAAGTTCACTTCTAATTTTTTCGAGATTACATTTTTTATAATTAAGACTCTTATATGCCTTCGGCTTAATATAATGGGGTGATAAGTCATCAATATCTACATTAACTAAGAGACAAGGATGATGATTATCAATCCGAATTAATGGATCACTAGTAGTATGAATTTCAGATAAATTCAAATTAGACAATACAAGATCAAGTAGACGATTATTTTTATTTGGAATATTATTATACTGGTTAAGATTACAAAGAAACATAGTGTCGATTAGGAGGTTAGATTTTAGATCCTTAGGGTCACTCGGCATCATTATATTAGATGAATCTGACCTTGTCCACTCAACTCCAGGTGTATTGAAATCACCAATACAGATGAAATCATTAAACTCATTTGCTTGTAAAATTGTATTTTGAAGTTTCTCGTAAAATTGTTGTAATTCGACAATTGGTAAATCGGGCGGTAAATAACATAAATTAATATTGAGAACATTTTTCTTTGACGAATTTACAGGGAGTATGCTCAACCACAAATCCTCGACTTGACTTTCCCATGATGTCTGACGGACAAACCTGAGATTTTTTTTTATAGCTATAGCTATACCACCCCCTTCTTTCTTATGGACGTTAGTGAAACTACGGTCACGGCGAAGAATGTTATAACGAGCATCCAGTAATTCCGCGTCAAATATAGTAATCAGGTTTGTCTCGGTCAGACATATTATATCATAATTACAATTCAAAATACCTAAATAAAGTTCAGTTATTCTAGTACGAATTCGATTTACATTCTGATAATATATAATCATTTTACAACAAAAAAAAATTCCTTAATGTTTTACCTTTGAATATTTAATTTAAAATAATAGTAATAAAATATGTTAAAAAAATATTATAATGAAACTAATTTAGACTTATTTGGACTTATTTGTCGAGCAGTAGGCACATACTACAGTCGTACCAAATTATCTTCGTTTTTTATGAGAATAGCACCTGAATGATCATCCTTACGCACGTATATACGACCATATTTGACCCAGACATATTTATAATTTTTCTCGGATGCAGTTTGTCTTGTTTTGAGATGTAAAATTTTACATTCAGGAGAGAAATGCTCCGCCATATATATCCTACAGGATTCACCTTGTAGATCCAGGTGCGATGAGTTAAGAGGTTCCTTGGCATGAGCTTTATTATATCGCATGTATGATGATAAAATTGTGTCGCGTAATCGGGGACTAGACACCGTAACTAGAATATTACGCGGCCGTTTGGATGACCTATTCATTTTAGCAACCCGTCTGCATGCTTGTATCTGGATGTCTTCAAGTGGGACTTTTATTGTTTCACATAATTTTTTTAATAGCGATATTAAATTCTCATTGAGGTTTTCTGGGACAGCCTGTATCTCCAAATTACAACTCCTAGAGATCTTTTCCATATTTGATATACGACTCGTCAAGGTGCCGATTTGTTCTTGTAATAATACATTTTTTGATTCTAAAGTTTTTATAATATTACATTTATCGACAATTTGAGACTTTAAAGTCGCTTGTTCTTCTGTAACAAATTCCAATGAAGCAGCAAAATCATTCTTTATTTCCTGAATCACAGTCTTCATCTCAGAGTGAACCAATTTTTTTATATCTTCTTGAAGGAGCTCACGAAAATCACTCATAAATTTGGAGAAACCAGTTTTCAACTTTGAGTCGAGCAATTCACCAATTTTTCCCATAGTGACCAACTCAAAGATCACCTGAGATGAACTGCAAACTGAGCCCATCTGCGTGCTGTCTAACTGAGTGTGGTTTATGTTATCCAGTGACATGTCAATTGAGTCCTCTCCATAAGGAATCTGATGATGTTTAACTGGGGTTTTTATGTTTGATTTGGTACGGCGAGTTATATTATGACATGACGGACACACCCACGAAGAACGATAGTCCTGACTGAGGGATAAAAAATGTTCCTTATCAATATTTAGGCATTGATGATGATATTTTCCGTTGCATTGTTTACATTTCATCATTAGATTTGATGATGATATGTCACGCCGGCAAGCTTCGCAATTCATTGTCACAATATTATTAATGTTGCTGTTATTCTGAGACACGCCGCCCAGCAGTGCCCTCTGCTCGACACACTGATAAATAACTCAATAAATATACCAATTATCCCTCAATAGCATTAGAGTTAACCATACCTATACTTGCTTTATAATTCAACTTGATTATTGAAATTATTCTCTTAATAACAATGTATGTTTATATTAATTTTTAAATAGCGTTGAAAGTATCTGAACTTAGTACATAAATTGGACTGCACATAGTCCAATAATCAATAAAACTTATTCCAGCAATTTTGATCACTTCAGATATCAAATCATACACCTACCAGATCACGTAATTAGTTGTTATGTGTAGACATATGTATAAATGACAATGTACTATAATCTAGACTTTTAATATGTGAGGTCAAATTAAATAATGTAATTGAATTATAATTTAGTTTACCGGTTTTTTTTTTATATAAAATGTAAAATATTTACATGCCTACATCTTGTAAGGCAATTAAACAGGTGCCAAAATAATACCACGTGGCTTGTAATAATTTTAAACTGTTTAATGCAAATAAACTAATTTCATTTAATTTTCACAGAAGGAGACAGATTTTTCCAAAAACAATCAAACTCTATATAAAACTTAAAAGAAACTATTAAAATTTAAGTTAGAAACTATTTTTTTTTCATTAATATCTTATATTAAAAAAAAATGTAAAAACTTGTTCGTTACGTAATATATTTTTTATCATTTCAACGGGTTATGTGACCAGTATCAATTAACATTATCCTCCAGAAGGAAATCCGCTAGCCTCTCGCCGAGCGCTATGACGGCGGCGGCGGGGTTGCCGCGCGGCAGCCGCGGCAGTGCGCTCGCATCGGCCACGCGCAGGCGCGCCACCCCGCGCACGCGCAGCCGCGCGTCCAGCACGCGGCCCAGCGCGCTCGTGCCCACCGAATGGAACGTAGTGGATGTCAAATGGCGCGCGTAGCAGCGCCAGTACTCGTCTGAATCCTGCTGCTGGCCGTCGCTGAGGCAATCTTTCAGTTCCAGTCGCACCAGCGACGCGCCCGCAGCCTTGAACACCGTCGTCTCTATCAAATGCTCAATAATCCGAATGCCGCGCACCATCTCTTCCAAATCGCGATCGTCAGACAGATAATTAGGAAAAATAACAGGTGCTTGAAGCGGATCCACGCTTGCCAACCGAACCGTTCCACTCGACTTCGGCTGCAATGGTACTGACGTCATCCTTATAAGAGCATAATTTTTACTAACCTCACTTAATTGATTAACTACAGAGTCATCTAATCCCAGATATCTGAAGATGACTTGTTCGACTACAGGCAAACCTCTACCTATATACAAATTATAGAACTGTGTTGTTGGCAACTCACACTCCGTACTGTTTCCCGTGAGTTGTCGATTAACAAAATCATAACACAATGTGTTTACAAAAGTAGCTACATCAGTGAGGCTGATAGAACCACTTGGAGGTACCAACATACCCGATTCAGAGCTATTTAAAATTTCTTTCGGTAAATTTAACGATTCTTCTGCTTTAACAAAAATTGACACTAGTGATTGATCTGTCATATTATTGCCTACTGGCAGATCTACGCGAACTGGTATACCCATTTCATTTAAATGATCAGCAGGACCGACGCCTGACAACATAAGTAGTTGTGGAGTGACGAGCGCCCCCGCGCTCAATATAACCTCCCGCGACGCATAAAGTCGTAATGCAGTTTTAAAAGGTCCATGAACGACCGTAATACCGCGAGCCACATTGTCATCGTCTATGATAATTCCTGTGCACCTGGTGTACTTGGCCACTTTCAGTTTCCTCTTCACATCATCTCTTCCGAGATATCCTCGTGCAGTACTCATACGTTCATTTCCATATGTATATCCAATAATTCGAGAAACTCCAATTTGAGATATCCCGTTAACATCAGGATTACGAGGGAAATTGAGAGCTTCGTACCCATCAATGATTCTCGAATGCCACGGATTTTTAGAGTCTTCGAAGAATCCTATCTTCATAGTACCCGTGGTATTATGATATGGTATGGAAGATGGGGGCAGAAGATCCAAATCTTGCAAGCCCTCGTAACGCAAAAAATAAGGCTTCATGTCTTTCCAGGACCAGCCCGTGATATTCAGCTCGTCGAAGTCGTGTCGGTTACCGCGGACATACATCATATAGTTGATGCTGGTGGTGCCGCCGAGACCCTTGCCGCGGCGGGCTTGGCATGCTCTGTTCCGTGAAGACAGACACGACACATTATTGGAAATTGTTTTATATTGATAGTTCATGGCCGGGTTCGCTAGCGCCACAAATGCAGCTGGTACCTGTAATAAATAGTAATTGTTTCGTATATCTACTAATTTTTATGTGTGTGCATGCGTGCGTGCGTTCGGGCGTGCGAAAATAATTAAGATACAGGGTGTAAGGGACAGGTTATCATAAACCGAAACAGTGAATTCAGACCATTATTCAGATCCGAAAGCCAGTGGTAATTCTTTACGGAAAATTTCAATTTCTTCCCCTATTTTTCTCATTCAAAATCATGTAATCTATGATATTGTGTCATAATATAAAGAAATAATAATATTTTATAGTGACATACTATGAAATATACAAAAAAAACAGTAACAGCAAACGTACCACGCGTCGTAAGGATCGTAAAATTTCAAATTTCAAATACACTGCGCGGCGTCAAAACTAAGAATCGTTAATTATATGGCTACGGTACATTTCCGCTGGGAAAATAATCTGCCATTTAGTTCATCTGGATCAGCTGTTTTTGTTTTGGACAACCTGTCCCTTACACCCTATGTATAGCACACATACATCAGAAGAAAACAGCGAAGGAAAATAAAGAGAGAGAACACAGGAAAATGGAAAGGGAGAGTTAATAGGATTTAACCGAGATTTTGAAGTTAGTGGAAGTTTAAGCACACCGAACAGAGGCAGGTAGTAAGTTCCACAAGCGAATTGCTTGGACAGTAAAGGATTTAGAATGAAAGGAAGAAGTATGAGCGGCAAATTTAAGGCGGACGTTATTGACACTGCGTAAAGTATGCTCATTAGCCTCACTGAGAAACACGAATCGGTCTTTTAGATAATCAGGAGCAACGAGTTTAAAAATAATTGCATAAAGAAGAGACAGGACTCGCTGATATTGTAGCTTTATAGATGAAATTATTTTTAATGTCAGTTGAGTAGTTTTTGAAATTATCCAATATAAACAAACAATTGAATCTTTCTTCTATATAATATTAGTATAGACTACATAGCATACCCAGGATATAGGGTCCGGGTCTCCGCCCGCCTCCACGAGCAGCACGCTGGCGCCGGCGAGCGCGAGCCGGGCGGCGACCGGCGCGCCCGCCGCGCCCGCGCCTACCACTATGTACTCGAACTCCTCGCCATCTGTACCGCCAAAACAGAGCCAGGGCATTACGAAGTTGATGATAAAATAAATTATACACCGAAACTGGGCCCGGTGATGTTTCGTTTATTATAAACCGTACTGTGAAGTATCCGGATGAGCAATGTTGAACAGTATGCGAATTACTTTGATCTGATGGCAATGAGGATATCTGTCGGACGTATCGCCATCCCAGAGAGTCACTCGAACATGTGCTATCGGATTGTTCAGCTCTTGCCAACAGTGAGTACTTACATATCCACAAACAGGAAGCCGAAATACTCCATCAAGACTTAACTCTCAAGTACGGCTTTATGAATTAGAGGCTGCCATATTATAAGTAGGAGCCTCAGCTGGCCCTTGTTAAGATTCCGAAGCGGTTCACTCCCGGGAAAAATGCAGAAGGCGGTGCTCTTGGATACGACCCGCATAGTACGCCTGTTTCTCACCCTGGGGTCTTGAACTCCGGCCGACTGTGTTTCTGCTGGGGGTAAATACATGTAATGACTCGTTGGAGTCAATATATGGCCTTAATTTAAGATTCACTTAAAATGTTATTTATTTAGAATCTATATTAATAATTTAAATTACATAAAATATCACATATTTTTTTAAATAACTATGGTATTATATTATTGTATTGATATTGTGATTTAATTAAAATATTGTAAAATTTTTTTGAATGTTGTTTACAACAGGATTAGTAAAATATTACGTAAGTATGTTATATTAAGTATTCTATGAAATAATGTAACAAACGTAATAATAATTTGTTTTTGTTGTAAATTAGTTTATTTATTTATTTATAGGATTATCAACACAAGATACAGCTAAACATTTCAATACAATACACTGGTAGATTAGATCTAACTGTTCTTACATTTATAGGCGACCACAGCATGCTTTGTGGTTGGTAAACATTAAAATAGAATTAAATTATTAAATGTCATTATATGAGTAAAGTTATTAACAATATGAATAATAATATAATATAAATAATGGAAATTGTAATTAAATTATTATAAATTATAAATAAATATAATGTAATGGGAAAGTACATCAATATTTTAATTTAGCCATGAACACAGAGTGACTATCGTTGTGAATATCAAGCACTAAATGTAATATGAAAACGTATGAGTGATATATTAGCTATTATTAATAACTTAGTTTCACTACGAAAGTGTTGTTGATAAGTATAGATTTGATAAGTTAATTTTAAATTTTCGCACTGTTTACATATATTTTATTTTAAATACACAATCGGGACTTGACGAGATGAAAAAACTTGAAACGTCGTCAATAAAGAAGCAAGTATAAGCAAGTACTATTTATCTGGAAAGGATTTTTTCATTAAGTCCCGATTGTATATTAAAAATATGGATTTGATTATTGTTGAATAGTAGCGAGTATTCGATGTATTAAGCACAGTATTGATGTTAATCCTGTATTGGAATCTTGTAGCGACAGACATTCTAACAGTCTAGTGTGGTCCGTCGAACTATAAGGAAATGTGTATTTATATTATATAAAGAAGTTGTTGTTTTTATGTTCAATTAATTAATATATTAATATACCTAATTGCCTATTTGAGATACAATATTGTATGACGTAAATATTACGTAACACAAAGATTTTAAAAGAGTAACTGCTGAGTTCGTTCTAGTTCCTTATCAGCAGACAAATACATTCGAAAACTACATTAAATATACTACAAAAATAACATAATGATAAAGAGATAAGAAACAACATCAAGTAATAGAATTAATCTGCCCTTATTTACTCACTATTAATGTACTATAACTGTGAGTAGCGTTTCATTAGGACTACAGTCGCATATATGTTTATTTATTCATCTTGCTTACGTAAAGTCAACATATTTAAAAGATTAAGACATACAGTTTGTGAAAACATAGGTCTTATTGTGTATCATGGTTACGTTGGGCCAGTATTAAGGTATGGAATTTTACTTAGGGAAATCTTTAAACTTATGAATAAGGTACTCATAGCTCAGAAGAAATGTATAAGAGCGACTTGTGGATTGAAACTTACTGCGATATGTAGGGGTGTTTTTAAAAAGCGTGAAGTGTTGACAGTAATCTCTCTATATGTGTATTCTAGAAATTGACCTCTTTGTATGAAAGCATCACATGATATAATAGTAAATATGTTCAGAGAGCCCTATCTAAATTACGGGCACCTAACTGTAATAGTTTTTTTCAGCACAAAAATATTCAAGTAATGTGCATTAAAGTATTTACGGGCTTCTACAAAATGTATACCATGTGATACAATTCAATTTATTTAAAACTTGTCTACGTAAATGGCCGTATATAAGAAATGTTTTTTTCAATAATAAAAATCTAATAATAATTAAATTAAAGAACTTAATTTATTAATAATTATATAGAAGTTAAGCATAAACATTGGTAACAGCGTGATATAAACCGTATTTCTAATTGGAATTCAATATTTCATTGTAACGTTCTTAACTGTGCCAAAAGTGGATATCTTTGGATATTCAATAATATATATTTGTTGTTCTGTAACATTAGTCATATTATATTATTGTTTCGTTGTTTTAAAAATTAACCACATAGTGCAGGAACAGAGATGGATTGTATTTAATTTGAAATGAAAGTAATTGATTAAAGCAGCATGCCTTTTAAATTAGTTGGAACGAACACTAATTACAATTATTTTATAAATGTTTTTACTTAGCTTTTCTGTTACGTTTTGTCGAGATAAACATTCTAGTCATAAAGACCTAGCATCTGATTCATATTCATGCTAATGTTTTTGCAAATGATTGATTGATTCAGTCCAAACTTTGTTCGCAATGCTAGGTTCATTAAATTTGTTGTCATCGTATCTAGTATTCCTACCATCACGCAGGCTGTGTTTCGATATAAAATCAGAGATATAAAAATAATTTGTTTTTTTTAATATTTAATAGAATATGTTATCTAATACCTCCTTAGTTGTTCTGCTTACCTAGTACTCTATGAGAAATTAGATGGGTAATATGAATGTATCCGTTATGTAGGTCTTCTGGATATTTATTGTGGAAAAAAGGTTATCAGCCATTTCGATATCGCCCATACCGGTCGGATATCTATTTTCGAATATGTAACTTAATATATAACTTAGATTATATAGATACAGTGTCTCCATAGAAATACATTGAGAAAAACTGTTTAACTTTGCGTGATTAATAATTACGAGTGAATCCTTTATAAATTCTATGTTTAATTTGTCTTATAAAGTCTGCATCTTTTTAATGCATTTATACTAATTTTATTTATTAAATTATACGTCAAAATACATTTTATGCGTAAGTATATAGAATTCTGATAAAAAAAAACGATAATTTGAAAATTTGCTGACAAATAGTTGACCCGTTTTTGAGGCTCGATGCTATGTAATCTAAGGTTCTATCTGTAATCCAATATTATTTTTGGATAACAGACTTTTAACATATTCGTTATTGGACCAATATATAAATATTGTAACTAAAATAAATACATAGATATTACCATATGTTACCCACCTGTAATGGATACTACTAACATTCTGATACGGCACGCAAGTGATCCTATATAAATATTAGACTCAGTTTTAGTGTTCTCTCGTGTTGAAAGAAATGTACAAAATAGGATCTATTGTACTGGAATGTATAATATCATGTAACAATTACGTTTTGTTTTTAACTTACAGATAAATTACTTTCATAAAATCCATACTTAAACAATTTTATCTTTCTAAAAGAATTGTAGATAATCGAGAAACCTTAGCGATAAGGCCGCCCGTTGTATTTGCGCCGTCATGGTTAAGCCAGCCATCATTGCGCTCAACTATATTTTAGGGAACTTAATAACCACGCCACTACCTGTCTGGACAACAAATTAACCCCTGGCAGAAGCCGGCGTTTAGGGCCCCAGGGAAAGAAACCGACATGTTATACAGGCAGTATCCAAAAGCACTGCTTTCTGTATCTTTCCCCGAAGTAAGCTGCCTTGGAATCCCAATCGACAGAGGTATTGTTTCAGACCGCTTGGGATAAGACCGTGCACCGACAGAACGATTGGAATTATTTCGGTGCATGTAATCCCTCTACATTTCGGTCACCTTGTGAGCCAAATCGAGATACATTCTCTTCTTCCCGGTTTTAGCTTTCATGAGGTTCTCTTCATGCGGCATGGTGATATCCACCAAATATATTACATATATATTATATATCTATTACATTTAATTTTAATTCCTTTAAGTAACTTCTCGAGTTTTTAAATATGTCTGGTCTGTCTATATATATAGGTGCTTGCTATTACCTGTAAGTGTCACTCCAACAGGCAGCGAGAAACTCGGCGGGAGAGCTCCCGCAAACTGGGTGGTGCCAAGAACTGACAACAGCAGTAGGAACACCAACCTGACGGTAACAAACAAAAAATATTATCTTACATTTAGCTTACTCTTATTGCTATCGCTATTGTCATAACAATAAAATCAACAATGGCTTTAAATAATCAGTTTTAGAAATTATCTACACATCATGACCTATGAATAAATATTTTTTAGCGAGAACACTTGCGTCAGAGAACAAATCCACGACTTCAGTTGGTGTTTGAATGGGGTGATACTAAAACTTTATTACTGAAAAGATACAGTTATGTCCCCTCGCTTCCAACTTGATAGCCATTTTACGAAATATATCTTTTTCAATTTCTGGTCATCTAGAATTCCTAGGTAAATTTATCATCTATTCTTAACTTCGAGCGATATATCGAGTCCAGAGTAAAATTGCATCGGAAAAAATTAAACGTCCTTCAAATGTCATGAAATATTACTCACACCTGGATAACTCTTAACACATTACCAAGCACAAGTAGAACAACGCGTGGAGTGTGTTAATTATTGTGTTGAATCCGTTCACTAGCAGCGCAGGACTCTATATTGACAATCGTACAAAAGTAATCGTTTCATATTAGTTATTTGTATCTGAAAATCCTCAGTCTTGGTCATCGCCGTATGATAATGTGTTTGTCGATGTTCTTCGGGTTTTAATTTTTTTATTTTGTCTTATCCATGTTAGTACATGAGCAGTCATGACGGTCTTGCATTGATAACCTGTCCCATTCAATATTTTAAATTGGCAATTTTTTTTTATATATTATTTTAAGGGCTTTTACCTTCTTCAGGTATATCAGTCCTATTGTACCCTGAACTGATTTCTCAAACAAAACTTTATCTACCTTCCCTAGACGCGGAAAGAGAAGAATTAATGGGCATCAATAATTTACAGAGATGTTAAAAAAATTCTGGTTTAAGTTCAGCTAACATAGATTGAATAAGACCAACATTCAATTTATTTAAGTTAAAGTGGCGCATGAATTCTTCTCTTTCCTTCGTGTTAATACGACACTCTAATAGAATATGATGCACATCATCGATGGTATTACAAGTTTGACAATGGGGTGACAAGGACTTTCCCATCATATGTGCAAATTTTTTTGATGGATAATGACCAGATCGTAGACGAACAGCTAATTTAATACAGTACCTATTGATTTTAGTTCCACAAAACCAAGGAATATGTGGAGGTTCAGCCTGAATAGTTTTGTAGCAAATGCCTTTTTCTTTTGAAATTTCGTTAAAATATTCTTTCCAATCTTTTTGACATAAACTTTTGAATTTAGATATATAATCAGTAAAATGTGGTAATGACTGATGTTCCCTACCTTTCTCTATGCCCAGTTTAGCTAAACGATCTGCTTCTTAATTTCCCCGTAAACCAACGTGTGCTGGAATCCATTGCAGTATTAGATCAATTTTACTTAGGTTTAATTTATGAATGAGTTCTAAAATTTTGTAAGCAATAGGAATTCCTCTTTTTCCGGATGCACAATAAATTAAGTGTTATAATCCCTCCAAGACACTGTTTGAGCTAACACACACTCTATCCAACGTAACATATATATATATGCACTGGTAGAGAATCCAAACGTCTCAATATAATTAAATCTCCACAACAAATATAAAAATTGAAATTATCCATCTGAGAATTATATCTATGTCCCAAATCAAAATCAATCACAAACATTCCAGCAAATATAGAAATACAATAGCAAAAATACTGCCGAAAACACGTATTAAGATATATGATAATATAGATGTTATATTCACAAAGTAAACACTCAAACACGCAAATCAAGACAATACACTGGCGAAGATAGACATTTCAACTATTACTTATAATTAGAACTGAACTTGTATCCGCACCGCGCACCATAATGGAGCAGTTCTACACCCAAATATAGGCATAATATTTTTCTTTGGCTATTTTCTTTGCAGATTGTAAAAGGATTTTGTTTGAGCTTGTGAGGTGGTCATTAAAATATATGAAATCGTTCCTCAGCAAACCAATGTCAGAACGTGAACTCGAGAGCTTTAACTCGAGATAAAAAGTCTAAATATATGATTGTTTAGACGGTTTTGATTATCGGATTCTTTATATTTTGTGCCATGTCAACCAACAAGTGGCACTGTTCACACTGTCAACAGGAATAGAAGCATTATATTAGCACGAGCACGACAATATTACCGCAAGGCGCCGCCACATTCCGCGCCAGCGCAGCCGCAGCGACAGCGGCAGCCGCCCGCCACGTGTGTACTTGGATACTCACATTGTTTCCCCTGGCCCGAATAGCACGTCACTGTACTAAGCGACAGCCGGCACTCACGCTATATATTGTATACTTGCTAATTGTGACGTGACGCAGGCTTTAAATATTTATTTATAACTAGTTAATTTCGTCCACGTGGTAGTAGATAGTAGATAACATAAGTATTTTGGTAGGAAAGGGATTATTAGTAATAGTTGATAATAAGATGGTATAAAATCTCGATCGCTAACAACATACCATATCAGGTCGAACTCCATACTCTGTAGTCAGCGAATAAAATGCAAAGTATTAAAATTTACTCTTTTTGTTAACGTATAAGCCGGAATAGCTGCGTATAGACAGCTGCATTTCTTTAACGATAACAGTGTTTGAGCTACATTCTTAAAAAAAAAGGAAAAAATTAATAAATAACTCAAATTTCATATTGATAAAAACTACAACCAAATACAGTATTTTTGAACAGACTAGTCCCTACTAGAAGCACTCGTTCACGAATATGACGGATAAGCCAGCCATCATTGTGTTCAACCGTATTATAGGGAGCCCAACAACTCAGCCCACAGGGGGGAGAAAGGATTGTTAGTAATGAGGATTAGTAGCCCCATTTCTATCTATATATCTTGTCAGGTCGATCACCTCGTGGTTCCCTCTGGAAACCATCGTGAATGATTTATTGTTAGATTCGTCACCGTAGGCTAACTGACCTGCTTCTTGTTCACCTATCACCCCTCACTGGCGTCCCGCCAGTGTATACCGATAGCGCAGGCGGGGATACTATTCCATTATCATCCATCAAAAAAGAAAACTAGACCCACAACGGCACAACACGTTCCCTGGACATCAAAGTGAGCATGACTTGTTTCAAGATACGGGTCAAAAATATCGTTAGCGGCGGCTAGCCGCCGTTCGCCAAAGGGCTGGGGTGACGACCGCGGGGGCGGTCCCACCCCAATCAACATGGCCTTGGGAAGTCCCGCGCGTATCCTCGCGCGCTTCCCATTGAAGAGTAGGCGGGCGCTTGACATCAGGTGCCTGCTCCATATTTTGAGTCGGGGCCCGCAAGCCAGTGCATGCCAACGCCGTTGGAGCTCGGTGGGCTTCGAAAGAGAACCCGGGTCTCCAACACTTTGGCGCGGCGAGGGATGCCGTGGTGGTTTTAGCCGGTAGGAGTCCGGCAGTACCCATACGCCTCCCCCGGGGCATATGGGTCTACAAGATGCACTTCCCCACGATAAAAAAAAATGTCACTCAAAAATTACTGCGAGAAAAAGTTTTTATGTATATGAGACTGGCCAGTTATAATTTATTTTAAAATATAATTGTTTATAAGTAAAAATAGGTACGTTCTAAATTCAAAACTTCCCTCCACATTTTTTGCGAGCTAATTAAAATTACGAGTTACATACCAAGAGATTCAGCATATACTGCATGATGTTGATGAATAGACAGGTAGGTTTACACTTGGTACGTAAGACACAAATATATTAGGTAAAGATGTGGATATATTGGTTGTTTACTTTACCATAGTGAAATAGTTAACAGATGTCTCTGATAATATCATTTAATATTAAAGTTATGGAAATATATATTTATAAATAGATAGATAAATAGATACTCTGTGTTGTTTCCTCCAAAAGATTACAAAAGTAAACCTACTATAGGTACAAACAATTACAAGAAATAGTCACAATGAGAAAACAATGGGCGACCTTATCGCTAAAAGAGATCTCTTCCAGGTAACCTTTGGTTGGAGAGGACTAGTTATAAACAGTTTGATTGGAGACACGATGAAGATGCTATTATTTCTAAATATGGAGATGTAATCCATGTAATAATGTAAATATATATCCCTATTATATATTCTTTATATTCTTACTAAATACAGATCATATTTCGAGTGACCAGGATAAAAATAGCCAGTGTTCTTCTCCATCCAAAATACTACGTGTAAACCAAATTTCAGGATGATTAAAGGAGTTGTTAAGACGCCGAGAGGTTAGAAACAAACACAATGATATGGTTTTATTGTCATAAAAAATAAAACGCCTACCAACTGGCGAGCAACTCTTTTTTATTTTACACTTATTTATACTTCTACAACGAAAAGTATTCATTTACATTCTGTTTAATAATCAACTTCCGTCCTTTTTTCTTTGACGAAACAATTCTGCACTATCGAGGGCCTACCATGAAATGTTTCCCGAAATTTATGAACGAACCACAAATTTGATGTTAAATTTACATGATGCTTACCGTTTAAAAATATAAATAATCATTCCTTCGGTCTTTTACAATAGGATTTATGATATTATTTACTGGGTATTACTTTATTTATTATTTATTTACTATATTTACTGGCTCTATTTACTGGGTTGATCTCCTTATGAACAGAAACACGAAATTGAGTCCGAAAATTCGGATTTTCATTTCATGGTAGACCCCTGATTACTCTTTGTCATTGTGGCATAGGTAGATAAGCGAAAAAGGTAAAGCTACATCCATATGGCCTAAGATCAAATAGGAATAAAGCACTCAAGTTGAAATATTCAAATATCCTTTCTTAATGGATGCTTACATTATAATTCTAAATTTTAAACTTCTAGCAGTTTTGGCTTTGCGTTGACAGACAGTCAGGACGAACGATTTATATTTAGGTATTTTATTGACATTTTAGTACACACACAAACCTCATCAAACTATTGAAGCGATTATGAAATAAATAAAAATATTTTTTTATTCAAATGAAGTTAATTATAAGCATTTTTGAATAGTCATTTTTTATGAATCTACCACCCGGTTCGGAATGCAATTTCCGCTGAGAAGCACGGGCAAGAAACTCAGGAAACTCAGCTGCCTTTGATAAAAATTTCTAAGGGTCCAATTTGAAAGTGTATTCTTTCAAAAAAAAAAGGATGTTCCAAACAGGTTTATACTCGTAAACGACGAAGTTCTGAGGTAAAAAAAATAAAAAATATAACTGAATAGAGCACTTGCTCTATCTTCGAAGTCCGTTAAAAATACTTATTACTGACAGCTTGACTGGCTGATTTTTATATGTACATTCTTGTCATCGTCATTATCATCATATCGTTTGTTAACTGTCGGCTGCTGAACATACGCATTTGCATTTTTATTTTTTATTAGATTATGTAGATAGAGTGTTTCCACACAAATGCTTCGAGAAAAACGGGTCAACTTTTTCATACAATTATGCGTGATAAACAGTTATAAGTGTTTCCTTTATAACTATTATATTAATTTGACATTTAGCTGACAAAAAGTTGACCCGTGTTTGAGACTCGATGTTCTATATATATAATTTAAGATTCAAACATACGGTTTACGTGACGTGAATTGTTTTTATTGCTCCTCCCGTGATCCCGTCACAACACTTGTTCAACAACTTACTTTTGGTGACTTCGCGTGTGGATTTTGGAAGTAGGTCAGCGTATATTTTTTCCCTCCACATAATAAATAATATATAGTGTACTGTGTGTGATCAACTTATATTAATAGTATTTATGTGTATAGAGTGAGATAGATATGTTTTCCTTTAAAAAAACAAATACTGTGTAAATATCATGCGAACTCACAAACGACCTTCAGAGACAGAAGTATAGTAGTTTTTGCACAACACACAGACAACAAACAATTTATAAATATTATAGCTATGGCTTCTATTGTTCTTATTTAGATACCTTATCTACCTACACATACACTCATATATATATATGGTGTCAGGCGCGTGGTCCTGACATAGAATAGACCACCCCTTTCTTTCCCATGGGTGTCGTAAGAGACGACTAAGGGAGGGCGAGAGATTGGCAGCAATGTCCCTCATAAAACATCTTCAAAGCCTAACTGCGGTTGCCAATCCACCTACCAAGCGTGGCAACTACTGGCAAAACCTCCCTTATGGGGAAGGTTATGTTTAATAGTAGACAGTTAACGGCTGAGCAAATAACAAGTTTAGTATTGCAAACGTACACGTCAATCGCCATTATTGTCTAGAAGGAAGTCTGCGAGCCTCTCGCCGAGCGCGATGACGGCGGCGGCGGGGTTGCCGCGCGGCAGCTGCGGCAGCGCGCCCGCGTCGGCCACGCGTAGACGCGCCACCCCGCGCACGCGCATCCGCGTGTCCAGCACGCGGCCCAGCGCGCTCGTGCCCACCGAATGAAACGTGGAGTACGTCAAGTGGCGCGCGTAGCAGCGCCAGTACGCTGTCAAGTCTCGCGAGCTGGAGGGGCAGCCCTCCAGCTCCAGCCGCAACAGTGATGCACCCGCAGTCTTGAACGCCAGCGTCTCGGTCAACTGCTCTATAATCTGAATACCGCGCACCATCTCATCCACGTCGCGTTCATCCGATAGATAATTAGGGAAAATGGCAGGCGCTTGAAGTGGGTCCACGCTTGCCAACCGTATTGTACCGCTAGACTTCGGCTGCAATACTAGAGATGAGATTATAACAAGAGCATAATTTTTATTAATTTCACTCAATTGATTTATCACAGAGGCTGCTAAACCTATTCTTTGTTTGAGGATGGGTCCCCCGATTACAAGCAAACCTCTAGCTGCGTACTGATGAATAAATTGCGTTGTCGACAACTCACACTTCGTACTGTTTTTTGTGAGTTGCCGTTTATCAAAATCATAGCACAATGTGTTCACGAAGGTAGTCACGTCATTAAGACCGATAGATCCAAGAGATCTACCTCGAGATATTAGAATATCCGCTAACAAACTAAAGATTTTTCCGGCGCTATCTATAATTCCTCTCAGTAAATTTGTTTCTTTTTCTACCTTAACAACAACTAACACCAACGTATGATCTGTCATATTATTACCTACTGGCAGATCTACGCGAACTGGTATACCCATTTCATTTAAATGATCAGCAGGACCGATGCCCGACAACATAAGCAGCTGTGGAGTAACGAGCGCCCCCGCACTCAATATAACCTCCCGTGACGCATAGAGTCGTAATGTAGCATTAGAAGGTCCATGAACGACCGTAATGCCACGAGCCACATTGTCATCGTCTATGATAACTCCTGTGCACCTGGTGTACTTGGCCACTTTCAGTTTCCTCTTCACATCGTCTCTTCCGAGATATCCTCGTGCAGTACTCATGCGCTCATTATTGTATGTGTATCCAATGATTCGAGAGACTCCAATTTGAGATACCCCGTTGACATCAAGATTACAAGGGAAATTAAGCGCTTCATATCCATTAATGATTCTCAAATGCCATGGATTATTAGAATATTCGAAAAATCCTAACTTCATAGTACCCGTGGTATTATGATACGGTATAGAAGATATAGGAAGATGATCTAAGTCCTGCAAGCCCTCGTAACGCAAAAAATAAGGCTCCATATGTCTCCAGGACCAGTCCGTGATGTTCAGAGCGTCGTAGTCTTCCCGGTTGCCGCGGATATACATCATATGATTGATGCTAGTGGAACCTCCGAGACACTTGCCGCGGCTGACCAGACATGCTCTGTCCTTCGAAGATAGACACGATACGTTATTAGATATCGTCTCGTATCGGTAATCCATTTCTGACCCCATCAGCGCCATTGCCACAGCCGGTATCTATAATGAACAGTCATTATTTAATAGACTAGCTTCAGTTTGCGACTTCGTTCGTTTGGGGTGCGGTAGCTTACTTCTAAATACATCCTAATCATATTAAATCTCAATAATATTAAGTTTTACTCGAGTAGTTAAATAAGATTATTAATTACATTTTTGTTTTTCATAGCTTTAATAGGTAGAATGTCAAATTTTTTTTAGAATTCAAGTATAAAGAATTAAAATATAACAGTATTTCAATTATTAATAATGATATTTAAATTAATTCATGAAGTTTATAGTGTCCAGAGATCTATTGATAAAGCAAGTTCATATATTTTTTATTGCACTTGAACAAAACATACAGCGATTAGTTTAACAACTTGTTAGCAAGGGTGGGTCTCCGAAAGAATGAAGTCCTCAATTTGTGTCTCTTATTTATTACGAGATCACATCATCCATTCTGAACTGATTTTGATAATTATTTCTATGATCATCAAAAGTTCATCTCCGTGTTGGTTGGATGTGTGTGTTAACGACCGAAGCCTCAGTTTTTTTTAAATGTGCCTGTGACTTTTCTTATGTAATTTCCTCTGATTGTTCATATTCATAAGCACACCGTCTCTGTGCTGATAGAGTCAGTGTTATTATGCAAAACTCCATAACATACCCTGGAGATGAAACTTGGATCTCCACCTGCTTCCACAAGAAGCACGTTGGCGCCAGCGAGCGCAAGCCGGGAGGCCACCACCGCGCCCGCCGCGCCCGCACCCACCACTATGTACTCGAACTCCTCGCCATCTGTACCACCAAAATAGAGCTAGGGTATTACGAAGTTCACGAGGTGGATGTGATTGATGATTTGAGCAAAATTATTGATGATAGCATTTCATTTATCAAGTTCACTTTCACTTGGTTTAAAAGTTATGATGTTTTTCATATGTTGTTAGTATAGTCCGTAAGGTCCCGATCTAGAATAGGCCACCCCTTCCTTTCCTGCGGGTGCCGTAAGAGGCGACTAAAGGAACTTAATTGTAGAGAGATAGGCAGCAGCGTCCATTTGTGGGGAAAGGATTGTTAGTAATGGGAGATTAGTCCCCATTGCTATCAATATACTCTATCAGGTCGACCTCTACGCGGTTGCTCCTGGAAACTATCGTGACTAATTTATCATTGAACTTGTCATGATGGACCAACTGACCTGCCTTTTCATCCTCACCAATCATCCCTCACTGGTGCCTCACCAGTGTATACCGTTAGCGCAGGTGGGGTTTCCATTCCATTATCATCCATTAAAAAAAAGCAGCGTCCCTCTTAAAACATCTCTAAAAGCCTACCTGCAGTTGCCAACCCGCCTGCCAAGTGTGGCAACTACTGGGAAATCCTTCCTTATAGGGGAAGGCTTGTGTTCATCAGTGAACAATTAATAGCTGAAATGATGATGATGATTGTTAGTATTCTCCACTATTTAAAATCATTGAAAATTTATATATGATATTATGAAAATTTATTATTCAATAGAGGAAAAAATCGAAGGTGAAAATAAAAATACGTACCTACTATGAAATATAATTGTTATATTATTAATAGATTGTTTGTAATTTGACATCAAATTAATAAATTATTCATTAAACATTATTACAAAGGAAAGTTCACGAATAGAATAAATCATTTACATAAATATTATGACGTTAAAACTTTTGTTTGACAAGGCGACGGCTGAGTTATTTGCCCGTTTTTCTCAGCTTCAATTGTATTCCGAATGGTCATAAAAAATAATTATGAAATTTAATGCTTATAACTAAATTGAACAATAAATGTTTATTTATTTTTTAACAATTTCATATTCTTAAAAAATTATGAAGAATCGTAATAATGTTTATTGACTACAATGACTAATTGTAGTTTGAAAGATTAATTTATTTATTATAACTGAGTACAGCATATGATATCCGAATGTACAAAATACAAAACACAAAAGGAAGTATTGGTACAGAGGAACAACACCTGAGTACTCAGGGATGGGAACGCATGGGGGTATCATGGGCGAAACAGTATACTCTGTTATGTCCATGGTACTGCTTATGTCTATAAGCGACGGTTACCACTTTCCATCAGGTGGGCTTGATATTACCTGTAAGTGTCACGCCAGGAGGCAGCGAGTAGCTAGACAGGAGAGCTCCCGCAGTCCGGGCGGCACCGAGAACTGACAGCAGCAGTAACACCAACCTGACGATATGAAGGAAAATTTAATATCTTACACTTGACCGACTTTTTACATCATCGTGGAGCAAATTAATACTTTTTTTACATAATAAATTTTTTTTTAGTATGTCATCGTTTCTGAAGTTACGTTTTTTTTATGGCAAACAAGCTGACGGCCCACCTGATGGAAAGTGGTAACCGTCGCCTATAGACATGAGCAATACCATGGACTTAACAGAGTATACTGTTTCGCCCATGATACCCCCCATGCGTTGCCATTCCTGAGGACTCAGGTGTTATTCCTCTGTACCCTGTAAATTCACGCCATATCTCACCCTTCAAACCGAAACACAGCCATGCAAACACAACTGCTTCACGGTTGAAACACGAATGGGACAGATGTACCCAAGCAATCGACTTTTGTACAAAGTCTCCCTCTGGTAAATATACACATATTTTATTGTTGCAACCTTGAGAGTATATCGTGGACAGGAGACGATAAAACGCCACTCCGTAAGCGCTTCCGCGGGTTTGCAGTATCACCTGCACTAGTCTTCTTTATACTGTAACTGTAAATACCATATATGGCCAAAAGCACTAGAGTAGTTCCAAAAAAACAAAGTTACATAGAACGAACGCAATAATATGACCGGGATCGAATTGGTCCACGCGAATACAGCCGCCGTCGCCCGCAGTATGCGTACTCGGATACTCACATTGTTTCCTCTTATCGGAATAACTGGTTACTGCACTGAGCGACAGCTGCCACACACATTATATATTAACTATTTGCGAATTAGAATGTTTATGTTATACGAATAATTAGTAATTACTAATTTTATAATTCGACTACAAAATAAGTTATATTCTAATTTCCGTATTCCAATGATTTTACTCATTACCAATTACAAGAAAGTCCTTTCTCTGAATCTGTTTACTACTAAATTCATTCCATAGGGTGCATCCATTACTACTACAGTAGTATCTCAGTAAAACCGACGACAAAAGAAAAAGAAACGCCAAATTATAATACGTGTTTTTTTATACAACTTAGAATGGCAAACAAGCTGACGGCTCATCTGATGCAAAGTGGTAACCGTCGCCTATAGACATGAGCAGTACCATGGACATAACAGAGTATATTATTTCGCCCATGAATCCCCCCATACGTTGCTATTCCTGAACATTCGAGTGTTATTCCTCTATACCGTGTAAATTCACTGCCATATCCCACCCTTTCAAATCGAAACACAGCCATGAAACAAAACTTTTTCACGGTAGAAACACGAATGAGACAGAGGTGCTCAAGCAAATGACTTTTGTACAAAGTACGTGTTGTAATACTTTTGCAATTTCCTATAAAAACTGTACTTACTTTTATCAAAACTTTGCAATTTTTACTAGATTTAAATTAGCAACACTTTTAGCCATTAACAAATTAAGACATTTCAACGATCGGGTCGATTCGTACTTAACGCCTACTAATGAATGATATTGGTAGTCGAATGAATCAAATAAGTAGTCGAATAATTTGAAAATCATTCGAATAATACAAATCATTTGCCCAGTCGAATAATTAGTAGTCGAATTAGTAAAGTGGCACATCTCTACTGTGTATTATATACCTGCTCACGGTGACGCGAACGACCATTCTTAGGTGTTTGTAACTAGATTTTCCACTTGGTAATGGAAATTCAATATTTTGCAAGAATTACGTATAATACCAGCCATAAGTTCTGTTAAAAATGTAAATGCATTTTTTTATGAAGTAATGTAATATTACTAACATTTATATCTACATATTTATGACAGTCGCAGCAAAAAATAAATAAATATTCTATTCGAAATTACTACCTTTGGCTTTTGTGCAGGCCTTTAATCTGTCTGACCAGGAATCTATGGATTTACGCATTGTTCTATGGGAATTTTCTCCACTGCTTGCTCCAAAGACTTTTTAAGAGACTCAATGTCGTCATATCGTTTAGAGCAGGCCATGTCCTCTAATACTGACAGCTGCCAGTTTTAGAGGACATGGCCTGGCGGGTGTGCGTGCGTGCGTGCGTGCGTGTGTGCGTGCGTGCGTTCGTGCGTGTGTGTGTGTGTTTATTTGTTTTGTGTTGAATAGATCAATATTGAAGTCAAACAATAACTTGTTAAATTTAACTGGAACTTTGCAGGAATATGAATTTCGTCTAAAGTTGACTCTGTACCGCGGGACATATAAACACGACGGTTTCCTGCGAACTACACAAGGAACAAAAAGATATTTTAAACCAATCCAGAGCAATTAATATCACCTCTTATGATACTTAGTCGCAAACATAGGTCAGCTATATCCCTTCTAATAACAGGAGGTAAGAAATGAAAATGCTTACACGTGGATTCGTAATCTAGGCCGAAAATAGTTCGCGCCTTGTGTTATAAGTACTTTATGAATCTCTTCTGAATGGATTCTATTCTATTGATATAACACGAATTCCACACCTGAAAAGCATCCTCGAGTAACCTACGAACAGTATCTTGATGGGTTTCACTCAACTGAAATTGACTGAGGACCTAATAACAAGAAATAACAAACAAACAAATTCTTGATGCTTTATTGGCACTTGGCACCAAATGCACCTGCATTTGGTGCCAAGTGTGGGTTTTGACCACGTCGATTGTACGTGACTTTTAAAAGATATTGCTAGGCTGCAAAATCAAGCGAGTTCTTTGCAAAAGAAATCCGTTATGATCGAAATGTTTGAACAACTAAAATTTGAAGTGGAAATCATGAAACACGCGTCTGTTGTGAATAATTTCTCTTCTCAAAAATGCATTAACAAAAGAAGAGGAGCATGTTTACAAGACAGTTATTATTGTTACTAAATCCCTGACATGGTCTACCCTCACAGCTGCGAATCCTTCAAGCTATAATTAAATTTTAAAGGTATCAAAGGTATAATTAAATTTTAAAGAAAACAAGCAATTGTTATATAAATTCATTTTATTTATTTATTGAATATTGATCTAGGCTCTCATTTCACATTATGTTTTCGATGAGATTAGACATTAGCAGACTGTCTTATGTCCGGTAGAATTATTCGTTTGTTTACATTTTCATTAACATCTATTGAAACAGATTATATATTTTATGTACTGAGGTAATATGTTATATATAACATATTCTATTATTATTATATAAAGTTATTTTACACTGTCATTCGAGTATTATGTTTTTTTTTTTTCTTCATTTACGTTAAGTGGCACAATGAAGAATAAAAATATATTTTATTTCGGTGTACAATAATAATATTAATACACTATATTATATTTTTTTATGCAACTTACAATGGTAAACAAACTGACGGCCCATTTGATGGAAAATGGTAACCGTCGCCTATAGACATCGCCCGCATTCGCCCATTGGCGAAACAATATACTCTGTTATGTCCATGGTACAGCTCATGTCTATAGGCGACGGTAACCACTTTCCATCAAGTGGGCCGTCAGCTTGTTTGCCTAAAATATTTTTTTTATACAACTTAGAATAAGTTGTATAAAAAAGAAAAAAATTGAATTAGGAAAGATTAACGATTCCAATTAACTGCTCACTGCAGCCTCGTCCACCCAGAACTCTTTCATTTACGTAAAGTTTTTATCAATTTCAATAGGAATTTCATAAAAAAATATTATTATTATGTTTCTACTCAAGTGATTAAAAATGTCCCTTGATAGATCCTTAAGTCAGCACCTTCTATAGAAGAAGAAGGGTTTTTCCTAAAACAATCAAACTCTATATAAAACTTAATAGAAACTATTAAAATTTATGTTAGAAACAGTTTTGTTTTTTTTTTATTATAAGAATATAAATACTTCTTTGTTACGTAATATATTTTTTTATCACTATATATCCTCTAGAAGGAAGTCTGCGAGCCTCTCGCCGAGCGCTATGATGGCGGCGGCGGTGTTGCCGCGCGGCAGCCGCGGCAGCGCGCTCGCATCGGCCACGCGCAGGCGCGCCACCCCGCGCACGCGCAGCCGCGCGTCCAGCACGCGGCCCAGCGCGCTCGTGCCCACGGAGTGAAACGTGGTGGATGTCAAATGGCGCGCGTAGCAACGCCAGTACTCGTCTGAATCCTGCTGCTGGCCGCCGCCGGGGCAAGCTTTCAGTTCCAGTCGCACCAGCGACGCGCCCGCAGCCTTGAACACCGTCGTCTCTATCAACTGCTCAATAATCCGAATACCGCGCATCATCTCTTCCAAATCGCGATCGTCAGACAGATAATTAGGGAAAATGGCAGGTGCTTGAAGCGGATCCACGCTTGCCAACCGAACCGTTCCGCTCGACTTCGGCTGCAATGGTACTGACGTCATCCTTATAAGAGCATAATTTTTACTAACCTCACTTAATTGATTAACTAAAGACTCATCCAATCCCGGATATCTGAAGGTGACTCCTTCGACTATAGGCAAACCTCTACCTGTATACAAATGATAGAACTGTGTTGTTGGCAACTCACACTCCGAACTGTTTCCCGTGAGTTGTCTATTAACAAAATCATAACACAATGTGTTTACAAAAGTAGTTACATCAGTGAGGCTGATAGAACCACTTGGAGGTAGCAACATACCCGATTCAGAGCTATTTAAAATTTCTTTCGGTAAATTTAACGGTTCCTCCACTTTAACATAAATTGACACCATTGAATGATCTGTCATATTATTGCCTACTGGCAGATCTACGCGAACTGGTATACCCATTTCATTTAAATGATCAGCAGGACCGATGCCCGACAACATAAGTAGTTGTGGAGTGACGAGAGCCCCCGCGCTCAATATAACCTCCCGCGACGCATAGAGTCGTAATCTAGCATTAGAAGGTCCATGAACGACCGTAATGCCACGAGCCACGTTGTCATCGTCTATGATAACTCCTGTACACCTGGTGTACTTGGCCACTTTCAGTTTCCTCTTCACATCATCTCTTCCGAGATATCCTCGTGCAGTACTCATGCGCTCGTTTCTATATGTATATCCAATAATTCGAGAAACTCCAATTTGAGATACCCCGTTGACATCAGGATTATGAGGGAAATTGAGAGCTTCATACCCATCAATGATTTTCGAATGCCACGGATTTTTAAAGTCTTCAAAGAATCCTATCTTCATAGTACCCGTGGTATTATGATATGGTATTGAAGATAGAGGCAGAAGATCCAAATCTTGCAAGCCCTCGTAACGCAAAAAGTAAGGTTCTATGTGTTTCCAGGACCATCCCGTGATGTTCAGCTCGTCGAAATCGTGTCGGTTACCGCGGACGTACATCATATAATTGATGCTGGTGGTACCGCCGAGACCCTTGCCGCGGCGGGCCTGACATGCTCTGTTCCATGACGACAGACACGACACATTATTGGAAATTGTTTTATATTGATAGTTCATGGCTGGGTTCGCTAGCGCCACAAATGCAGCTGGTACCTGTAATAAATAGTAATTGTTTCGTATATCTACTAGCTTCTATGTGCGTGCGTGCGTGCGTGCGTTCGGGCGTGCGAAAATAATTAATATACAGGGTGTAAGGGACAGGTTAGCAGAAACTAAAACAGTGAATTCAGACCATTATTCTGAATCAAAAGCCATTGGTAATCCTTTACGGAAAAATTCAATTTCTTCCCCTATTTTTCTCGTTCAAAATCATCTAATAATATGATATTGTGTCACAATATAAGTGATATACTATGAAATACCAAAAAACAGTAACAGCAAACGTATCACGCGTCGTATGGATCGTAAAATTTCAAATATATTGCGCGGCGTCAAAACTAAGATACGTTATTCATATGGCTATGGTGCATTTCCGGTGGGAAAATGATCTGCCATTTGATTCAGACCATTTATCTGGATCAGCTGTTTTTGTTTTGATCAACCTGTCCCTTACACCCTGTATATATTTGTTTTTTATAGCACACATACATCAGGAGAAAATGGCGAAGGAAAATAAAGAGAGAGAACACAGGAAAATAGTACTAAAGGGAGAGTTAATAGGATTTAACCGAGATTTTGAAGCTAGTGAAAATTTGAGCGCACCGAATAGAGGCAGGTAGTAAGTTCCACAGGCAAATTGCTTGGACAGTAAAGTATTTAGAATGAAAGGAAGAAGTATGAGCGGGAAATTTAAGGCGGATATTATTGACACTGCATAAAGTATGCTCATTAGCCTCACTGAGAAACACGAATCGGTCTTTTAGATAATCAGGAGCAACGAGGTTAAAAAGGATTGAATAAAGAAGAGACAGGACTCGCTGACATTGTAGCTTTATAAGTGAAATATTTTTTCCAATTTTTTTTAAACAAACAAGCAAATCTTTCCTCTATATAATATTAGTATAGACTACATAGCATACCCAGGATGTGGGGTCCGGGTCTCCGCCCGCCTCCACGAGCAGCACGCTGGCGCCGGCGAGCGCGAGCCGGGCGGCGACCGGCGCGCCCGCCGCGCCCGCGCCCACCACTATGTACTCGAACTCCTCGCCATCTGTACTGCCAAAACAGAGCCAGGGCATTACGAAGTTGATGATAAAAAAATTTCACACCGAAACTGGGCCCGGTGATGTTTTGTTTATTATAAACCCTACTGTGAATTATTCAAACGAGCAATGTTGAACAGTATGCGAATTTCTTTGATCTGATGGCACTGAGGATATCTGTCGGACGTATCGCCATCCCAGAGAGTCATTCAGACATGTGCTATCGGATTGTTTAGCTCTTGCCAACAGTGAGTACTTACATATCCACAACCAGGAAGCCGAAATACTCCATCAAGACTTAACTCTCAAGTACGGCTTTATGAATTAGAGGCTGCCATATTATAAGTAGGAGCCTCAGCTGGTCCTTGTTAAGATTCCGAAGCGGTTCACTCACGAGAAAAATGCAAACGGCGGTACTCTTGGATACTGCCCGCATAGTACGCCGGTTTCTCTCTCTGGAGTCCTGAATTCCGGCCAACTGTGTTTCTACCGTAGGTAAATATATTGACTCGGTGGAGTCAATATATTAATATGGCCTTAATTATAAATCCACTTAAAATGTTATTTATCTATATTAATAATTAAAATTTCGATTGTCATAACATATCACATATATTTTTTAATAACGTTGTTTTCGAAATTAGTCACGTAGAGCAGGGGCACAGATGACTTGTATTTAAATTGAAATGAAAGTAATTAATTGACTTTAGCCAATTAATTATTTTCGAATATGTTAAAAGCTTAGATTATATAGATAGTGCCTCCATAGAAATACATCGAGAAAAACTGATCAACTTTTTCTTACAACTGAATCTTTTATAAATACTATATTTAATTTGTCTTATAAAGTCTGCATATTTTAAATGCATTTATACTCATTTTATTTATTAAATTATACGTCAAGATACCTTTTATGCGTAAGTACATAGAAATCTGTTAAAAAAAAATGATAAATTGAGAATTAGTTATTCATTATAATTGTTACTTCATTTTCTCGCACTGTCTATGTTAAAATAAATGCTAAAATGTTCACACACCTTTAACAGGCATGTACATTAATATTGTATTATATTTAATGTTTGTTATATGTGTTATAATGCAATATGCTGGTGGTGTTTTTATATAAATAAATAAATAAAATAAATTAGCTGACAAATAGTTGACCCGTTTTTGAGGCTCGATGCTCTATCTATGTAATCTAAGGTAAAAGTCTGTAATCCAATATTATTTTTGGATAACAGACTTTTAATATAATCGTTACTGGACCAGTATACAGATATTGTAACGAAAATATATAGATATTACCATATGTTACCCACCTATCTGGACAACAAATTAATCCCCGGCAGATACCGGCGTTAAGGGTTCCAGCAAGAGAAACCGGCATGTTATAAAGGCAGTATCCAAAATCACTGCTTTATGTATCATTCCCATGAAGTTAGCTGCTTTGGAATCCCAATTGTCAGAGGTATTGTTTCAGACCGCTTGGGATAAAACCATACACCGACAGAACGATTGGAATGATTTCGGTGCATGTAACCCCTATACATTTCGGTCACCTTGTGAGCCAAGTTCTTCTTCACGGTTTCAGCTTTCATGAGGTTTTCTTCATGCGGCATGGTGATATCCACCAAAAAACCCTCGAGAATGCTCTATCCATCAACATGGTACTATTTATAATTACATTTAATTTTAATTCCTTTAGATAACTTCTCGACATTTTAAATATGTCTGGGCACAGATAATATAATACTATGTCTGGGAGCAAGACAGTCTAAGATAGGTCAAACACTAACAATAGGTGCTTGCTATTACCTGTAAGGGTCACTCCAACAGGCAGCGAGAAGCTCGGCAGGAGAGCTCCCGCAAACTGGGTGATGCCAAGAACTGACAGCAGTAGGAACACCAACCTGACGGTAACAAACAAAAAATATTATCTTACAGTTAGCTTACTCTTATTTTTATCGCTATTGTCATAACAATAAAATAAGTATTTTTTAGCGAGAACACTTGCGTCAGAGAACAAATCCATGACTTCAGTTGTTGTTTCATTCATGGATGGATGATATTAAAAGTTTATTACTGCAAAGATACAGTTAAACTTGATAGCCATTTTACGAAATATATTTTCCAATTTCTGGTCATCTAGAATTTCTAGGTAAATATATCCTCTATTCTTAACTTCGAGCCATATATCGAGTCCAGAGTAAAATTGCATCGGAAAAAATTAAACATCCTTCAAATGTCATGAAATACTTCACACCTGGATAGATTTTAACACTTTACTAAGCACAAGTAGAACAACGCGTGGAGTGTGTAAATTATTGTGTTGAATCCGTTCACTAGCAGCGCAGGACTCTATATTGACAATCGTACAAAAGTAATCGTTTCATATTAGTTATTTGTATCTGAAAATCCTCAGTCTTGGTCATCACCGTATGATGATATGTTTGTCGATGTTCTTCGAGTTTTATTTTTTTTATTTTATCTTATCCATGTTAGTACATGAGCAGTCATGACGGTCTTGCATTGATAACCTGTCCCATTCAATATTTTAAATTGGCAATTGGCTCCAAGACATATATATGCACTGGTAGAGAATCCAAACGTCTCAATATAATTAAATCTCCACCACAAACATAAAAATTGAAATTATCCATCTGAGAATTATATCTATGTCCCAAATCAAAATCAATCACAAAAATTCCAGCAAATATAGAAAAACAATAGCAATAAGACTGCCGACAACACGTGTTAATATATAAAACCCTGATTCTGAATATTACAATTATTCATTTCTGTAACATTTTATTATATTCATAGAATAAACACTCGAACACGCAAATCAAGACAATACACGGGCGAAGATAGACATTTCAACTATTAACAACAACCAATGTCAGAACGTGAACTCGAGAGCTTTAACTCGAGATAAAAAAATATGCACGAGCACGACAATATTACCGCAAGGGGCCGCCACATTCCGCGCCAGCGCAGCCGCAGCGACAGCGGCAGCCGCCCGCCACGTGTGTACTTGGATACTCACATTGTTTCCCCTGGGCCGAATAGCACGTCACTGTACTAAGCGACAGCCGGCACTCACGCTATATATTGTATACTTGCTAATTGTGACGTGACGCAGGCTTTAAATATTTATTTATAACTAGTTAATTTCGTCCACGTGGTAGTAGATAGTATTTTGGTGGAAAAGGGATTGTTAGTAACGGTCGATAATAAGATGGTCTAAAAGCTCGATCGCTAACAACAGTATCTCTGTAGTCAGCGAATAAAACGCAAAGTATTAAACTCTTTTTGTAAAACGATCAGCCGGAATTTTTTTTTTAATGTTAAATTATATATACAGCTTTGTTATAGTTACTCTATATCAGTATTATTTTCCCCATAATACTAGAGGAGGGTTGGGGCTGTGACTCCTGTTATTATATTAACCTATTTAGGAGCCCAGTTCTAAAACCATAATTACTGTACCCTTATAAAACTATAATATTAATATTAGTTAAGAGACAGTTATATTTTTTATGAATAAATCTCATTTCATTCGTTTCGTTTTTTTTTTTCTATTTTTGAAAATTGAGGAAAATAGAAAGGGATTGTTGGAAATGCGTAAAGGAAATTGGTAAATGAGAGGAATAAGGAACTTATGTAGGAAAGGAAAGGAGGGAAAACTGCAGTAGCGGAAAAGACTGCGACACTGCAGCGGCTCGGCAGGCCGGGGTTGCATACCCGTATACCTTTATTCTAGAGTCGGACAGATTTCTAGAGAAGAACATCCCTGACGCTGTATTCCCATATTAAATGTATTAAACATAACTATTATTAATATGGTATTATAATTGAGAACTTTTCCTAAATATATAAAGCATATAGAAATACATCAGCTCGATCACGTAACGTGGTGGATCAGCTGAATCTATACTAATAGTATGAAGAGGTAAATTTGTGAGTTTGGATGTTCGGGATAATCGCCGCTACTATTGATCCGATTAGAAATTATTCCAAAGGTATATTATCCCTGTATGCTAAAAAATATTTTTTATATTGGTAAATAAATATTTTCAATAATTAATCGCAATAAATGTAATTAAAGTCGGCAAATATGGCGTGCGTTGCCTGAACGGTTTGAAATAAAGGAATGAAATCTATAGCAAAACTGTTTATTACTTTTAACATTACATTTTTCCGCGATACAAATATTAGCAGTAAAATGCCTATAAATAACAATCTCACTTGCACATTTTTAATTAGGAAGTAGTAACGATTCTAATTAGCTGTTTACAGCGGCATCATCCACCCAAAATCCTTTCAGTTACGTTAAGTTTTTTTTTAATGGAATTTTTGAAAAATATATTGTTATTTTGTTTCTAATCTAGTGTTTTAAGAAACATTCTCCTTCCAAAGAAAAAGAAGGTACTACCAAGAAGGACAATAAAACTCTACGCTAATAATAAAGCTCAATTACACTATTAAAACCAATGTCTGAAACTCTTTTGTTTTTTTATTATAAAAACATAAATACTTGTACGTTACATAATATAGTATGTTTTTATCATTTCAACAGATTATGTGACCACTATCAATTAATATTATCCTCTAGAAGAAAATCCGCGAGCCTCTCGCCGAACGCTATGACGGCGGCGGCGGGGTTGCCGCGCGGCAGCCGCGGCAGTGCGCTCGCATCGGCCACGCGCAGGCGCGCCACCCCGCGCACGCGCAGCCGCGCGTCCAGCACGCGGCCCAGCGCGCTCGTGCCCACCGAATGGAACGTAGTGGCTGTCAAATGGCGCGCATAACAGCGCCAGTACTCGTCTGAATCCTGCTGCTGGCCGCCGCTAGGGCAGTCCTTCAGTTCCAATCGCACCAGCGACGCACCCGCTGCCTTGAACACCGTCGTCTCTATCAACTGCTCGATAATCCGAATGCCGCGCATCATCTCTTCCAAATCGCGATCGTCAGACAGGTAATTAGGAAAAATAACAGGTGCTTGAAGCGGATCCACGCTTGCCAACCGAACCGTTCCGCTCGACTTTGGCTGCAATGGTACTGACGTCATCCTTATAAGAGCATAATTTTTACTAACCTCACTTAATTGATTAACTACAGACTCATCCAATCCCAGATATCTGAAGATGACTCCTTCGACTATAGGCAAACCTCTACCTGTATACAAATGATAGAACTGTGTTGTTGGCAACTCACACTCCGTACTGTTTCCCGTGAGTTGTCTATTAACAAAATCATAACACAATGTGTTTACAAAAGTAGTTACATCAGTGAGGCTGATAGAACCACTTGGAGGTAGCAACATACCCGATTCAGAGCTATTTAAAATTTCTTTCGGTAAATTTAACGGTTCCTCCACTTTAACATAAATTGACACCATTGAATGATCTGTCATATTATTGCCTACTGGCAGATCTACGCGAACTGGTATACCCATTTCATTTAAATGATCAGCAGGACCGATGCCCGACAACATAAGTAGTTGTGGAGTGACGAGAGCCCCCGCGCTCAATATAACCTCCCGCGACGCATAGAGTCGTAATCTAGCATTAGAAGGTCCATGAACGACCGTAATGCCACGAGCCACGTTGTCATCGTCTATGATAACTCCTGTACACCTGGTGTACTTGGCCACTTTCAGTTTCCTCTTCACATCATCTCTTCCGAGATATCCTCGTGCAGTACTCATGCGCTCGTTTCTATATGTATATCCAATAATTCGAGAAACTCCAATTTGAGATACCCCGTTGACATCAGGATTATGAGGGAAATTGAGAGCTTCATACCCATCAATGATTTTCGAATGCCACGGATTTTTAGAGTCTTCGAAGAATCCTATCTTCATAGTACCCGTGGTATTATGATATGGTATGGAAGATGCGGGAAGAAGATTCAAATCTTGCAAGCCCTCGTAACGCAAAAAGTAAGGCTCCATTTGTTTCCAGGACCAGTCGGTGATGTTCAGCTCGTCGAAATCGTGTCGGTTACCGCGGACGTACATCATATAATTGATGCTGGTGGTGCCACCGAGACCCTTGCCGCGGCGGGCCTGACATGCTCTGTTCCATGACGACAGACACGACACATTATTGGAAATTGTTTTATATTGATAGTTCATGGCTGGGTTCGCTAGCGCCACAAATGCAGCTGGTACCTGTAATAAATAGTAATTGTTTCGTATATCTACTAGCTTCTATGTGCGTGCGTGCGTGCGTGCGTTCGGGCGTGCGAAAATAATTAATATACAGGGTGTAAGGGACAGGTTAGCAGAAACTAAAACAGTGAATTCAGACCATTATTCTGAACCAAAAGCCATTGGTAATCCTTTACGGAAAAATTCAATTTCTTCCCCTATTTTTCTCGTTCAAAATCATCTAATAATATGATATTGTGTCACAATATAAGTGATATACTATGAAATACCAAAAAACAGTAACAGCAAACGTATCACGCGTCGTATGGATCGTAAAATTTCAAATATATTGCGCGGCGTCAAAACTAAGATACGTTATTCATATGGCTATGGTGCATTTCCGGTGGGAAAATGATCTGCCATTTGATTCAGACCATTTATCTGGATTAGCTGTTTTTGTTTTGATCAACCTGTCCCTTACACCCTGTATATATTTGTTTTTTATAGCACACATACATCAGGAGAAAATGGCGAAGGAAAATAAAGAGAGAGAACACAGGAAAATAGTACTAAAGGGAGAGTTAATAGGATTTAACCGAGATTTTGAAGCTAGTGAAAATTTGAGCGCACCGAATAGAGGCAGGTAGTAAGTTCCACAGGCAAATTGCTTGGACAGTAAAGTATTTAGAATGAAAGGAAGAAGTATGAGCGGCAAATTTAAGGCGGATATTATTGACACCGCGTAAAGTATGCTCATTAGCCTCACTGAGAAACACGAATCGGTCTTTTAGATAATCAGGAGCAACGAGGTTAAAAAAGATTGCATAAAGAAGAGACAGGACTCGCTGACATTGTAGCTTTATAAGTGAAATATTTTTTCCAATTTTTTTTAAACAAACAAGCAAATCTTTCCTCTATATAATATTAGTATAGACTACATAGCATACCCAGGATGTGGGGTCCGGGTCTCCGCCCGCCTCCACGAGCAGCACGCTGGCGCCGGCGAGCGCGAGCCGGGCGGCGACCGGCGCGCCCGCCGCGCCCGCGCCCACCACTATGTACTCGAACTCCTCGCCATCTGTACCGCCAAAACAGAGCCAGGGCATTACGAAGTTGATGATAAAAAAATTTCACACCGAAACTGGGCCCGGTGATGTTTTGTTTATTATAAACCCTACTGTGAATTATTCAAACGAGCAATGTTGAACAGTATGCGAATTTCTTTGATCTGATGGCACTGAGGATATCTGTCAGACGTATCGCCATCCCAGAGAGTCATTCAGACATGTGCTATCGGATTGTTCAGCTCTTGCCAACAGTGAGTACTTACATATCCACAACCAGGAAGCCGAAATACTCCATCAAGACTTAACTCTCAAGTACGGCTTTATGAATTAGAGGCTGCCATATTATAAGTAGGAGCCTCAGCTGGTCCTTGTTAAGATTCCGAAGCGGTTCACTCACGAGAAAAATGCAAACGGCGGTACTCTTGGATACTGCCCGCATAGTCGCCGGTTTCTCTCTCTGGAGTCCTGAATTCCGGCCAACTGTGTTTCTACCGTAGGTAAATATATTGACTCGGTGGAGTCAATATATTAATATGGCCTTAATTATAAATCCACTTAAAATGTTATTTATCTATATTAATAATTAAAATTTCGATTGTCATAACATATCACATATATTTTTTAATAACTTTGTTTTCTAAATTAGTCACGTAGAGCAGGGGCACAGATGAATTGTATTTAAATTGAAATGAAAATAATTAATTGACTTTAGTCAAAATAATTAATTGACTTTAGTCAATTAATTATTTTCGAATATGTTAAAAGCTTAGATTATATAGATAGTGCCTCCATAGAAATACATCGAGAAAAACTGATCAACTTTTTCTTACAACTGAATCTTTTATAAATACTATATTTAATTTGTCTTATAAAGTCTGCATATTTTAAATGCATTTATACTCATTTTATTTATTAAATTATACGTCAAGATACCTTTTATGCGTAGGTACATAGAAATCTGTTAAAAAAAATGATAAATTGAGAATTAGTTATTCATTATAATTGTTACTTCATTTTCTCGCACTGTCTATGTTAAAATAAATGCTAAAATGTTCACACACCTTTAACAGGCATGTACATTAATATTGTATTGTATTTAATGTTTGTTATATGTGTTATAATGCAATATGCTGGTGGTGTTTTTATATAAATAAATAAATAAAATAAATTAGCTGACAAATAGTTGACCCGTTTTTGAGGCTCAATGCTCTATCTATGTAATCTAAGGTAAAAGTCTGTAATCCAATATTATTTTTGGATAACAGACTTTTAATATAATCGTTACTGGACCAGTATACAGATATTGTAACGAAAATATATAGATATTACCATATGTTACCCACCTACCTGGACAACAAATTAATCCCCGGCAGATACCGGCGTTAAGGGTTCCAGCAAGAGAAACCGGCGTGTTATAAAGGCAGTATCCAAAAGCACTGCTTATGTATCTTTCCCATGAAGTTAGCTGCTTTGGAATCTCAATCGTCAGAGGTATTGTTTCAGACCGCTTGGGATAAAACCATACACCGACAGAACGATTGGAATGATTTCGGTGCATGTAACCCCTCTACATTTCGGTCACCTTGTGAGCCAAGTTCTTCTTCCCGGTTTTAGCTTTCATGAGGTTTTCTTCATGCCGCATGGTGATATCCACCAAAAAACCCTCGAGAAGGCTCTATCCATCAACATGGTACTATTTATAATTACATTTAATTTTAATTCCTTTAGATAACTTCTCGACATTTTAAATATGTCTGGGCACAGATAATATAATACTATGTCTGGGTGCAAGACAGTCTAAGATAGGTCAAACACTAACATAGGTGCTTGCTATTACCTGTAAGAGTCACTCCAACAGGCATCGAGAAGCTCGGCAGGAGAGCTCCCGCAAACTGGGTGGTGCCAAGAACTGACAGCAGTAGGAACACCAACCTGACGGTATCAAACAAAAAATATTATCTTACAGTTAGCTTACTCTTATTTTTATCGCTATTGTCATAACAATAAAATAAGTATTTTTTAGCGAGAACACTTGCGTCAGGGAACAAATCCATGACTTCAGTTGTTGGCGTCTCATTCATGGATGGATGATATTAAAAGTTTATTACTGCAAAGATACAGTTACGTCTCTTTACTTCCAACTTGATAGCCATTTTACGAAATATGTTTTCCAATTTCTGGTCATCTAGAATTTCTAGGTAAATTTATCCTCTATTCTTAACTTCGAGCCATATATCGAGTCCAGAGTAAAATTGCATCGGAAAAAATTAAACATCCTTCAAATGTCATGAAATACTTCACACCTGGATAGATTTTAACACTTTACTAAGCACAAGTCGAACAATGTGTGGAGTGTGTAAATTATTGTGTTGAATCCGTTCACTAGCAGCGCAGGACTCTATATTGACAATCGTACAAAAGTAATCGTTTCATATTAGTTATTTGTATCTGAAAATCTTCAGTCTTGGTCATCGCCGTATGATGATATGTTTGTCGATGTTCTTCGAGTTTTATTTTTTTTATTTTGTCTTATCCATGTTAGTACATGAGCAGTCATGACGGTCTTGCATTGATAACCTGTCCCATTCAATATTTTAAATTGGCAATTGGCTCCAAGACATATATATGCACTGGTAGAGAATCCAAACGTCTCAATATAATTAAATCTCCACCACAAACATAAAAATTGGAATTATTCATCTGAGAATTATATCCATGTCCCAAATCAAAATCAATCACAAAAATTCCAGCAAATATAGAAAAACAATAGCAATAAGACTGAAAACACATATTAATATATAAAACCTTGATTCTAAATATTACAATTATTCATTTCTGTAACATTTTATTATATTCATAAAATAAACACTCAAACACGCAAATCAAGACAATACACGGGCGAAGATAGACATTTCAACTATTAACAACAACCAATGTCAGAACGTGAACTCGAGAGCTTTAACTCGAGATAAAAAAAATATGCACGAGCACGACAATATTACCGCAAGGCGCCGCCACATTCCGCGCCAGCGCAGCCGCAGCGACAGCGGCAGCCGACAGCCACGTGTGTACTTGGATACTCACATTGTTTCCCCTGGCCCGAATAGCACGTCACTGTACTAAGCGACAGCCGGCACTCACGCTATATATTGTATACTTGCTAATTGTGACGTGACGTAGGCTTTAAATATTTATTTATAACTAGTTGAGTTGGTTTCGTCCACGTGGTAGTAGATAGTATTTTGGTGGAAAAGAGATTGTTAGTAACGGTCGATAATAAGATGGTCTAAAAGCTCGATCGCTAACAACAGTATCTCTGTAGTCAGCGAATAAAACGCAAAGTATTAAACTCTTTTTGTAAAACGATCAGCCGGAATTTTTTTTTTTTTTTTAATGTTAAATTATATATACAGCTTTGATATAGTTACTCTATATCAGTATTATTTTCCCCATAATACTAGAGGAGGGTTGGAGCTGTGACTCCTGTTATTATATTAACCTATTTAGGAGCCCAGTTCTAAAACCATAATTACTGTACCCTTATAAAACTATAATATTAATATTAGTTAAGAGACAGTTATATTTTTTATGAATAAATCTCATTTCATTCGTTTCGTTTTTTTTTTCTATTTTTGAAAATTGAGGAAAATAGAAAGGGATTGTTGGAAATGCGTAAAGGAAATTGGTAAATGAGAGGAATAAGGAACTTATGTGGGAATGGAAAGGAGGGAAAACTGCAGTAGCGGAAAAGACTGCGACACTGCAGCGGCTCGGCAGGCCGGGGTTGCATACCCGTATACCTTTATTCTAGAGTCGGACAGATTTCTAGAGAAGAACATCCCTGACGCTGTATTCCCATATTAAATGTATTAAACATAACTATTATTAATATGGTATTATAATTGAGAACTTTTCCTAAATATATAAAGCATATAGAAATACATCAGCTCGATCACGTAACGTGGTGGATCAGCTGAATCTATACTAATAGTATGAAGAGGTAAATTTGTGAGTTTGGATGTTCGGGATAATCGCCGCTACTATTGATTCGATTAGAAATTATTCCAAAGGTATATTATCCCTGTATGCTAAAAAATATTTTTTATATTGGTAAATAAATATTTTCAATAATTAATCGCAATAAATGTAATTAAAGTCGGCAAATATGGCGTGCGTTGCCTGAACGGTTTGAAATAAAGGAATGAAATCTATAGCAAAACTGTTTATTACTTTCAACGTTACATAAAAGTCCGCGACACAAATATTAACTGTAAAATGCCTATAAATAACAATCTCACTTGCACATTTTTAATTAGGAAGTAGTAACGATTCTAATTAGCTGTTTACAGCGGCATCATCCACCCAAAATCCTTTCAGTTACGTTAAGTTTTTTTTTTTAATGGAATTTTTGAAAAATATATTGTTATTTTGTTTCTAATCTAGTGTTTTAAGAAACATTCTCCTTCCAAAGAAAAAGAAGGTACTACCAAGAAGGACAATAAAACTCTACATAAAGCTCAATTAAACTATTAAAACCAATGTCTGAAACTCTTTTGTTTTTTTATTATAAAAACATAAATACTTGTACGTTACATAATATAGTATGTTTTTATCATTTCAATAGATTATGTGACCACTATCAATTAATATTATCCTCTAGAAGAAAATCCGCGAGCCTCTCGCCGAACGCTATGATGGCGGCGGCGGGGTTGCCGCGCGGCAGCCGCGGCAGTGCGCTCGCATCGGCCACGCGCAGGCGCGCCACCCCGCGCACGCGCAGCCGCGCGTCCAGCACGCGGCCCAGCGCGCTCGTGCCCACCGAATGGAACGTAGTGGATGTCAAATGGCGCGCATAACAGCGCCAGTACTCGTCTGAATCCTGCTGCTGGCCGCCGCTAGGGCAGTCCTTCAGTACCAATCGCACCAGCGACGCACCCGCTGCCTTGAACACCGTCGTCTCTATCAACTGCTCGATAATCCGAATGCCGCGCATCATCTCTTCCAAATCGCGATCGTCAGACAGGTAATTAGGAAAAATAACAGGTGCTTGAAGCGGATCCACGCTTGCCAACCGCACCGTTCCGCTCGACTTTGGCTGCAATGGTACTGACGTCATCCTTATAAGAGCATAATTTTTACTAACCTCACTTAATTGATTAACTACAGAGTCATTCAATCCCAGATATCTGAAGATGACTCCTTCGACTATAGGCAAACCTCTACCTGTATACAAATGATAGAACTGTGTTGTTGGCAACTCACACTCCGTACTGTTTCCCGTGAGTTGTCGATTAACAAAATCATAACACAATGTGTTTACAAAAGTAGTTACATCAGTGAGGCTGATAGAACCACTTGGAGGTAGCAAGATACCCGTTTCAGAGCTATTTAAAATTTCTTTCGGTAAATTTAACGGTTCCTCCACTTTAACAAACATTGACACCAGTGATTGATCTGTCATATTATTGCCTACTGGCAGATCTACGCGAACTGGTATACCCATTTCATTTAAATGATCAGCAGGACCGATACCTGACAACATAAGTAGTTGTGGAGTGACGAGAGCCCCCGCGCTCAATATAACCTCCCGCGACGCATAGAGTCGTAATGTAGCATTAGAAGGTCCATGAACGACCGTAATGCCACGAGCTACATTGTCATCGTCTATGATGACTCCTGTGCACCTGGTGTACTTGGCCACTTTCAGTTTTCTCTTCACATCATCTCTTCCGAGATATCCTCGTGCAGTACTCATGCGCTCGTTTCTATAAGTATATCCAATAATTCGAGAAACTCCAATTTGAGATACCCCATTGACATCAGGATTACGAGGGAAATTGAGAGCATCATATCCATCAATGATTTTCGAATGCCACGGATTATTAGAGTCTTCGAAGAATCCTATCTTCATAGTACCCGTGGTATTATGATATGGTATTGAAGATGGGGGCAGAAGATCCAAATCTTGCAAGCCCTCGTAACGCAAAAAGTAAGGTTCCATGTGTTTCCAGGACCATCCCGTGATGTTCAGCTCGTCGAAGTCGTGTCGGTTACCGCGGACGTACATCATATAGTTGATGCTGGTGGTGCCGCCGAGACCCTTGCCGCGGCGGGCCTGACATGCTCTGTTCCGTGACGACAGACACGACACATTGTTAGAAATTGTTTTATATTGATAGTTTATGGCCGGGTTCGCTAGCGCTAAAAATGCAGCTGGTACCTGTAATAATTAGTAATTGTTTCATATATCTACTAGCTTCTATGTTCGTGCATGTGTGCGTGCGTTCGGGCGTGCGAAATTAATTAATATACAGGGTGTAAGGGACAGGTTAGCAAAAACTGAAACAGTGAATTCAAACCATTATTCTGAACCAAAAGTCATTGGTAATTCTTTACGTAAAAATTCAATTTCTTCCCTTATTTTTCTCGTTCAAAATCATCTAATCTATGATATTGTGTCATAATATAAATGATATACTATGAAATACCAAAAAACAGTAACAGCAAACGTATCACGCGTCGTATGAATCGTAAAATTTCAAATGGCTGTGGTGCATTTCCGATGGGAAAATGATCTGCTATTTGATTCAGATCATTTATCTGGATCAGCTGTTTTTGTTTTGGCCAACCTGTCCCTTACACCCTGTATATAATTGTTTGTATAGCACACATACATCAGAAGAAAATGGCGAAGGAAAATAAAGAGAGAGAACACAGGAAAATAGTACTAAAGGGAGAGTTAATAGGATTTAACCGAGATTTTGAAGCTAGTGAAAGTTTGAGCGCATCGAATAGAGGCAGTTAGTAAGTTCCACAGGCGAGTTGCTTGGACAGTAAAGGATTTAGAATAAAAGGAAGAAGAATGAGCGGGAAATTTAAGGCAGACGTTATTGACACTACGTAAAGTATGTTCGTTAGCCTCACTAAGAAACACGAATCGATTTTTTTAGATAATCAGAAGCAACGAGTTTAAAAAGCAATTATGCAATAAAACTGTATTATAGCTTTATAAATGAAATTATTATTATTTATTATTTTTAATATCAGTTAAGTAGTTCTTGAAATTATTCAATACAAACAAAGAATTGAATCTTTCCTCTTTGTAATATTAGTATAGACTACATAGCATACCCAGGATATAGGGTCCGGGTCTCCGCCCGCCTCCACGAGCAGCACGCTGGCGCCGGCGAGCGCGAGCCGGGCGGCGACCGGCGCGCCCGCCGCGCCCGCGCCCACCACTATGTACTCGAACTCCTCGCCATCTGTACCGCCAAAACAGAGCCAGGGCATTACGAAGTTGATGATGGATAATGTTCACGCCGAAACTGGGCCCGGTGATGTTTCGTTTATTATAAACCGTACTGTGAAGTATCCGGATGAGCAATGTTGAACAGTATGCGAATTTCTTTGATCTGATGTCACTGAGGATATCTGTCAGACGTATCGCAATCCCAGAGAGTCACTCGAACATGTGCTCTCGGATTGTTCAGCTCTTGCCAACAGTGAGTACTTACATATCCACAAACAGGAAGCCGAAATACTCCATCAAGACTTAACTCTCAAGTACGACTTCATGAATGAGAGGCTGCCGTATTTTAAGTAGGAGTCGGTTTCTCGTCGCGTATTTGAAATTCGCGTATTTCCATCACGTAATTGAATAAAGCATGTTCCTTTAGTCAATTACGTGATTAATTTTAAAAACAACATTATTAAAATATATGTAATATTTTATGACAATCATAATTTTAATTATTAACATAGATAAATAACATTTTAAGTGGATTTATAATTAAGGCCATAGTAATATATTGACTCCATCGAGTCAATATACCTACGGCAGAAACACAGATGGTGAGAATTCAGGAGCTCAGGAAGAAAAACCGGCGTGTTATACAGGCAGTATCCAAAAGCACTGCTTTCTGTATCTTTCCCTGAAGTAAGCTGCCTTGAAATCCCAATTGTCAGAGGTATCGTTTCAAACTAGTTGGGATAAGATCGTACTCCGACAGAACAATTGGAATGATTTCAGTGCATGTAACCCCTCTACATTTCGGTCACCTTGTAAGCCAAGTCGAGATACATTCTCTTCTTCCCGGTTTTAGCTTTCATGAGGTTCTCTTCATGCGAAATGGTGATATCCACCAAAAAAAACACTCGAGAGTACTCGATCCATCAACATGGTACTATTTATAATTACATTTCATTCCTTTAAATAACTTCTCGAAATTTTAAATATGTCTGGATGCAAGACAGTCTAAGATAGGTCAAATACTGACATAGGTGCTTGCTATTACCTGTAAGGGTCACTCCAACAGGCAGCGAGAAGCTCGGCAGGAGAGCTCTCGCAAACTGAGTGGTGCCAAGAACTGACAGCAGTAGGAACACCAACCTGACGGTATCAAATAAAAAATATTATCTTACAGTTAGCTTACTCTTATTTTTATCGCTATTGTCATAACAATAAAATAAGTATTTTTTAGCGAGAACACTTGCGTCAGGGAACAAATCCATGACTTCAGTTGTTGGCGCCTCATTCATGGATGGATGATATTAAAAGTTTATTACTGCAAAGATACAGTTACGTCTCTTTACTTCCAACTTGATAGCCATTTTACGAAATATGTTTTCCAATTTCTGGTCATCTAGAATTTCTAGGTAAATTTATCCTCTATTAGAATAGAATAGAATAGAATAGAAATCATTTATTCAAATAAACTTACATTGAAGCACTTTTGAAAAGTCATTACATTTTTTTTAATCTACCGCTCGTTCGGAAAGCTGTCTCATCACAAGAAGAACGAGCAAGAAACTTGCGTGTTGCTCTTTTAAATAATTTTATTATTACTTTACATTTTTAAGTTTAATTGTGTGAATACAAACCACCAATTAGCACTAATTCAATTAAATACTCAAAAAGAAAAAATATTGAATACATAACCAACTGGTTAAACAATTAATAAGAGGAAATCAGTCATAGTGATTAGAGCAGACCAGTCCCTACAAGCAGCACCCGTTCACGAGTATGACGGATGAGCCAGCCATCACTGCGCTCGACCATATTTTAGGGAGCCCAATGACCCGGCCCACCACGCCGCCACAAGTCTGGACATTTTAGTGAGCATGACTACTCAAAACACTAGACCACGTCAAAGCTACTCACAATTGCCATCTGATAGTTATAGTATTCACATTTTACATAAGAATGCATGCGGCAATTAATACAAAAAACCGCTACGCTTTCATATTTCTAAAATTAATCAATTAAATCAAGAAAGCAATGAGAAAATAAAATTATAACGTTGTATGCTAATAAACTAATTATTTACTTGATATGTTGTCATCTATGAATTCGTCTATCCTGTAATAGGCTTTCTTACATAAAAATTGTTTAATATAAGATTTGAATTGCCTCTCTGTCAGATTTAATGCAGATTCCGGCAGTTTATTATAAAATCTTATGCAATTACCATAGAATGAATTACTTATTTTGTGCAGACGGCATTTAGGTAAAATAAGCTTATTTATATTGCGTAAGTTTCTACTTGTACAGTCTTTGAGTTTTTTAAAACTCTCTAAGTTCTTCCGTGTATACATAATATTTTCATAAATGTATTGTGAAGTAACTGTGAGGATATTTGAGTCTTTAAAGCACTGACGTAATGACTCTCTTGAACCCATACCATAAATAGAACGTATGGCTCTCTTTTGTAAAACAAATATAGTATTTATATCGGCTGCTTTACCCCACAGCAAAATGCCGTAAGACATTATGCTGTGAAAATAACTAAAATAAACAAGTTTAGCCGTCGCCACGTCTGTTAATTGCCTAATTCTTCTAATTGCATATGCAGCAGAACTGAGTCTACTGGCCAATTTTGAAATATGGGGCCCCCATTGTAATTTCGAGTCCACTGTTATACCTAAAAAAACTGTATCATTAACAAAATTTACTATTTCGTCATTAAGCAATAACTGTGTATTTATTAGTCTTACATTAGGAAGTGTAAATTTTATACACTTTGTTTTGCTGGAATTTAATAATAGGTTATTACATGTAAACCAATTTAATATTGCAGACATAGCACAATTTACATCGTCTAATTGATTACTTTGACGTCCAATTTTAAACACTAACGAAGTATCATCCGCAAACAGCACTATATCTGCAATTTTCTCTACCATAAAGGGAAGGTCATTTATGTAGATTAAAAAGAGAAAGGGGCCTAAGATTGACCCTTGTGGAACGCCCATCTTAATATTAGCTCCCTTAGATTTTACACCGTCAATATCTACAGTTTGAACCCTATCCTCTAAATAAGTTCTCATTAATTTTAGATCATTATCTCTTATACCATAATGTTCGAGCTTGTACAAAAGCGTTTTATGATCCACACAATCAAATGCCTTTGATAGGTCACAAAAAACTCCGAGTGCATCCTGTGACCTCTCCCAAGATTCGAAAATATGTGTCATTAGCGCAACTCCTGCGTCAGTGGTAGACTTGCCGGCGGTGAAACCATATTGCTGACTGTGAAGCAGTCCGTTAACTTCGAGCCATATATCGAGTCCAGAGTAAAATTGCATCGGAAAAAATTAAACATCCTTCAAATGTCATGAAATACTTCACACCTGGATAGATTTTAACACTTTACTAAGCACAAGTCGAACAATGTGTGGAGTGTGTAAATTATTGTGTTGAATCCGTTCACTAGCAGCTTCAGTCTTGATCATAGTCGTAAGATAATGTGTTTGTCGATGTTCTTCAAGTTTTATTTTATTTTTTTATTTTGACTTATCCATGTTAGTAAATGAGCACTCATGACGGTTTTGCATTGATAACCTGTCCCATTCAATATTTTAAATAGGCAATTGTCTCCAAGACATTGTTTGAGCTAACACGCACCCTATCCAACAGCGAAACAATTCGTTTGCGCTGTATTGCATAAAAATCGTCCGTACACTCTCGTGCAAACATGTGTAAGGCACTACAGCGACGGGATAGCCTCAATAATTTCTAATAAATAATAATTCATAAAATGTGACACATATATATGCACTGGTAGAGAATCCAAACATCTCAATATAATTAACTCTCCACCACAAATATAAAAATTGAAATTATCCGTCTGAGAATTATATCTATGTCCCAAATCAAAATCAATCACAAACATTCGAGTAAATATAGAAATACAATAGCAATAAGACTGAAAACACATATTAATATATAAAACCTTGATTCTAAATATTACAATTATTCTTTTCTGTAACATTTTATTATATTCATAGAATAAACACTCAAACACGCATATCAAGACAATACACGGGCGAAGATAGACATATCAACTATTACTTATAATTAGAACTGAACTTGTATCCGCACCGCGCACCATAATGGAGCAGTTCTTCACACAAATATAGGCATATTTTTTTCCTCTGGCTATTTTCTTTGTAGATTGTAAAAGGATTTTGTTTGAGCTTGTGAGGTGGTCATTAAAATATATGAAATCGTTCCTCAGCAAACCAATGTCAGAACGTGAACTCGAGAGCTTTAACTCGAGATAAAAAGTCTAAATATATGATTGTTTAGACGGTTTTGATTATCGGATTCTTTATATTTTGTGCCATGTCAACCAACAAGTGGCACTGTTCACACTGTCAACAGGAATAGAAGCATTATATTAGCACGAGCACGACAATATTACCGCAAGGCGCCGCCACATTCCGCGCCAGCGCAGCCGCAGCGACAGCGTCAGCCGCCCGCCGCCTGTGTACTTGGATACTCACATTGTTTCCCCTGGCTCGAATAGCACGTCACTGTACTAAGCGACAGCCGGCACTCACGCTATATATTGTATACTTGCTAATTGTGACGTGACGCAGGCTTTAAATATTTATTTATAAAGTAACTAGTTGAGTTGGTTTCGTCCACGTGGTAGTAGATAGTATTTTGGTGGGAAAGCCCAGTTCTAAAACCATAATTACTGTACCCTTATAAAACTATAATATTAATATTAGTTAAGAGACTACAGTTATGTTTTTTACGAATGAATCTCATTTTATTCCATTCCATTTCAGTTCATTTCATTTCAATGTTATTATAATACCTACTAAGTGTTAGCTGAACATATTTTAAATGTAAATCCGATAATAAATAAAGATGCGTTGTAATGTTGTAATAGCTGCGTATAGACAGCTGCATTTCTTTAACGATGACAGTGTATGAGCTACGCACTTAAAAAAAAAATTAAAGGAAAAAATTAATGAATAACCCAAATTACATATTAATAAAAACTACAACCAAATACAGTATTCTTGAACAGATCAGTCCCTACTAGAAGCACTCGGTCACGAGTATGACGGATAAGCCAGCCATCATTGTGTTCAACCGTATTCTAAAAAGCCCAACAACTCGGCCCACAGGGGGAGAAGGAAGTGTTAGTAATGGGGATTAGTAGCCACATTGCTAGCTATATATCCTGTCAGGTCGATCTTCTCGTGGTTCCCTCTGGAAACGATCGTGAATGATTTATTGTTAGATTCGTCACCGTGGGCTAACTGACCTGCTTCATTGTCACCTATCATCCCCCACTGATGCCCCGCCAGCGTATATCGAGAGTGCAGGTGGGGTTACCATGGAAAGGAGCCTGCCCTCACCATCAGAGGGCGGGTCGCTACCGTCGAAGATGTGGTAAGTGCGAAAGCGAACCTGTCTCCAACATACGACAGCTTGAGGGTATATCGTCTGGTTTTTGGTGGGTACACCCCCGCCTAACGGGGGGATTCCCACAGTACCCATTCACCTCCCACAAACTGTATGGGTCTGCATAAAGCATTTTCCAGACGTTAAAAAAAAAGTGGGATTTCCATTCCATTATCATCCAACAAAACAAAAACTTGGCCCACAACGCCGCAACACGTTCCCTGGACATCAAAGTGAGCATGACTTGTTTCAAGATACCGGTCAAAAATATCGTTAGCACATTGAATTGTTTTGACCAATTAAGTGACCTCTCTCTCTCTGGCAAAGTTGCTACATATTATTCACAAATTAAATTTTCCATACAATAGACACATGCATGTGTAGTAATTTTATTAGTTTTACGTCAGCACTTTCAAATATTAATTATTAGATAGTGCGTATTGAATGAACGAAATAAATACAGACGATGGCAATGTCAATTTTGTACAACAAATACATTTTGTATAAATGGTATTATATTTAAGTAGGTGTTAATTATTTGACCTTCAAGGGAAATGAGGAGTAGAGCCTATTTGTATCTGCATTGGAAACATATGTTCGTATTGTATTTGTTTTGTGTTGGAAAATTTTCAATCTCTCTGAACTCCGTCGAAGAAAATAGTTCAGAAGTTGATTATTGAACAGAATGTAAATGAATACATTTCTTAGTATAAGTACAAATAAATATAAAATAAAAAAGAGTCGCTCGCCAGTTGGTTGGCCATAGGTTAAATTTTTTATGACAATAAAACGACATCCTTCTTAAAGTTATGGCATAATGTGTTTGTTTCTAACCTCTCAAGCTCTTAATAATTCTATCATCCTGAAATTTGATTTACATGTGTATTTTAGATGGAGAAGAACACTGGCTACTTTTAAACGGACTAATCGTATATATATTATTAAGAAATTTATTGGAAAATAATAATCTACGATATAACAATAATACTTTTAGATACCAAAAAGCAAACGTTAAAATATCACAAAATTCACAAAGTTACCAAAGATCGCAAAGTTCGTTTAATAAAAGCTACATTCTAAAAGCATTATTGCATCTAAACCCAAATTATCAAACTATATGCATTACAAAAATCGGGCCTTTAAATAATACCACTATGAGATAGGACCACAGCTGCGAGGCACAGAACGCAGGAGGTGTTTGGTTATTACTAAAAGGTAACATAGAGTACATAGAAAGATATATTGTAAAATATTGCAGATATGCCAACCAATATGTATTGGAATTGTGCGTGATAGCGTGGCTATATGATATTAGATATATTGATTCCGTAGAGTTAATATATGGCATCATTTATAAGTTAAAAGAAGGTGTTAAATTGATAGATAGATATATAATTTATTTGCATCACTTACTTAAAAAGGTAACATAATTTTTCGTGAATGTGGTAGGTCACAGTAGGCAACACAAAATGGTCACAACTCAGTTTATTGCTTTGCCCTCAAAAGAGCAAAACACTGATATTCTGTTGTGGCCAAAAACCAAAAATCAACTGCAAGAATTCTTGACCAAAAATATATATAAATAAATTAAACTAATTGTGTGTGTCCATTATTAACCACTATTTAATATTTTCATCTAAATTAATAAATGAAAAATATTATTTAGAATGAGGTCACACTCGATCACATTCAAACATTCTAGTGATCAATATTTCCGTTACGTACCTATTTTTTGTGGGTGATAATGGAGTGGTAACCCCACTCGCGCTATCGGTATACACACCAGTAAAGAATGATACCGGCGGAACACCAGTAAAGAATGATAGGTGAGGATGAAGCAGGTCAGTTAGCCCATCGTGACGAATTTAACAAGAATTGTTTACGATGGTTTCCAAGGGGACCCACGCAGAAGTCAACCTAATAGGGCATATTGCTAGCAATGGGGCTATCAAACTCGTTTGCTAACAATCCCTTTCCCCCCGCTACGTACCTATTAGGTATGCCAATTTTCTGTTTATCAATGAAAACCTTTTTAAGGCTCTTATAAATATATATTTAATACTACATAATCTTACCGGTGGTGGTATATTGTTCCAGCAAGTGTGTATTTGTGTGTGTAGCAAGTGTATAGCATTATCTATCTATGTTAATAATTATAATTAAAATTGCCATGAAATATTACATAATTGGTAACAAATGTGACGTTATATCACTTACATATATGTTGACAATGTAATTTAATGAAAATATTGTATAAGCGCTTCGAATGTTGTTTACAACGTGATTAGCAATAGTGTGATAATGTGATTAACGTAATAATCTGTTTTTATTGTGAACTAGTCTAAATATAATGTTTAAAACATGTGAGTGACGTATTAGGAGTTAATAACGTTAGTTTTAATACGAAAGTATTGTTAATTAGTATTGATTTGATTGTTGTTGAATGATAAACATATAAAAACGGGTATTCGATGTATTAAGAACAGCCTTATAAGAGTCTTGTGTGATCCGTCGAACCGTAATGTGTATAAAAAAAAATCAAATATAAGGTATTTGTTATTATTATGTTTAATTAATTAATATATTAATATTCTTAATTACTTACGTTATTATGGTATTAAATTTATTTATTCGTAACAATACTACATTGTGTTGTATATTATTTAAAAGTAACAAAAAGATATCATAATCTTATCTTATAACCGCATATGGGGTCAGCTAAGCCATTGCACGTCGACCCATCGGGATCTTTTGTGCTTCCCCCTGCCTTATACCATCATTTCATAGATCCTTTGTGTTACCTTAACGATATCCCGCGGTTTAAAACATCTGCAGTCCCCTGGCTTTGGATAAGCCGTTCCCAGTAGCCTCATGCGCATGCTCGCTAACGAATCACAGTTGCACATCAAGTGTTCCATAGATTCCGATTTCTCTCCGCACAGTCTGCACAGTGTGTCCGAAGATAGACCCATCTTGTGTAGTACGAGTATATGCCTTATTAGCATATGTCCAGTTAAGGCACCTATAATGAGTCTTGCCTGTTGTCTGCCACCGCTGTAGATGAGTTTATCCCATTCTTCAACATTGTCATTTAAGAACTTTTTAGAATGTTGAAGACCCTTTAAAGTCCTCCATTCCTTTTGCTGTTTTTTCCTCACATACTCCTCAAGGGCAGAGTTAACAACACTTGATGCAAGTTCAACATATGGTTTGGGACCTATCATTTTTGATTCTGATCCCTTTATCGCCAACTCATCGACCTTTTCATTACCTTTAATCCCAATAAAAGATATCTTAAAATACAAAACAAAAAAAAAATGAAGCACCAAAAAAACCAACAATAATTGTCAAAAATTACAAAATTAAAAAATATCATTAGCAAGGCATAGTATAGAGTACATATTAAAATTGCTTGTTCACTCTATGTTCAAAGGATTCGAGATCTAATGTTTTAAAATTCATAATTCATCATATGCACCTTTCCAACAAAAGAGTATTAAAGTTTTATTTTCAAAATTCTATATATATACACATTTTTATACAACTTAGAATGGCAAACAAGCTGACGGCCCACCTGATGGAAAGTGGTAACCGTCGCCTATAGACATGAGCAGTACCATGGACATAACAAAATATACTGTTTCGCCCATGATACCCCCAAGTGCTGCCATTCCTGAGGACTCAGGTGTTATTCCTCTGTACCCAGTAAATTTACGCCACCCTTCAAACCGAAACACAGCCATGCAAACACAACTGCTTCACGGTTGAAACACGAATGGGACAGAGGTACCCAAGCAAACGACTTTTATAAATAATTTCAAATATATATCCTATTGTATAAAATAAACACTATAGGTATGTATCATTGATTTTTAAAGAGTAACTGCTAAGTTTCTTGTAATTTCTTCTCAGTAGATATCTACATTCTGAAACTACATTGGAGTCATAAAAAAGATATAAGAGAATATATTCATAAAGAGATACTTTTTTTAATCAACTTAGAATGGCAAACGAGCTGATGGCCCACCGTGCCACGGGAAAGTGGTAATCGTCGCTTATAGACATGAGGAAGACAAGGACATAACAGAAACTGTTTCGCCTATAATGGGGGAGGCATCTGAGGACTCGGGTGTTATTCCTCTGTACCCTGAAAATTCACTGCTATATCCCACCCTTCGAAACGAAACACAGCCATGCAAACACGACTGCTTCATGGTAGAAACATGAATGGGACAAAGGTGCCCAAGCAAACAACTTTTATACAAAATTTCCTTCTAGTAAATAGATAATAAACAAGTATTGAGTAATGGAATCATTCTATCTTTATTTATTCACCTTTAATTATGAGTTCGACTTTCATCTTTACAAAATCCATCCCCCTATTTACTTAAATGTAACATGTACAATATTGTACAATTGAACTACCAACGTAAAAAATATATTGAAAGTGATTTATTAGAACAGAAGGACGTGTTTTATAGTCATTTAAAATTAATAGATACTAAAACACATAAATATATATTATTTTTTATTCTTTATTGACCACATTACAAAAAAATGTCTGGTACAAATTGTACAAATTGGAACCCCGAAGATACTGTTATTGTAGACTGGGCACAGAACAAGTGTTCATGCCAATCAAAACTGTTTTTAAGTTTACTGTGTTTAAGATTATGGATGGAAGAAGAAAGTCCATGCTGTGTATTAGAAACAATTAGCACAAACTATTTTTTTTATTTCAACAAATTAATTGACCGGTATTAATTAATATTATCCTCTAGAAGGAAATCCGCGAGCCTCTCTCCAAGCGCGATGACGGCGGCGGCGGTGTTGCCACGCGGTAGCCGCGGCAGCGCGCCCGCGTCGGCCACGCGCAGGCGTGCCACTCCACGCACGCGCAGCCGTGTGTCTAGTACGCGGCCCAGCGCGCTCGTGCCCACCGAATGGAACGTGGAGTACGTCAGGTGGCGCGCGTAGCAGCGCCAGTACGCGGCCGAGTCTTGCGAGCTGGAGGGGCAGCCCTCCAGCTCCAGCCGCACCAGCGACGCGCCCACAGCCTTGAACGCCGGCGTCTCCGTCAACTGCTCTGTAATCCGAATGCCACGCACTATCTCGTCCACGTCGCGTTCGTCCGATAGGTAATTAGGGAAAATGGCAGGCGCTTGAAGTGGGTCCACGCTTGCCAACCGCACCGTACCGCTAGACCTTGGTTGCAGTACTAGAGATGATAGTAATAAAAAAGCATATTTTTCATTAATTTTGCCTAATTGTTTAGTGATAATATGATTTAGTCCTGTACTTTGTTGAAAGAAAGTTGATCCGAGTTGGATCAAACCTTTATCTATATACGCAAGTATGAACTGTGTTGTTGGCAATGCACAGTCAGCACTATTATTCTTAAGTTGTTCTTTCTCAAAATCATAACACAGTGTATTCACAAAAGCAATGATGTCAGTTATGTCGATAGAACCGTGAGACTTGCCTTGTGTAAATAATACATCAATTAGAAAATCAATTATTCTCCCAAAACTTTTGAAGAAGGCTTTCAATAAGCTCGAGTTTCGCTCGACCTTAATAAATATCAAAGACAATGCGTGATCGGTCATGTTATCACCTACAGATAAGTCTACGCGAACTGGTATACCCATTTCGTTTAAATGATCAGCAGGACCAATGCCCGACAACATAAGCAACTGTGGAGTGACGAGCGCCCCCGCGCTTAATATAACCTCCCGCGACGCATAGAGTCGTAATGTAGCATTAAAAGGTCCATGAACGACCGTAATGCCACGAGCCACATTGTCATCGTCTATGATAACTCCTGTGCACCTGGTGTACTTGGCCACTTTCAGTTTCCTCTTCACATCATCTCTTTCCAGGTAACCTCTTGCTGTACTCATTCGTTGATTTTTATATACATATCCAATGACTTGGGAGACACCGATCTGTGAAATTGCATTTACATCAGCATTATACGGAATATTTAATGCATTAAACCCATCAATTATTCTGGAACGCCAAGAGTTATCGGAGTTATTGAAGAAGCCAATCTTCATAGTGCCCGTCGTATTGTGGTACGGTATGGAAGACGAAGGTAGCTGACTCAAATCCGTTAATCCTTCGTAACGTAAAAAGTAAGGTATCATGTCGTTCCACGACCAGCCTTCGATGCCGAGGCTGTCGAAGTCTTGTAGATTTCCGCGGATATACATCATGTAATTGATACTAGTTGAGCCTCCGAGACACCTGCCCCGGCTGGCTCGACAAGCTCTATTCTCTGACGAGAGGCACGATACGTTGTTCGATATAGTCTCGTATTGATAATCCAGATTGGAGCCCAACAACGCCATTGACGCGGCAGGTACCTTTAATGGTTAAAAATAAATTTACAATAAATATCAAATATTTAAATACATTTAATTATTATTTATATTATATTATTATATTGCCGTGTGGTCCCAGCATAGAATAGACCACCCCTTCTTATCCTATGGGTGTCGTAATTCTTTTTTCATTGTTCGTATTATGATTAATGATAAAAGATTTGGAGAATAAATGTATGATATTTGGAAATCAAAAATCTTATCCGATAATCCTGACAGTCAGTGTTATATAAGGGGATCAAAAGAAAGTTCACATTTGAAAAATCGATAAAAAATTAAACAAGGAATTTATTAAGAAAATGTTTAATACATATTAAAATACACTTTTCGGGAATTTATTTCTTGAAAATGATATGATCCAAATGTAAGCCGTTGCGTTCACGGCACTCATTTAATCGAGCTCTGAAATTTTCTATGACGGCTCGGCATGTATTGTCCGTGATGGCTGCCATTTCGTGACGGATATTTCCTTTCAGTAGTGCCAAGGAAGTCGGTTTATTGGCATAAACTTTTGATTTGACGTAACCTCACAGGAAAATTAAATCGGGACTTCGTGGAGGCCAATTTATGTCACCACACCTGAATATCAATTTGCCAGGAAAAATTTCACGAACTCGTGGTAAAAACCTGTTGGACGTGTGTGAAATTGCTCCGTCCTGCTGAAGCCCTGTTCTTTGATTATAACCAGAAAAGATCTATGAAGATCTATGCACGTTTAAAGCATCAACACGCTTTCGAATCGAAAGGTCTGACTTGTCACGAACAGAGTGAGAAACACTGTCTATGTTTTCGAACGTTTTCGAAGACCTTGGACGTCCGGATTTTGGTCATGGTTGGTTTGATTTTTCCAAGAAACGCTCCATAGCGACTAAATTTCCAGAAGCTAGGCTACCGAAAGACATACCCCCCGCGCCCCTCAGAATAGTTGCGTTCACGCAATAACCAAAACAAATGTCACCTTTCTTTTGAGACACTCTGTATAGCAGTCGAGAAGCTACAACGCTGATTTTCAGTAAAAGCCCGTCAGATTATGTGATAAATATCAAAATATAATCGTATTTATTCCACTAATTAATGTCGTTATTTGCACGCTGTATTCCGACTTTAAGAATGTAATATATATTAAGGATACCACTTTGTATTGGTCGGCACAAGTGAACCATAAGAACGGATAATTACCAGAGGGAGACTTTGTACAAAAGTCGTCTACTTGAGTATTTGTGTCCCATTCGTATTTCTGACGTGAAGCAGTCATGTTTGTATGGCTGTGTTTCGGTTTGAAGAAGTTTGAACTGGGATATGGCAATGAAATTACAGGGTTTAAAGATATCTTAGTCTTCAGGAATGGCAACACATGGGCGACACTCTATTATTGTCAGGTTGTATTGTATACTCTGTTATTGTCAGGGTACTGTTCATTTCTATAGGTGACGGTTATCACCTTCCGCTAAACGGGTACCTTGGAGATGAGGCCGGGGTCTCCGCCCGCCTCCACGAGCAGCACGCGTGCTCCGGCGAGAGCGAGGCGGGCAGCAGCGGCCGCGCCCGCCGCGCCTGCTCCTACCACTATGTACTCGAACTCAGCGCCGTCTAAACAAAAGTGGAAATTTATAAAGTTATCTTCTTGTAAAAAGGAAAAATTAGGTTTTTGCATGTTTGTCTGTAATGGATGAACTCAAAAACTACTCGACCGATTTTGAAAATTCTTTCACTCACAAAAACTACATTATCAGCGAGTAGATATATATAGCAGCCAGAATTTTAAGAAAAGCTTCATTCTACAAACGCTCAAGTCGTGAAATGACCTCCCTGCCGAGGTTTTCTCTAGAGATTACAGTATGGAGCTCTACAAAAAAGACGTAAGAAAATTGTTAGGGTCGACAACGCGCGCGTTTTATTCCTGGTGTTACAGTCGTCCATAGACTACAGTAACTGTTGACTACATGCTTATTTACTACCATAGTAGTATTGTCACAGATAATATACCAGGTATTATTACTGATTTATAATATCACTTTTAAGTGTTACTCCCTGTGGTAGAGATTGCATCGACGTTGCACGTGGTCCAGTGAGCAGTAACAGGACCAAGAACCTGTGGAAGAAATAAAGAAATATTTTGATTTAAATAAATTTAGATATACTTTAAATTATAAAATTAAATTAATTAATTTCAGTTTATAAAATAAACTTTTTGAAAAGAGCAGCAGTTCAGTTTCTTGCCCGTTCTTCTTGGCTAAAATTGCGTTTCGAATGGGCGGTAATGGGGGGGAAAGGGATGGTTAATAATGGAGACTGAGAATCCCATTGCTAGCAATATACCCAACCAGGTCAACCTCCTTGCGGTTCTCCCTGTAAACTATCATGGTTAATTCCTGATGAATTCATCATGATGGGCTAACTGGCCTGTTTTCATTCTCATCTAGCGCAGGGGTTACCACACCATTTTCACCCATCAAAAAAAAAATGGGCGGCATTAAAAAATTTACTATTCAACAAATGCTTAGATCTATATTTACTTAAATAAAAATATTTCTCTATTTCTTTCTTTCTTTCATTGCTTATATGAATTCTACAAAGCCTATGTCACATCTTTGGAAGCTCTTACATTTACAAAATTAATAGACACCTACTTACTCTGCATGCTAATTCTGTTGTCTTATACCTAATTGCCGAGACCAATGTGACATTTCAACGTCTGTTATTTCATTGAAAGTGGAATATTTTGTTTAAATTTAAATGGGATCCAATTCGAGGTAAAATTCTTTGTACAATAAAAAAGGAACACTCAATTTTCCTTGTTAAAAGTTACGGTATGTGGTCGTCAAATTGAATTCTTTGTTGGTTAAAAATAGTGTATAATATAAAAAAAATTGTGTAAAATAATATGTACTGAGAAAAATATACAATCACATTATTAATATTGTTTTCAAACACTCAAAAAATCCTTATTACACGTTCAAGAAAAAGGTCTCGGGCAAGCGCGAGTCGTCCTCAGTCCTCGGGACTTGAGAGAAAAACATTACATTATCTCATATCCTACGATCACAATCAACAAATGAAGGCGTGATCATGTTTTAACAAGCTAACAGCCCACCTGATGGAATGTGGTAACCGTCGCCTATAGACATGAGCAGTACCATGCACATAACAGAGTATACTGTTTCGCCCATGATACCCCCCATGCGTTGCCATTCCTGAGGACTCAGGTGTTATTCCTCTGTACCCAGTAAATCCACGCCATATCCCACCATGCAAACACAACTGCTTCACGGTTGAAACACGAATGGGACAGAGGTACCCAAGCAATCAACTTTTGTACAAAGTCTCCCTATTTGCTATAATTTGACCATAAAAACCAACAACCTGAGTTAACCATATCGGAATAAAACTTACCAATCCCATATTTTCCACGCACATCTCTGAATTATGTACATAATATTTTATTTTTATTTTATTTTTTTAATCTACATTTAACATAATATTTGAATAATATTCGTCTCGATCACAGAATAACTGCTATAAAGTCTCTATAGATCTGCTTGAATGGACCCACTACTGCCATATGAATACTGTTGCTGTAGAAACAGACATAACGTTTTTGTATGTTTCAGATGATGGCCTGTATCCAATTACGGCTGTTCATTGTCATTTCGAGATAACCAAATAGGCTCATCGCTTAATCCATGTATTTTTACAACGAAACAAAACACGAACCTTGAAAATGTCGCTACAGAACTCGTCCGATGATATAATGACCTACATTTGTCGGAAGTTCCAAACGTGTTACATTCATTAAATTTATCGTTATTCAATTGTATGTAAGCATATTCCTTTTTAAAAGGCCGGCAGCGTACCTGCAATGCCTCTGGTGTTGTGAGTGATCATGGGCAGCGGTAGTCACTTACCATCAGGTGAGCCGCATGCTCGTTTGCCCCCTGTGTTGTAAAAAAAATATAGGATAAAATGGAAATCATTAGTAACTACCAGTAAATAAATACATTTTTTCCAAAGAAAAATGGACGAAAATTGAAAAAATGTAACTGCCAGACGCGCCATATTGCTATGGTGGGTTATAATTTTTTTATTTATTTATGACATTAAACTAATATTAAAAAACAACAAAAATAATTAGGTATGTACATAAATATTCAAGTGTACCTGCAGAATACATACATACATACCCTTTAGAATATGATACAAGTGAATAACAATACTTAGTTTGTCTATACAAATACTAGCCGACCCCGTAAACGTTGTATTGCCACTTATAATCGCAATTAAAATACAGAGGTTGATCGTAAAACGATGAAAATTTAAAGTTGTATGTATTTTTCAATGCTAAATTATAATAAAATAAAAAAAAAATAAATATGACAAAAAAATTAAAAAAAAATCATGCGGCTCACCTGATGGTAAGTGACTACCGCCGCCCATGATCACCCACAACACCAGCGGCATTGCAGGTGTGCTGCCAGCCTTTTAAAAAGGAATATACTCTTTTCTTGAAGTTTATGTTGTCGTATCGGTTCAGAAATACTGCTGCTGGACGTTGATTCCAAAGAATGGTTGTGCGTGGAAGAAAGTACCTTGAAAAACGCACGGTGGAAGACCGCCACTCGTCCAGATGATTGGGATGAAACTTTAGTTTGTGGCGGGTTGTACGGTGGTGAAAATCAGCAGCAGGTATCGATCCGAACAATTCCTCAGAACACTACCCATGATAAATTCGATAGAAGATGCACAGAGATGCAACATCTCTGCGCAGTTTCAGTGGGTCGAGTCGGACAGTACTGAGTCACCCCACCGATCGCCGTCGACAGCACACGCGCAGCAACATACAGCGCGCTGGTCGCGCAGCGCTGCTCCCCAAGTGGGTGTCCTCAAATTTTAAAATTACAAAAATAATGATCTTAATTTTGATGCAATAGTAGAGTACGTTGCTTTGCAAAAATAAGATCCTGAGCTAATTTCTACCCTGGGCCAATTTAGGAAAAAAACTGTTCTTAATTGACTCGAGTCTAAGTGTTGTAACTAATAGTACTGAAGTTCGTTGCCTGATTTCTCACAATAAAATAGATTCTAGCTTCAAAACCAAGCATTTGCTATAATTGTTTGATACTTACCTCTTTATTTATTTATACAATACGGGGTAAAGGAATTCCCAAAAGCCTGAGTGTGATGTGGTGGAGTTTTTAGAAGTAATCGTGTCTGAGGGCGAAGATTTTAGTTCCAATATGTATATACTGGTCCAATAACGGATATATTAAATCTGTTTTTAACTTTTAACATATTCGAAAATAAATATCCGACCGCTATGGGCGATATCGAAATGGGTGATGACTATTTTCAGCTATCAATGTCCAGAGGAACTTAAAATATAGATATTGGATCGGTATCCATATCACCCATGCCTAATACCTATGGGGTGTACTATAGGTTACTTACACTTACATATGTGGTTGCCATTTTATTAATTTCGGGAGAAAGGATTATTAGTAATGGAGGCCATCGTGTTTTTGTTTTTGCACAGTCTGCGCTAACGGGATACGCTGGCGGAGCACCAGTGAAGGGTGATAGATGAGAATGAAAACAGGCCAGTTAGCCCATCATGATAAATTCATCAAGAATTAACCATGATAGTTTCCAGGGAGAACCGCGAGAAGGTCGACCTGGTTGGGTATATTGCTAGCAATTGGATTCTCAATCTCCATTACTAACAATCCCTTTCCCCCCGAGGCCATCGTGTTTATTCGCCAGTGAATTCGTCACGATAATTCAAATTGATCTAATTTCGTCCCCATATGTCATCATTCACTGATAATTTCCAGGTTTACCGACAAAACGTGCGAAATTATCTTATTCTACAATTATAATTCAAAACTTTAAAATTGTAACAATATTCCAGTGTATAAAGTGAACTGTACCGCATCCGAGACATACAAGATTACGTCTAATTTACGGCCAGCCATGATCTCTGAAGCTGTCGACCCTTCTCAAAAACCAGGAACATACAGTACAGTGTAGATGAATCAGATCAATAACACGACCAGACTGTTTTGCGTTATCAAAATCACGGCTCAGTTATCTGTCACATGAAGTTTCATGTTTCACATACTTAAGTATGTAAGTTAACATAAAGTACCTAAATCAAAGACACTTCATTAATTGATGGTATGCGAGAATATAAGTGGACTGTACGAGTATGTACGACGAGTTTTAGAAAATAGATCCGAGAATGCGAAAACGATAAATTGTTTTAAATGTACTAGTAAACTACCTGGATTCCTTGGGTACCTCTGTCCCATTCGTGTTTCAACCGTGAAGCAGTTGTGTTTGCATGGCTGTGTTTCTGTTTGAAGGGTGGGATATGGCGTGAATTTACAGGGTACAGAGGAGTAATACCTGAGTCCTCAGCAATGGCAACGCATGGGGGGTATCATGGGCGAAACAGTATACTCTGTTAGTTAGTCCATGGTACTGCTCATATCTATAGGCGACGGTTACCGCTTTCCATCAGGTGGGCCGTCAGCTTGTTTGCCATTCTTAGTTGTGTAAAAAAAAATTCTAACTTGGTTCAAATGACTTACCCTTTGATTAGCGAAAATTCCTTTTATAACATACTCAGATCACTCAGTTCCCTAAAGCATGCTAAAGTTACCTGAGATTACCTCGTAAATGTTATAAGAACTAAGGGTTGCGATCTTGAGTCGTCCGATAGACGTTTCAAACTTGAAATGTCTTTTAGCAACACAAGAAATTACTTTTTGATAATAAAAAAATATTAAATTCTAAAATTAAAGTCTCACGATTGTGCAATTAAATCTTTTACTTAATAAATACTTTAAGAGCGACAACGACAAAACTGTTCCATTTCTGTTTTTTAAAAGCAGACCAACGACCTTTTTTTTTCTTTCTACCTCCAATGAAAATTATGCATTGCCACATACGAGAATTAAATGTTATTAATAATTATCGATAATGTTGCCATGCAATTATTACATCTAAAGTGAAAAGATGGGATTTAAAGAATATATGAAAGTACTTAAAGTAAATCAATGCCCATTCTTTGCATTAAAGATTATTCGTTCTGATTCTCTGTGGGGTCATTCCGACCGCACTTTGTCAAAGTGGTCCGATTAACAAATGAAAGGGCCAACAAAGTGGAACGAACAACCGTAAAATGTAACTTTACTTGTCCCTAAAACAAATAAATAAAAAGTTGATACTGACTGAAACCAGAGCAAAGACCTAAAACCAGAGCAAAGACCTAAAACCAGAGCAAAGACCTAAAACGTAGTGATATTATCCACTTGGTCAATATTGCCACAGGTACTACCGATGATATTTAGAATGAATGAATGTATGAATGAATGAATGAATGAATGAATGAATGAAAATTTATTTCCATAATAATAATAAACTCTTTATTGCGCACAGTAGAGATGTATACAAGGAGTGTTTATACAGAATGTGCATATACAAAAGGCGGCCTTATCGCTAGAAGCAATCTCTTACAGACAACCTGGATAATTCAATAAACCATAACACTTACATATACTTATTTAGCATATTTGTTATACTGTTATAAGTACATAATATTTTATTATTTGTCTATTCTTTTATCGCTAAATATTAAAAAATGAAATAAAATGTACAAGACATAGTTTAAAAAAATATCAGTATATTTTCTGTCCAACAAACCCTCTATCTAGTTTGTTATCTGACCTGATTAAGAATTGTAAAAGCTTTTCAATTCGACATTTCTCGTGTGTACATACAAATCATCACCAGTTCTGATGGTTTGACAGAGTTCGATAGAGTTGACGGGATAGATTAGGGACAGGTAGGAATCTTGGTCTCATACTAATCTGGTATTGATTTTGTGTTACTATGGCACACGCATGAAGGAAGGGAAAGAAAGGAGATTGTTAGTTTATATATTTTGTTTTTTTATTTTTTTATTTGCGCTTTTTTATTTTCATTCTTTTATCTCTTTTACTAATAAGTATATGTGTATTTTTTTATGGTAATTTGTGTGCTATAAGTAATGTAAATAAATTATCTATCTATCTATCTAAAATCTGTTTTTATGGTATAAAGCATTCCCAAATTCTCAAATGATAACTCCATTATTTATACTTTTTTTTTAAATAATTGATTTTATTACTTATTCTCTGGTTAATAAAATATATATTTATTTATTTAACTCAATCGCACCAGGAACATAAAACTAAACAATGACATATAAATAATTTAAATTAAATACAGTAACATAAAGTGCAGATTAAAATATATACATAAAGGTACAAAAGACGGTCTTATCGCTAGGGCAATGTCTTACAGACAATCTCTGGTTAAAGGAGAACGTATAGAATTAATAATACAATATATATTGCAATGAAGGACGATAGCTAAACTTTAGCGGCGAATCGGCAATCCAAACAGCGCACTATCTGAATCTGTTTATATTGAGACTCGGTGTGAATTATTCAACAGTCTCGAGGCATAGTCGAGACGTAGTAGACGGAGACGGGGAATTATTACCAACAGATGAGTTTTCTATCTGATTGCATCCCACTTTTAGGTCTTTACCATGGTAGGTGTTTTCAAATAACCGTTTTTTTTTATACCACTGAGGTGGCAAACAAGCATACGGCCCACGTGATGGTAAGCGGTTACCGTAGCCTATGAACGCCTGCAATACCAGAGGTATTACGTGCACGTTGCCAACCCAGAAGAAACCTCTTTAACCCCCTTTTGAAGAATCCCATGCTGCAGTCTCATGGAAAAACCTCGGCAGGGGATTCATTCCATAACCTGAGTGTTCGTGGGAGAAAACATCATAGGTTTACCATAGGACGAACGGAATTATTAGTAACTGATAAAATACTTGAATTTTTACATTTTTATTATGCAACTTAGAATGGCAAACAAGCTGACAGCCCACGATCTTAGGGTGACCAAGACTGCAAATCCGCCACTGCCTGTCATCTTCCACTGGTGCCTCGTCGGTGTATACCGATAGCGCGGACGGAATGAAATAGTAACCCCACCCGCGCTATCGCTATACACCGGCGGGGCACCAGTGAAGGATAATAGGTGAGGATGAAACAGGTCAGTTAGCCCATCCTGACGAATTCAACGAGAATTGTTCACGATGGTTTCCAAGGGGAACTACGTGGAGGTCGACCTGATAGGGCATATTGCTAGCAATGGGGCTGTCAAACTCCATAGCTAACAATCCCCCCCCCCCCCGCACGAGCGGGGTTACGATTCAATTTTCACCCATTAAACATACCCCAACGACCCGCGCGTTTACATGTGCGGTGATAGGATGCCACTTGAGGGGGCTATACGCCCGAACAGGTTTCCCTAACTCTGCCGCAGGAGGAACGCGAGAAGACATGCTAGTGGAACAAAGAATTCTTATCTGATACAGCTCAAGTGTGTATTTATTTATTGAAACCTAAATTAAAATTCATCTATACTCGTGGATATGAATAAGGGTTTATCAGCAAGTATTTTGTACTTCTGACTCCTAAAATGTAATCTGAGGTCACAATCCAGCTAATTTCGCCTACGGGGAAATTTAGGAGAGACCTGCGTTATAGAGACGACCAAGGGGACTTAATGATCGAGGAATGGGCAGCAGCGTCCCTGTTAAAACATCACCAAAGCCTAACCGCGGTTGCCAACCCGCCTGTCAAGCGTGGCAAACACTAGCAAAAACCCCCCTTACGGGTGAAGCCTATGTCCAGCAGTGGACAATTAACGGCTGATATGGTGATGATGATGATGATGATGAAGTATGAATAAAACAATAAAATTTTCTACATTAATATTTATTTTACAACATATAAAACATAGATTAACAACGATATACATTCATTATTATGTTACATATACTTACGTACTTACTAACATATATATAATATAATCGTTTTGATCGCATTCCATACAAATCTATTTGTATGAGTCGATTAAAAATGGCTCTCTGTAAGTCCACATTGCGTGTTTCCTATCATTTATTGGGAATTATACTTTTTTCTCATCTAAGTATTCACAATTTCCTTTACGTACCAGGATTCGAACCGAATCACCAAATGTTTTTTAGACCTTAGGTTTTCTCAAAGGGCAGACATAACTAATGGAGAGACGGATGGGCCCTGTCCACCGTAAGATCCCAGCAAAACCTTACACTATGTACATAGACATCTCTGAGTGAAATTATCTACTTTTTTCATGGAGCCACCCCCCTTAACTCTGGAACATAAACACGCCATTGGCTGGTTTTCGTCAATCCATCTCTAAAGGATGAATTCAAAATCATTAACAGCACTCTAACAAGTTAGTATATATTCAAGGAAAACTAAATATTTTACTGTGATAACGACCGGTTTAACTTACGTGTAATTAGATTGAGAGAGCTCGACTAGTTTTAGGATCATTTCGTGATCCTTTATCACGAGCGGCTGTGACGCGAGCGCAAGTTTACTACGCGACTTGACTAGCTGAGCGCGAGCTGTAGGCGGCCGCGGCACCGTCACAGACAAATGTTATTCCCAAAACAAAAAAACAAAAATATTGAAAACTAAAAACGGTAAAATGAATCGAGGTTTCTATGACGCGGCGTGTCACATGAGGCTCTCAATATTAAGACGTCTTTCGCCCTATGTATTTTTAGAGAATATTTAGATAGAACAAAGTATCTATTCCTTTAAAAGAAACTTTTGCTAACGATTTCAAATTCATCCTTAATACATAAAAACACACGCAGATTGATTGTTCTCTATAAGTACTCTGTACATAAACATAAGCAAAAATAGTTTGTTTTTTGTTAACTCCTATTTTTGTCGCTTTATGTACAGCGCCTTTTATCTATATTGTTGCTACTTGTGAAAACCTATTAGTGCCTTTGTTTGTGACCATAAACTGTACCTATTTACTCTAGTGTAACACTGGTTTTCCTGTTAAAAAATAAATAAATAAACTACACAGAGTAGAATGAAATATAGCAAAATTTTAACTAATTTACAATAATACTTTTTCTTTGACGCGACCTCTTAAAGCTACGTATTATGTTGCGTCGATGGAACTAGTAGTTTTCCATACAAGTGTTGAACTAAAACGTCGAGAGAGAAGTTTGTAAGACCCGTAAGCCTTGTAAGTATTAAAAGTTGAACGGTTGGGCTAGTCCGTATTACGTTAGACTAACATTAAAGCTATGTATTATATAGTCATACGATACTTGTGCGAGTCTCGGGGGTTTTTGTTACTTTGTTATCGTTATTAATATCTATATTTATAATGAATGACTTATAATAGAACGGTATTAAATATCTATTTACAAGTTATTGGTAAAATATATAAATTTTACAATTAAAAGGTGTTTTAATTGCAATGAACAGATGTTAAGTGTTTATAGATTTAAAAATATCCCAATTTTTATTGTCCAAAATTAAAGGTGACCAAAAAACCGATTTTAAATATGACAAAACCAGTTCTTTTGATTTAAAAACGAAACTATTGATTTCGATAAAATATCTATAGGCCCAATCTATAAGTATATCCATCCCTACAGATAAAAAAAATATTTCCCAGTTGATTTCCAACTGAAGGAGTTTTGAAAATTCTTTTTAAAGTCGGTTAAAAATACTATTGAACGATTAAGAATTGTAATTATATTATATAAATGAATATTAAATAAAGCAATTATGTGACCTAAAAACTCAGTCATTTTGTAAGTTACTCATTTTAAAACCGAAAGAAACTTTTGCTTCTGGCAACCCTGAACACAGAGATGAAGATAATACCGCTTGACCGTCTATAGAGCCCATTAGGATATCGTTACATACAAGTATAAAACGTACAACGCATACACCTATCCCTAACTATTGATACACTTATTAATAGTTTCAATTCCTTCTCGTTTCTCATTAATTTACTTGATTGCCTAATTTATTATACAAACTTCACAAAAATCTGCGTACACTGTCATGAGCCAACATTTTTTTTTTTTTAATTAATAAACAAACTTAAGAGGCGATAAACAAAACTGAAGTAGTCAACATAAAAGTGGAGACAATTTTGAATACGTATCATAGATATGTATTCTTTATCGTTTAGGACATCTTCCGTCTCGCTTGCACCCTAATGTAAAACATAGAGTAGCTAACAAAAAGAGACTATTAAAAAAGAGGTAAAATAAAAAGATATTTATGCAATTGTTAACGAAAATATTAACTCGGTAAAATTGACGAAAATATCATTTTTTTTACTCTGGATTAATGGACAATATTATTATTTATTACGCATATTTTTATAAAGTATCTTACGATTAATATTTTTTTAATTTTCTTATATTATTATTATTACATGATTATATCTTTGGGATTCGGTTAAAACAATGTTACTGGTACAACATTTCAGCCTTTATATTTATGGTAAATGACATTAGATTATACATCGACATTATTCAGTTAACACACGCATAGACATGGTTAACACATGCAACATACATTTCATTAAAAATATATTTATTATGCGATAAAAATAAATGCGACAAAATACTACCTATGTCATTATTATCTATGGAGTAAATATTTATTTTTAATAACCTATTGAAGACTGCATGTTTTTACGGCACTGGACTCTAGCCATTATGCGCCGGATTAGGAACAGATTTAGTTTTATCCATTAAATGTTATATTAAACATCTGGCAACACTACTGAACAGCAATATAATATCTAAATTACCAACTGTGGTATTGTTCATAACATCTTTGGCCCTAGTTTGTGTTTAGTAAAAATATATAATCTCAAATACACGACAAATGGAGTTAAAAAAATCGCTTTGTGTGAATTGCAATACGGTTAACGTATAACCCGCCGAGTTTAAAAGATGTCCATAAGAGAATTTACAGGGAGAATGGCGACAGGTGGGCCGTACTCGCCTCAGAATTGTCCGGTACCCAAGACTTTAACTGCAAAAACATGTCTATGAATGTTTGTGCGCCATTTCCAACAACAACATGGTCTTCTCTTGCCCGCCGGATAATGAGTGAGCGGGCGAGGTAGGGGCCTCGGGGCGTACCCCATTACCCCGGCTTCTACTCCGGAGGCGACGACCTCCGAGTCACGAAATAACCTCAAATACACGAGACATTTTTTAAAAAGTAGTTTTAATTTGACTGCATGTCGCTAGATGGCGTTGAATATACAATATTAACAAACTAGTACATGTCATCGGCGGGTTATAAGGACCCGTATTATAATTCGTATAAAGCGAGCTTTACCCGCCAGTACGAGTACGTTCAACAAACGCATTGCTATATCTATAATCGTTGTGCTGGGGTTTCTATTCTATAAATATACATACAGCATCAAATATATCATTTCAATTAAAGGCCTCAAAGACAGCTTATAGCAATAAAACAAACTTGTTTTTAACCTATTTCTATTCATATTTGCATCAAATATGTGAAAATAAAGAGTATTTTATATATTTCGATTCGAGGTTGAACTCCATCACTGCAATCAAAGTATCACTTGTAACGCATATCTGACAAAACCAGCTGAATATATTTAAAACGATTCACGAACGAGATTCCAAAATGTGTAAATTTGTTAACAATTATAAAATTAAAACAATATTGAGAGTTAGTAATCCAGAAGATGGAGACTGAGAGAGAATGCTATTTAGTATTAAGTCCGCCTTTTGTACCAGACATTTTTTTTTGTAATGTGGTCAATAAAGTATAAATAAATAAATAAATAAGATGTAATCGGAGGTTAAGCTCTTATTTACTACATATCAGTGAGGCGTTATAATCGCCCCACTTAGTAATTAGAAATATAATATTTGAAAGCAATTGCCGGCAGTCAAAGATATATTTGACGCTGTATACATATTATACGAGGTTTGTCCGGAAAGTACGTATAAAAGTTTTTTAAAATTTTATTTTACAATTATTCAGGTAAATCAATTTTATCCCCTTCAAAGTACTCCCCCTGTGACATAATGCACTTGTGCCAACGCCGTTTCCACTGTGAGAAGGCTCCTTGAAAGTCCTCTGGTTGTAGGTTTCTCAGCTGCCCCGTCGTAGCTTTTTTTATCTCATTTATGTCCCCCAAATGCCGCCCCCGAAGTACCAATTTGGTTTTTGGGAACAAGAAGAAGTCACACGGGGCCAAATCCGGCGAATAGGGGGGGTGTTCGGTCACCGTAATGGAATTTTTACTCAAAAACTCACGGACAACAAGAGAGGTGTGGGCAGGGGCATTGTCGTGGTGAAGAATCCAACGCCCCTCTCGCGCCAATTCTGGACGAACTCGTGCCACACGAGCTTTGAGGCGTCTGAGCACATCGACGTAGAATTTTCCATCAACTGTCTGGCCTGGAGGGACGAATTCTTGATGGACAATCCCCCGAACATCGAAAAAAACAATCAACATTGTCTTGACATTTGAGCGGGATTTTCTTGATTTTTTTGTTCGTGGTTCCCCGGATGTCTTCCACTCTTTGCTTTCACGGCCATTCTTGCCGAGTTTCGAGAGAAACTTGATTACGACGCGCTGCTCTTCAACGGAAGCGGGCTCCATGCCGACGGGGTTTCGTTAAGAGGTAACTTCACAGATGGCGTGACAAGCCAGTATCAGACCAGAACTGAAGCATTGTTAGGGACATAAGGAAGGGGTCCTGCGCTTACCTGGCCTCCCCACTCCTCTTTCTCGCATTCCAGAACACTTTTATACGAACTTTCCGGACAGACCTCGTACTGTATGTGACTGTACCAACAATGTTGGCAAAAACATAAAACAATAAATAATAAAATAAGCATCACTATTTATTAATTCTAATGCAGCACAAAATTCTAATCATTAGTCGCCTTTCAATAAAGCACCCATTACACGATCATTCGCCATCGTTTACGAAATGTTACCAGGTCTAAATATACGCGAAGAATTATACCGTAAAACAATGAATTTAGACTGCATTTTCCGCGCTTAGCCTGACATTTGGATCCTTGTATATCATATTCAAAAGTAGTATACATATACATATACATATACATATATATATATATATATATATATTTAAGTTACTTAAATAAATAAAATTTTAAGAATGACCGAATATAAATACTGGTCAATAGGATGTAATTGTAGTTTGTTACTTATGATAAACAACTTGGGTAAGTATTTTATTCAAAAATCGCGAATGTCCATTTTTTTTATCAGTTAATCACTAATTAAAATTATGAATCAAAAATATATTGTTTACCAATTAAGTAATAAAAACTAGACAATACATTTTACCTAGCTAGTATTATTAATTCCAGAATATTCCAATTTCATGCTGCATTCGAACACGTCCTAATTAAAGGAAGCCTTACACTAAGATAACACAGCGACTTACTCACTAAATAAATGCTATACTTTGGTTAAATATAAATTAATAAATAAACACTCAAATAATAACACTATGTATTAAAATAATAGAATTTAATACTGCAGAAATAGACTAAACATTCTCCCGTAAGGTTCAATACCTTTTAACTGACCAACTAGGCATAAAGTTATAAAAATCTGTTACAATTAAAATATATTAAGCTTTCATGGATATAAATAACAAATTAGTTACCAATACCAATAGAAATTGTGAATTATTCTAACTAGATCCAGATGGGGGAAAGGGATTGTTAGTAATGAGATTTAACAGCCCCATTGCTAGCAATACACCCTATCAGGTCGACTTCCACGTTTTTCCCCCTGGAAACCATAGTGGTTAATTCTTGTTCAATTGGTCACTATAGGCCAACTGACCTGTCTTCATCCTCACCTATCACCCTTCACTGGTGACCCCGCCAGCGTATACTGATAGCGCAGGCGGGGCTACTATTCTAACTTCACTCATTAAAAAAAGCTATCTCCAGATAAATAGAGATAGAGTGAATAGACCAAGAACAGCATTATACATCCTAAACATATATTCACATTTCTGTACATGCCTTATATGATAGACAAGCTCACAGATAGCGAACTCATAAAGCCGTCCATACACGATCCGATAAACAGCAGCTTTATCTGTGCCGTTCAAATTATATAAATAAATCGTATTACGGTCGTATATAATGATTCTCGTTACACATTTATAATTCATCATTGTAGATGTAACTGATTAAGGATTTATCGGAGTGTGTAAGAATGCATTAAATCATTAAACATGCATTAAATGCCTGCAATCAAATCTTCTATTACATTACTGACAGGCTATGTATCCAACATGAAACAACATACATAACACAAATATCCATTATCAGATAAATACCACAGTTATACCACCATGTTCGTCAAGCAATTCAAAAGCTAGCTAAAAATTCGGCCACTGGTTAGTAAAGACATTTATTATGTAGTTTTAAATTAGGGATAGCCACTTTTGGTCAAACACTGGCTTATTTATAAAAACAAATCATGATACTGAGTGAAAAATTAATAATAATAAGTAATAGATTAATTGTATTTTTTTTTTTATCATTATCCTATTTTAGTTTTTTCAGATTTCATAAAAACACAGCTGTATGGACTCGCTTCCTTTGCATCGCGTAAAAAACATTTATAAATAATTATTTTTATATAACAAATAGTATAATACTATTTAGTAAATAAGAATTAAATTAGCATTTATAATTAAAACTGTAAAAGAGTATTTGGATAGACTGTAATCCCATTACATTTTGTTATGAAAGAAAATATTAAAAACATAAAATTAATAACTTACAGTAAAACAGAGCTACATCTACGCCTCCGCGACATCCGACCAACCAACCAACTATACCATACCTAGTAGATCCATCCAGCCAGCTAGAGCAGCGCAGCACACAATTTAGAGGAACATGGTCGCGTGTGACGCATGTACAGCGCATGGGCGGCGTGTGCACACGCACGTGGCGTGCGTGTTGCGCGTGCGTGGAGTGCGCGCTGCAATTTCACAGCAGAGTACATTTGCCGAACTTCCTGCGGCGGCGTTGCTTCTCCTCTTGCTGCGGGTGGTTTCGAATAATGCGCACCAGCTGCGGATCAAACAATATAATTATATATTATATATTATATATATATATATATATATATATATATATATATATATATATATATATATATATATATATATATATATATATATATATATATATATATATATATATATATATATATATTATATATTATATATATATATATATATCCTCAATCTTCCCCGTCCTCCTGGGGAAAAGGAATTGTTAGTAATGGAGACTGAGAATCCCATTGCTAGCAATATACCCAACCAGATCTACCTCCTCGCAGTTCTCCCTGGAAACTATCATGGTTATTTTCTGATGAATTCTTCATGATGGACTAACTGGCCTGTTTTCATTCTCATCTATCACCCTTCACTGGTGCTCCGCCAGCGTATCCCGTTAGCACAGGTGGGGTTACCATTCCATTGTCACCCATCAAAAAAAAAATCCCCTTGCTCTTTTGCTTCCTTCTACTATGCTCTTTATGAAAATCTTCATGTCGTATAAGATGACCCAGCATTTTCCCCCTTCTATTATATAATATTATCATAAATTGATTATAATTTACTGGGTACAGAGGAATAACAACTGAGTCCTCAGGAATGACTACGCATGGGGGGTATCATGGGCGAAACAGTATACTCTGTTATGTCCATGGTACTGCTCATGTCTATTAGCGACGGTTACTACTTTCCGTCAGGTGGGCCGTCAGCTTGTTTGCCATTTTAAGTTGTATAAAAAAAAATTTCATCCAAAACCTAAACAATAATAACGATATCAAACTTCAAAAAATTTAACCCTTTTAATTTATTACAACATTAATTAACCCTTTGCACTCGAGGTCTTTTTTGGCTACAATGTAAGCAGAGCCTAGTCCACGAAAGTACTTCCGAGAAAACTATGTGATCGCATATTGTAAATAAGGAGATTCAGTTACAAAAGACCGTAGCGTCGTAGCAGCGTAGTTCGATTTGAAGTTTTAAAACACTCGGGCGCCGCAGCAGCGCCGCTCGAGTTGCCACTTCGAATCGGCCGGGCGCCGTATCGGCGCCACTCGAGTGCAAAGGGTTAATAACATATTTTCCTTTTCTTACTTGAACTTTATTCTGCCTATTTAAGGTAAACATCATCATCTTCCTACCCTTATCCCTTAATTATTATTTGGGGTCGGTACAAAATGGTTTTATCCATGTTACAAAAAGATTTGGTTTTTAATTTTACGACCGGCCACCTGCCTCACGTCAACCCTTTTTGGGAATGCATTTGTCGGTGGTTTCCGCCACCTACGGTATGGAGGAAAGGATTGAGGAAAAAGGGAAGGGAACGTTGGAAATGTGTAAAGGAAACTGGTAATGAAAAGAATAAGGGACTTATGTGGGAAAGGAAAGGAGAGGACACTGCAATTGCGAAAAGGACTGGGACACTGCAGCGGCTCGGGGGACCCGGGTCGCATACCCGAATGCCCTTATTCTAGAATCAGACAGATTTCTAGAAAAGAACACCCCTGACGCTAGATTAAGATATACAATTTAATGATTATACATGACAAAATCGTAAATAGTCAACGTTTCAGTCAACGCCATTGACGACGAGGTGATATTGTATGAGGAGTGTCGTGTGACCTCGTGGAAGGCGGCGTCGATGTTGAGCGGCGGCTCCTTGGCGCTGGTCTCGATGTAGGGCGCCGCCAGCTGCCGCGCCAGCTCGCGGCCCGCCTCCTCGCCCACCGCGCGCGCCGCCACCAGGTCCACCTTGTTGGCCGCCAGCAGCATCGGGTACGACTCCCTGCACCGCGCCGCCAGCCACACGGCCAATATTATAGTGGGGAGAAGGATGGAGACATGTAATAGGGAGGTCAGTGGCCATTACTATTATTATACCCTATCAGGTCGACCTTTACGCGGTTCCCCCTGGAAGCCATCGTGACTAATTTATCGTTGAATTCGTCACGATGGGCCTGCCTTTTCATCCTCACCAATCATCCCTCACTGGTGCCCAGCCAGCGTATACCGATAGCGCAGGCAGGGTTGCTACCTCATTATCATTCTTAAAAAAAAAAAGCAATTTTATAATCTAGTCAACGTCTACGTAGTCTCTCCTGGAATCCATCATGACTAATTCCTAATTACTTTGTCACAATGGTCCCACTGATTTGACTTCATCCTCATCTATCACCATTCACTTTTACCAGAGGGAGACTTTGTACAAAAGTCGATTGCTTGGGTACCTCTGTCCCATTCGTGTTTCAACCGTGAAGCAGCTGTGTTTGCATGGCTGTTTCGGTTTGAAGGGTGAGATATGACGTGAATTTACTGGGTACAGAGGAATAATACCTGAATCCTCAGGAATGGCAACGCATGGGGGGTATCATAGCCGAAACAGTATACTCTGTTATGTCCATGGTACTGCTCATATCTATAGGCGACGGTTACCACTTTCCATCAGGTGGGCCGTCAGTGTGTTTGCCATTCTAAGTTGTTTAAAAAAAATTCACAGATATCCAGCTAACACAAAATATCAAAAGCACGGTTACCATTCCATTTCCAAGGGGAAAAAATTGTTAGTAATACGAACTACCAGCTCCATTGCTAGCAATATACCCTGTCAGGTCGACCTCCATGTGTCCACTCTGGAAACCATCGTGCTGGATTCCAGGTGTATTCATCACGATGGGCTAACTGACCTGCCTTTTCGTTCTCACCTATCAAACCTTACTGGTGCCTTACCAGCGTATACCGTTAGCGCAGGCGGAGTTACCATGCCATTTATCATCCATTATTAAGCCATTCTATTTCCATTCATTTTAATAGATAGATAATTTATTTACATTACTTACAGCACACAAATTACAATAAAAAAAACATACACATAATACACAGTAAAAGAGATAAAAGAATGAAAATAAAAAAGCACAAATAAAAAAGAAAACCAAAAACAAAATATATAAACTAACAATCTCCTTTCTATCCCTTCCTTCATGCGTGTGCCATAGTAACACAAAATGGTCACAGCTCAGTTTATTGCTTTGCCCTTATAAGAGCAAAACACTGATATTCTGCTGTGGCCAAGAGTCAGTCGCGGAACTCTTCATTAAAAATAACAATAAAAAGAAATATAAATAAACTGCATTGTATGTGTCCATTACATTCGCCTCCATTTGACATTATATTCTAAATAAATAACAGATAGCACAGTCAACACATGGACATGGAGCGGGGGGGGGGGGGGGGGGGCAACAAAGCGATTATCTTTAACGGCCAATCTCATTTTAATAAAACTATGTAGCACCTGTCCTTGACCCTCAGTATCTGTGTGTGGAAGTGGCGTATGTTCTCGTAGCTCTGCTTGTCGGTGACCGAGTACACAAGCAGGAAGCCGTCGCCCTTGCGCATGTACTGCTCGCGCATCGCGCTGAACTCCTCCTGGCCGGCCGTGTCCAGCACTGAGACAAAGAGATAATTAAATAAAGATATATTTATTTGACAAAGTATGTTTGTATTGGCACAGAATTTATCATTGCTTCCTACACTAGGCTGAGCATGTCCTGTTTTGATGGATGAAAATGGTATGGTAACCCCGCCTGCGCTAATGGGATACGCTGGCGGAGCACCAGTGAAGGGTGATCGATGAGAATGAAAACAGGCCAGTTAGCCCATCATGATGAATTCATCAGGAATTAACCATGATAGTTTCCAGGGGGAACCGCGAGGAGGTCGACCTGGTTGGGTATATTGCTAGCAATAGGATTCTCAGTCTCCAATACTAACAATCCCTTTCCCCCCGAGCGTGTCCTGTAGGAAGCAGTACTCGCGTTATCATATACATGCATACAGATATTAAACATAGGCTTCTTAGCAGTACTGACAATTGTGTAACTAATCTGTATAATACAATTATTTCATTTAGATCTCACCACCAATACACGTGTATGGATAAGTATTATGAATGTGCGTGTGTGTGTGTGTGTGTATGTAGTGTGTGTGTTTTTGTGTATGTGTCTGAAACTGGCCGCATCACAAAACATTCTCAATATAAAAAAAAAACAGTAAAAAGCGACACGCGGTCCCCCCTGGAAACCATCGTGCTGAATTCCAGGTGTATTTATGACAATGGGGTAACCTACCTGCTCTTTCATTTTTACTTATCGCCCTTCACTGGTGCCCCGCCGGTGTACACCGATAGCGCAGGCGGAGTAACCATTTCATTATCATTCATTAAAAAAAAAATTAAATACACTATGTTTTTCTTTCTTTAAGTAAACAACTTATTCAAATAGATACAATCACATATATGTTGTTTAATATATATATATATATATATATATATATATATATATATATATATATATATATATATATATATATATATATATATATATATATATATATATATATATATATATAGGAAGCTTACTTAAGACAGGGACGTACGATACGAAGTATGAATGGATTTCATATATAGAAAAACCAACGAAATAGTGTACTTCTAGATGGCGTATCAATACGAAACATACATCAAATTTTAAGTTACACCTTTAGGAATACGACTGCGAAAATCCTCTCCAATTTGGTGCAGTAGGTTTTGCGTAAAGCCAGAACAAACATACAGATAGACAGGTAGACAAAATTTCTAAAAAATGATTGTTTTCACTTCTATTAATCTTATTAAAACATTTTTCTCTCTGATAATTTTTCTTAAACATCCGCTATGTACAAACGTTATTTAGTTAGTTGTTATACTTATTTCCTCTGAACAACTATAAAAACATGCATGAAAAATTGTATATAAAATATATTATAGCAATGTATTACCATCAAGTATGCACCACTGTCCGTCCACCTCAGTGTGCTGTATGTACGAGTCCTCGATGGTGGGGTCATAGTCCGTCACGAACAGCTTCTGGAAGAACTGGATCGTGATGGCGCTCTTGCCGACGCCACCATCTCCCACCACCACCAGCTTCACCTGCAAACCGGAGCACCAATATTGTACACATATGTTTTAATTAAACTAGTTATTTATACAAACAAATATTATCACTACATTTACAAGCGAAGCTAAAAATACAAAAAAAAAATACAATTGACAAATCGAATGTAAGAATTTGGGACAACTCAAGACTAAATCTAGAAATTTAGCCTACGACCAATGTTTTTAAATGCAATTTAGTAACAATTAAAAAGAAAAAGACTTATAAAAATGACAGTGATATTCCAAATAAGGTATGCTTCAATAACACTTGCGCTATATGTAAAACAGTCTCACTTGGCCCAAGTTAGATAATAAAGTTTCCTAAATTGGCTCTGATCTGACGGCCCTTAGTTAAGTGCCCATATCTTTACAGTCTAATTTAATGACACAGTATTTTTTTTTTATGCGTGAAAAAGGGCATGGTTACCTCGCCAGCGCTATCGGTATACACTAGCGGGGTTCCAGTGAGCGGCGATAGGTGAGGATAAAAAGGCAGATCAGTTAGCCCATTGTGACAAATTCAATGATAAATTGGTCACGAAAGTTTCCAGGGGGAACCGCGTGGAGGTCGACCTGATAGGTTATATTGATAGTAATGGGGACTAAACTCCCCATTACTAACAATCCCTTCCCTCCAATGACACAGTATTCTACTCTGGTTGACGTTTGACGGTTACAACTACTGCCACCAGCCCCATTTCTAGGGAGAGAATAGATTACTAGTAATTAGGTTTAACAATCCCACTATTATTAGATCGACCTCCACACATTTCCCCCTGGAAACCATCGTGATTGATTTATTGTTGAATTCGTCACGATGGGCTATCTGACCTGCTGCATCTTCACCTATCATCCCTCCCTGACGCCCTGCCAATGTATACCGTCAGCTCAGGCGGAGTTACCATTCATTCACACCCATTAAAATAAAAAAAGCCCTGTTGTTAGCAATACATATACTCTGCAAAGTCAATTACTGCGCGGCTCCCTCTGGAAAATATTATGATTGATTCGATGGGCCAACTGACCTGCTTTCATCCTCACCTATCATCTCTCACTGGTGCCTCACCAACGTGTACCAATAGCACAGGTGAGAATACCATTTCATTATCATTCATTAAAAAAAATTATCGCCTCTAAACTTCTGATCTGCATGATAGTATAAATTATAAAAAAGTATATTATGGAAGTTTATTATTTACAGTATAAGTGATAATAATATGACAAATTCAAAATTTATTTTTTACATATAATTTAAAAATAATACCACGGCAAAAATGAGAATAACACAGTAAATTGTCGAATTTACAGATGAACTAGTCTAAACAATGTAAACACAGCTAAAATGGGACTAAAAACTATGGAACATGAGTGAGGTTATTTTTCTGCTCGATTTCTGTCTCTGTAACAATTATTGTGAATTGTAATCTGATATTTATATTAAAAGTGAATGTATAAAGGCGTATAAATATATAAACAATTAAAGCGGAGCATGAAGTAGCTTGTGAAGAACAATAAAAGAAAAAATTAAACATTAACTGACCTTCTTATTAAAAAAATAAAATAAAGAAAAACCTATTCCAATTTATTTATTTATTTAATACTTTATTGTACACATTAATTATAAAAATATGACAGAGGTAAACAAAAGTACAAAGGCGAGCTTAACTCTGATAGAGTTCTCTTCCAGCAACACCCAAAGTGGAAAGAAGCATTAATGTCAGCGGATACAGCAGTGTACAATTTTTAAACAGCCAAAATTAAATGAATTACATTATATTTTATCGTACAAATACACATATACATACACATAAATATATACCTACATCTATGCATATACATACACATACATACACATATACATACAATATACCTACATATATAGATAAATAAATATATGTTCATAGAGATAGAAGATGCTGTTTAAGTCTACTCTTAAAAATATTAAAAATATATCCTATGTTATTTATATAGAAATAATTCACATATATATATATGAACATACTTAAACATTATATAATTATTTTATATAGAATTTATTAAAGAAAGTCCAATCCACATCCATACAGATATAAAGGAGACTTATAGAATAATAACTCAATATTATATTTTATGTTGATTTGAACATTTGGAATCCTCTCCAAATTTTTAATAAAAAAAATTTTATGAAAGAAAAATTACGAAAGAGATTTATTGAGCACGAATGTCTGGAGATATCAATAAGGGCTGTGCTAAACGGATGTAGTCCACCAAGTTGTTTTTGCCTCCCCCAATGGAAGACAGGCGGAGATACGCCTTAATACTTTAAGAGACAATTAGAAGAAAAACAACCTCACTCAATTAAAAAAAAGGTAATTCAGCACATACACTGTCACTGTCTTTGAATATAGACATGATACTGCATATGGCAAAAATAAACGTCAGCTCTGAAAACAAATAAACGCCACTTAATGGTGAAGCAAAACACAATACCAAATAAATAGTGAACAGTCTTCCAGCATCCTGAGCATGTTAGTGATGAACATTTGAACAGTTTTATTATCACAATTACTGGTTTTTGTGTTGATGCTGAAGACCATTAACACTTGATAGAATTTGAAATTTTAACTAAGAAAAAACACCAGAGGGAGACTTTGTACAAAAGTCGATTGCTTGGGTACCTCTGTCCCATTCGTGTTACAACCGTGAAGCAGTTGTGTTTGCATGGCTGTGTTTCGGTTTGAACGGTAGGATATGGCGTGAATTTACAGGGTACAGAGGAATAACACCTGAGTCCTCAGGTATGGCAACGATTGGTGGGTATCATGGCGAAACAGTATACTCTGTTGTGTCCATCAGGTGGGCCGTCAGCTTGTTTGCCATTCTAAGTTGTATAAGACATAATGTTGGAAAACTACAAGTGTTCTCAATTATATTGGGTGAAATTGAAATTATTTACATCTTTTTAAAGGAGTATTCCACCCACAAAACTTGAACACTTTTACCACAGATGAAAAAATGACAAATTGGAAACTCCGATACTATCTTGACAACCTAACACTTCCTGGAAGTATTGAAAATCCAATGTTTTTCAACCATTAATTCTTTGAAAAAAATGCTTACTTGACTAATAGAACACTCCTTAACAAGAATGCTAATAACTATTATTATTTTAATATTAAACAATACAGCCTTATGGCCACATAGAATAGGACACCCCTTCCTTTCCCATAGGTGGAGATTAAGAGATCTTATGGTCCAAGAATGGGCAGCAACGTCCCTCTTAAACATCATCAAAGGCCTATCTGCGATTGCCAACCTGCCTAGCAAGAGTGGCAACTGGTAACCCCCCCCCCCCCCCCAATTACGGAAACTGCCTATGTTCAGGAGACAGTTAACAACTGATATAGTATGGCTAAATACAAAATACTGTTTTTTTTTTAATAAACCCGCCAGCGCTAACTGGATACGCTGGTGGAGCACCAGTGAAGGGTGATGAATGAGAATGAAAACAGGCCAGTTAGCCCATCATGATGAATTCATCAGGAATTAACCATGATAGTTTCCAGGGGGAACCGCGAGGAGGTCGACATGGTTGGGTATATTGCTAGCAGTGGGATTCTCAGTCTCCATTACTAACAATCCCTTTCCCCTTACAAAATACTGTTATGTACTGTTAGTATAAACAGCTCAATTATTTGTACTTTAGGTTAAGATCTTTTATTTTGGGTTTTTAATTATAGTGCAGGCAAAATGACTTGTCATTCAACTGATAGTATGTGATCACTATAACCCATGGGGTAAAGGTTTAAATGGATGGCAAATATTAACCAAATATTGATTTATAATTCAGCAGCTTCTTAATTGGGATAAGATTAAGACAATTTTAAATATATTTTTAAATAAGACAAGAATTATGGCTGCCTCTATCAGTTCAGTAGATTTTATGTGACAAAAAACAATTTTGTTTGTGTGCACACTGTTAATCTTTATAAGTCGTATCATTCTTTGAAGGAAATAATAAAGAGTTTTAATTCATTCATTCTAAATGAATGAATGAATATTTAAAAATAATAAATCATATTATATAATTGTAAATTTTAACATAATTAAGATATAATAATTATTATTAACAAACTATCAATACAGCCTGTACAAGCTTGATGAGAGGCAAAAACATAACTGAAGTTCACAGATTTGATACTAGAAAGGTAAATTGCATTGCTAGTTGCAAAATAGAAAGTACAGTGGCACAATTATAATAAGTGCAGGCTAGAACTAGGGTATGTGTGTATCATTACACACTTCATTTAAATACATCAAATATGTGTTTTTTACTACTGACAATGATGTACTGTTAATCTGTAGAGATGTTCTCCAAAAGTACACAACGCTATATGTCTATGCTGCTATGTCCATTTAAAAATATATATTAAACACAGTAATAACTATTCTCCAAATAAAGCGACAAACCTATACCAATAAACTATATATAATATTATATTAACATGTGCAAATATTATATGAAATAAAATGTAAAACATATGTGTGTTTATACATATTTATATCAAATAACAAATGTTACACATAACTAAAATAGATACACTACTGTTTGTATGATAATTATTTAAATGTATTCAAACATTTGTTTATTTTTATAAATACTAATGATATAATTAAGCAAACATTGTATGTAACACTTGATCTTTTTTCATTTTGGTCACTCAAATAAATAAACTAAGTATTACATTTTACTTAGCAATATTTTCCTACTGTTGTTCAATTAAAGGTCATAATATTAAATAATATCATAATAAATTCAGTGATAAATTCCCAATATTCAATACAAGTCTTACATAAGTAAACACATCAGGTTATTAGATCTGAGATAATCAGCTTATCAACATACAAATACCAATCATTAGTAATATAACAACAGTACATTACCGTGGGTAAATTTTCATTAGGGGGCCCGGGTCTCGTCATGTTGCCGCGACGCAGTCCTCCGCCACCTCTGTCCGTTCAACCACCGGCGCGACACGATCATGAGATATTATCTGGAATATCGCCACCAACTCGATAACATAGGTGCTTTGTTTTTACTTACACTAGTTGTCTGTCATAAGAATAGCGTTCTGTGGTCATTAGTCAGTACGTGGGCGACCTTCGTTTAGTAGTCGTTCGTTCGTCGACAATACAATCTGAATTAATGTGTTATACATCCGCAACTTACCTCATTGTCGATCTGTCCAATTGATGAATATTTGTAAGTTGCCGGAATGTTTGTGCCACCGATTAAAATGTGTACAAAACAAATAATAATAGACAAAACGTCGAAAACGCTATTGGTAAAAAATATATTTTACCTGCTAGTCCTGTCGCTGTCATTGGCCAAGATGACATTTCAATGACGTTTGACATTCTTGACGTGTATGTCAAACCACAGATTGCACTAAACGTTCTTGTTTTTCGTAGATAACGGATAGTAACGATTGTTTTACCATTTCCGCTCGGAATTTTGTGATAAGTGACTTTTCTTCAGTGTAAAAAATTTCTCAAGGAATTTATATACTATGTAATGTTACGTAATATATAAATTCCTTGTAATTTACAAGTTACAAATCCAGAAATGTGGGGTAAGTTTTTTTTACTTCTCATAATCATCCATAGATTACGAATTTAAGTCATTATTAAATCCAAAATCATCATAGATTAAAAATAATAGAAACTCACTAATTGACTACTCTCTACTACCCATTCTTCCTCGTCCTAATTTACAAAGAGGACACCTCCAAAATTAGGAATCTCGATACTCCTTAAAAATTAATCTATTTCAATTATTATCAAATTAAAATTCAATGTAGGTAATTGATCAACTGGCCGTTTATCTTAGTAAAAGCTTAAAGTTCCTCAATGAACTATGAAGAGAACTATACTCTTAAATGTAAATATCCATCAATGAGCTAAAGTGACTGATGAAGCACAAAGGATATATAAAATAAAATGGCAATGAACTAATCATTATAGTTCGGGAAACCAACAAATGGTGAGAAAGAAAAGTTCCCATATAGTAAAATAGTTATCTTAAATATATTACCGGTGGCAGGCCTACATTCGTCTGTGGACAATAATTTAACGGCTAAAATTATATAATGATAAAGTGATATTAATACTAATAAGTCTATTTTTATAACCATCTTATGTCCACTAGTTCGCATCTATACAAGTATATCTTCATTAATATTATGAATATGACAGTGAGTTTGTTTGTTGTCATTGTTTTTATGAAAACTTAGAATGGCAAGCAAACTGACGATCCACTTAATGGAAAGTGATAACCATCGCCTATAGACATGAACAGTGCCATGTATGTTACCTCCTGATACCCCATAATGTCTTGATTGCCTAATTGTAATTGTATCAGCCGTTAACGTCCACTGTTGAACATAGCCTGCCCCATAAGGATAGCTTTGCTAGTAGTTGTCACGTTTGGCAGGTGGGTTGGCCAACGCAGTTTGGCTTTTGGTGATATTTTAAGAGGAACGCTGCTGCCCGTCCCCTTAACAACTCAATTAATCAGTGAAAATTGAATTTAGTACAGATATACTACCTATATGGGATAGAGACAAATATAAACTGTATTTTTATTCCGGTCTATAGACGTATACCAGACGCACGGAAGAAGTTCCGGATGAAAGTTAGTACTTTTTATACCTATAAAATTGAATGCTTAGAAGCAGCAAATCATAGCTGGCTCCTGTTGCCAAGATTAAATCACTCAAAAGCTTTGATTAAGGGATTTTCAGAAAATTACTTTAAGAAATTAATTCTTTTGAGTAAAAATAATGTGTGTTAACATTAACAAGGGCTCTCACTGGGCATTGCATACTAAATAAGGGTATGGCCCGCAGTACTTAATATGCGGCTGTAGCCCACTCATTCATGAACGATGTATCTCCTTAGGAAAACACACTCTATATCCTGAGATAAAAACGTCGCTACAAAGAACATCTTAAAATTCCTATCATTGATAGGAATTAGCAGCGAACTTTAAAAAAGGACGAGTACAAAAGATCATAGACAGGTCGCAGTGACTCAGGTATTCTGCCTGAAAATCCCGTAAAAAAAATACCTAAAAAGTTTCCATTCAAAATTTCTACCTATTTTAATATGTGTACATAATTTCACAAAGTGCCTACAATCACAACTATTAAAATACCTATTTTCAGGTTTTTAAGAATGTTTTGTTTTTATTACCGTCATATCAGCCGTTAACTTTCCACTGTTGAACATAGGCCTCCCCATATAGAGAGACTTTGTCCTTAGTTGCCATGTTTGCCAGGCAGGTTGGCAACCGCAAGCTTTGGTGTCGTTTTAAGAGAGATGCTACTGTTCATCCTTCGACCCTTAAGTTCCCTCAGTCGCCTCTTACGATACCTACAGCAAAGGAAGAGAAGAATGTTATTTCTTTGTATATACTATACGAATATACATACATATCACGTAAATATTATCAGATATTTCAGAATCGGAGGCAAACACCTACCTTCTACAACCAACTTTCTGCTGCTTGCAACTCCGTACTGTAGCCTCTTTTATGTTACTCACCTGTAACGCTATTCTATAAAGACAAACTTTAATTTCACTAGCGAAACCATTGGTATTCTGAAAATAAATAAGCTCGTAGAACCGATAATCGATGGAGAAGAAAAGTTCTCGAGTGGCTACCCCGTACTAGATGGAGTGACGACCTCAAATGCGTTACAAGGAGTCAGTGGATGCAGGTGGCTCAGGACCGTTTCTTATGGTAGTCTTTGGGAGAAGCCTAAATCCAGTTATGGGCGGATAATGGCTGAAATGATGATGAAACAAGTAATTTCGCTGACAGCACTATTTTGTTATTGTGGCGACATATTGAACTGGGTTAAGTGTGCTCCCATTCTTGGGTACTCAGTTTTCAGTACTCATACTTTTATTTGTCATACCCAAAGCTTACAGATTAGAAAATATTAAATTAAAACATGGGAAAATTTAAATGAATTCAAAGTGAATTATGTTGCGAAATCAATGCGAATCCTCATAATAATGGTATAGCTAGGTTCATTTTTTTCAATGGGTGATATGGATGGTATGGTAACCCCGCCCGCGCCATCGGTATACACTGGCGGGGCACCAGTGAAAGAAAATAGGTGAGGATGAAGCAGGTCAGTTAGCCCATCGTGACGAATTCAACAAGAATTGGTCACGATGGTTTCTAGGGGGAACCACGTAGAGGTCGACCTAATAGGGTATATTGCTGGCAATGGGGCTGTCAAACTCCATTGCTAACAATCCTGTAAGCGACGCGTCCTGTGCCTCAAAACTAAATTATTAATAAAATAGTTTGTCTATGTCATTGTCTCTGCGTGCAGTCGTTTTTAAACTTATAATCGGCGCAACGGACGCCACACGCCCAGTCTGCACCTAGATACGATCGACATCACACGTCTATTTATTTATTACCTGTAATTAACGATTAAAAACGTAAAATAATATCCAATTGTTAAAGTCTTCGTTTTCTTGCCATCATTCGTGACCTACCATATTCCATACCATACAAATCCCTTTTCCCCTAGCTAGGTTCATTAAGTAGTAAGTAGTTTTTCTGATACTATCTCAAATATAAGCCGAAGTTAGATAGGTTTTCATCAAAGTAAAGTAAAAACAAAGCCACACGAAAAACAATGTATTTCAGGAACGATTGTCTGTAAGATTCTAAGAAATCCAGTTTCGAAGAAACGAAACACTCTCCGATAAAGCACTGTCCGATACGGATTCTATAAAACATGGGAGCAAATACGTACGTAAACGAAGTGGAGTGTTTTGCCTGTAGGATCCCTAAAAATCTAATCAACGTGATGATCGACCTCAGATGTAGTAAATTTATCCCCAATACGTTCGCAATTTATCACTCCCCTGTCTCAGGACAGCAGCGGCACGGGACAGGCACACCCTATAAATACATTTCGCGCGCCCTCGCATAAAACATGCATAGACACGTGTTACCAGATGTATCTAAAGCAGGCCATTTGTATCTACTGAAATATTGGTGAAATAAAGTGAAAAATTTCACCTGCTGCAATAAGAATGTCTGTCTGAAACTACAAGCCATGAAGACGGGTCCTTGAGCATGCATTGGCAATATATATGGGGTAACATGGGCATCATTGAGCATTTTGTGTCTTTATAATGTCCATGATGATATTTAGGTCTAAAGCTAAAAATTACCAATACCAAAGTTAAATGTATCGTTTATTTATTTATCTAAAAACTTACCTGGAAAACCCTTTACACAAAATCGTCCACTTTCATTTTACCTCATATGGTACCTTTGTCTCACATTTCTATCGATCCCCAAGACCAACAAGAGTGTTGACTACAGGCTGTGTTCTGCTTCAAGGGGTAGATTATCAGATATTATGAATCAAGATCTTCTGGTCACTAGATTCTACAAAGTGTTTATGACCTACTTAAATCACAGCGACCATCAGGGTTGTTTACCATCTAATCGAATCATATACTTGCTTGAGAGCCACTCTTGTCTAAACTCGTTTGACTCTTTCTGCAAATGCTTTCGCAGCCGCTGATCAACTGGACAATGGTCTCAAAAAACTATAAATTTATGCAACTGTTGAATTAATTCGTTGCATTCAATACACTAGATCAAAGCGAAAACCAATGAATCGATCACGTGGAAATGATTTTCAATGATTAAATGATTTGCAGCTTGTCTTTAGGGTTTCGTGATAAAATGGACACAACAAAAACTAACCAAATTATCTGTAAATTGTATACATCTGTCATATTATGTAAAATAGCTCGTTTGGGTTCACCAATTGGGTCACTGCAACACATATGGTGAAAATATATCTTCGTATTTTATTTATTTATTCATTACTACATATATGTATACATGGCGGACTTAACACTAAAAGCATTCTCTCCCAGTCAACCATAGAGAAGTGTCAGAATATTCGAACGCGGTACTACTAATTATTGATATACATACATACTAAAATTACATATGTAAACGAACAAATATATATGAATAACAAATATACTTACACATATATGATATATACTATATTATTCACCAAATTGAGAATAATATAAAGCACTTACTGCTCGGATAAAGTAAAAAAGTCAGCGTGAACGCTTTTTTTTGAAAGACGGTTTAGTCTATAGCCTCTTAATGGTTTTCGGAAGCGCGTTCCAGAGCCGTGAAGAAAGTAGGAGAAAAGAGTTTGTTATTTTATCTTTTGTTTTATATTAAAAAAAAAAAGTCTAATTAATATTTTGTATGAACTCATTTGTTTACGTCATAAATGGCTCAAATAAAGTATTTATTTAACTATTTATCACAATCTTTTTTAAGTGACTTACAAAAGAAAAATTCCTAAATTCGTCTGAATATTTTTGTGTCTATTTTACAAGATTACGTTATCCATATAGACAAATACACTTTCAAATGCGTTCTTTTAATAATGCAGATTTTTTTTTATTTATTCAATTAAATCAAAACCCAGCCATAATCACCCAATTAGGGTGTAATGTGTAGTCCAATGGCCGAATCCATGCGTTTGCGTGCCGCGCCAGTCACGAATACGATACGGGAAGGCTGACGCATTGTATTTCCCTACTGTGTCCCACATTCCTTACCTCCATTTAGGAAATGAGGTAATTTAGAATGCATAATGGGCGATTTTGGCCTCACCCATACACCTAATTGTGGAACCCATTCCGTGTATCACTATTTCGTTTCGAATGTGTAACACATATGAAACGAGAGGGAGACTTTGTATAAAAGTCGATTGCTTAGGTACCTCTGTCCTATTCGTGTTTCTACCGTGAAGCATTTGTTGCGTTTGTTTTGTTTTAGTTGTGTTTGCATGGCTGTGTTTCGGTTTGAAGGGTGGGATATGGCGTGAATTTACTGGGTACAGAGGAATAACACCTGAGTCCTCAGGAATGGCAACGCATGGGGGGTATCATGGACGAAACTGTATACTCTGTTATGTCCATGGTGCTGCTCATATCTATAGGCGACGGTTACCACTTTCCATCAGGTGGGCCGTCAGCTTGTTTGCCATTCTAAGTTGTATAAAAAAAAACATAGCGATAGTATTTGATAAATAACTATCTACCCGCCCCGACTTTACATGAGTGTACTAATGAAGAAAATGAGACTGAGTAATTCTGAAACCAAATATTTAACTTTAGTGTACGATTTTTGAACACTTTTTTTTCGTATAAAGTTCGTCTTGACAGTTACCAATACAACAAAAAAAATAACCAAAAACGAGTAAATGCATTCGTTAAATGATGCCCTTATAAGCATACATTCGGAAAAAAATACTTTCGGCAATTGTTTTTTATTAATATAAATTATATTATTCTAAATCTAATTGTTTTTATTTATTTATATTTATTCGCATATTATTAATTATAATATCTAATTTGTACCACGTGGCGGTACAAATTAGATATTGGGGAAAGGGATTGTTAGTAATGGAGACTGAGAATCCCATTGCTAGCAATATACCCAACCAGGTCGACCTCCTCGCGGTTCCTTCTGGAAACTATCATGGTTAATTCCTGATGAATTCATCATGATGGGCTAACTGGCCTGTTTTCATTCTCATCTATCACCCTTCACTGGTGCACCGCCAGCGTATCCCGTTAGCGCAGGCGGGGTACGGGGTACCATACCATTTTCACCCAACAAAAAAAAATTAGATATTATAATAAGTAAGCACATAAGACACGTGACACCCCGTAGCGGCACCGCAACATACAGAAAGAACCATCCACTTTTCATGACAGTTTAATTTACATATTATTTATTTTTATTTATATTATTATCTATCTATCTATCCATTTAAGAGCTGCGCTCTTGTCGGTGGAGCTCTTGCCACTCACTACGATTTTCAGCGAGTCTCTTCACCTCTTGATACGACACGACACCAACTCCTTCCTTGATCTGCCTGATGTAACTATGTCTCGGTCTCCCTCTCCCCCTTCTTCCTTCTATCTTACCTTCTATTATAATGTTCATAAGTTCGTCGTGTCGTATCAAGTGTCCCAACATTTTATATTATTATATAATTAAATGTAATAATACATATTAGCTACTTATCTTAAAAAAAAATCTTTTAATGTATAATACGCTTTATTTATTAGGTACTTTTTTACACAATTGCAAATGTTGTATGACTTTCTAAGTTTTTTATCTCATTAAGTATTTTGTTATATATTTGGAATGTCATTAATTGGGCTTTAAATTAAATACTATTATGGTTACAACAGCAAGGCAACCTAATAATCTAAAGCAATGATTCGTTTTATTTTATCCATTGATATGTCGTTGAAGAGATAGTCACAAATGTCACTAACGATGCCATTAATCTTGTCCGTTTGTCATTTAGTTGTATTTATTTAACGCTAAACAGCCAACGAGCAAGCGGTAAATCCCTTTGCAGTGTCTCTGCTTACTTACCTACCCTCCCTTCTGCGTCTCTGAGGGCCATAAATTTCCGCTAAATATTACACGTGTACTAGGTTTCTAATGTCATATTCCGCACCTTTATTCATCTTAGATCTGATTTTTTTTAATGGTTAATAATGGAATGGTAACCCCGCCTGCGCTAAAGGTATACGCTGGCGAGGCACCAGTGAGGGATGATAGATGATGAAAAGGCATGTCAGTTAGCCCATCGTGTATTCATCACGATGGGCTAACTGATGGTTCCAAGGGGGACCACGTGGAGATCGACCTGACAGGGTATATTTGCTAGCAATGGGGCTCTTAGTCTCCATTATTAACAATCCGCCGCTAGTTTTGTGGGTGATCATGGGCGGCGGTAGTCACTTACCATCAGGTGAGCCGCATGCTCGTTTGCCCCCTGTGTTGTAAAAAAATCCCCCCCCCCCAACACAAGTATGTGCCTAACAAAGTATTAACCTCCTGAGGTCAGAAGTCCTAATACTAGAACGAAAGAAAATAGCAATTTGGAGTCAACGCCCACTGTACTAATACTAGAACAAAATATTTTCCGTCATCTGCCGCGTTTGAATTACGTGCCACGTTGTGTATTCAATGTCGTTTAGTTTGTAAATATATTTGGTATTGTGGCAGTGCACTGCTTTCAATGGACAGGGATTTTTTTTTTCGTTCTTCTGTCATTCTAAGTCGAAGCGATAGTAAGTACAACGATAAAAGGTTTGTTTAATTAATTTATATCTTTTAAATCTTTGTGTTATATTTACGACATTTTGTTTTTTTATCGGGACAAAGGGATGCAGTTTATATAAACACTATTATTTTATCGTAATTTTGTCAATATCAATATGCTTTTTTAGTGATTATTTTTTTGTACTAATACTAGCACTATAAGCGTTTATATGGTTTTTTAGTGATTTTATTTCATGTTAATACTAGTACGGGGGGCATTTATACCTTTAATTATTTTCCTTCTAGTTAGTCTCCGCCATTGTGCTGACACAGTTTTCCCTTTCACAGATAGTCAAATATTAGAGATACTATATCAATCAGATTTCGAAGACGACGAGGGAGATTCTTTTACAGGAGAGGATACTGGCAATGAGTTCGTTCCAGATAGGAATGATGCAAGTGAAACCAGTACCAGCTCAGAATCAGAGTCTAAGAGCCCACCACCAATTCTGAAAAGTAGTCGAGGACGAGATCGATCGCACATGCGAGCCCGTAGTCATGCACATTACAGCAGAAGATGTGAGCGCACTCCGCGATTTACTAGTGCTCGCGGTGGCAGCAGTTCAAATAATCAGTTTACATGGGCTGTAAAGAATTTCACAAAAAACCTTCCTATGCTTTCTGAGCCATCGTACTCGATACAAGACAGAACAAATTTTTCAAAATTAGACTATTTTACTCAATACTTTGATGATGAGCTAATAGATATGATCGTAGATAAAACGAATCAAACAGCCGTTTATAAAACAGGAAAGAGTCTGCTAATAACAAATGGCGAGTTAAAAGTTTTCATAGGCTTGTTCTTGATTATGGCATGTATTGAATATACAGTAATAAGGATGTACTTATTGGGAATTGAATTATTTGTTATATCAGGTGTTTAAATTTCCATTTTCTATGGGTCTTCAGGTTATATGTAGCATCCCAATGTGATAAATATAGAACAAAATATTTTGGACTCTTTTTTTTCTGTCGGGCAAGCCTAAATCAATATTAAAGTATCCCTAAAATATTACACCTTTATCTGTTGTGGTTACCAAGATATGAACAATTTTTGGTCTGGGCGTTTAGGACTTAATTAATTTGTTCTAATATTAGGACACTGGGTCTTCCTTGGATGTACCCACTTTGAAACCGGGCCGCAGGAGGTTAAGACCAGAAAAAATAATATATTCAATAAATTCATGGTTAACGTAATAAGGTTATGGTTAAGGCTAAACTGATGAAGCTATAGGCAGATCGTCTCGTTGCCATAGCAACGCGCTCCCCAAAATGGCGAGCCGGAATTTCCCGCGCTTTCATCGCTTACATTCTCTATTGATTTATTTGTATCATACTTCATACGTTCTGAAATGTTATGAACTTATTGAATGTATTTATTTCTACCTATTTTCATACTATACAGTAGTACAACGTATTTTTAATTATAAATAGATTATTTAAGTCAGCAGTTTTTTTTTTTAAACTAGAAGTCGTCAAGCTAGCCAACCGTTTAGTAACAAATATAGGTGAGTTTACATGGATGATTAAGGAATGTTAACCCTGCCTTCGCTATCGATATACATTGGCAAGATACCAGTAAGAGATGATAGATGAGGATAAAATCAGGTCAGTTGACACATCATGACGAGCTCAACGAGAATTAATTGTGATGATTTCCAGAAGGAACCACGTGGAGGTTGATCTGATAGGGTATATTGCTACCGACGGGATTTTCAAACCCCATTACTAATAATCCCTTCATCTAATTACTTTGTACCATTATACAATAGGGGATTTTGCGCAATTTCTCTTAACAGTAAAATCGATCTTTGGTATATTCATAATTTCATAGGGCTGAAATTTTACTAGCCCTAACAATAGATCGGAGTTCAACGACTGTCCCAGAGTGATCTTCGTACACTACCCTGTTGTCATAATCGCATCCTTTTTACACCAACTGGGTGGCAGCTATAACAGGGCCTCTAGACAAGTGGCAAGCGAATCCGTCGATGGAATCGACATCGCTAGCGAGTCCATGAGTTGAAACGAGTCATTCGGTGTTGCTATCTCGTTCTATCTCACGGACTAGATAACGATGTCGATTCCATCGACGGATTCGCTTGCCACTTGTCTAGAGGGCCAGATAAAAATGAGATCATAGATTTATAAAAAGAGGAGTGCCTATCATAAGTACTATAAATGTAAATGTTCAGTTGCGTGTTGAGCAGCCATACCTCTGCGGTGCTGTGCTAGCGTTGTTGTTTTTTAGTACACGAAGGTCGCTCTGGGACGGTCGTTGAACTCCGACCTATTGTTAGGGCTAGTAATATGATAGCCCGATCCTCTCATTGTGAGTCAAAAATATTGGAGGAGGATAATAGGAGCCATAAAATTATTTGTTTTGTTTTTTTTTTACTAACAAAATTTAAGTCAATTGTCACTAACAATAAAAATCGGTAAAAAATCTTTTAAGTTAAACGGTTTTATTTTATGTGCACTGAAAACTACAAAATAAATAAATAGTTACTTACCTATCAACCTACGTAGGTGATCTCGGTCATTAATATCTCTGATGGTAGTGGTTGTCATAACATGAACCATGTCAGCGGCCGAAAGGCAGTTCATGAGAGAACACTAATACCAGGGTTTGCTTGGTAGGTAAACTAAGCAGCCCACACTATAACAAGTAGGTATTTTGACCTTCTAGTTCAGAAATATTTTAGTACTAGGCAGAATAGCTTTTAGGCATATTAGACTAAAATAAAAACGTGGGGCCCATTAACTATTTCTGTATTATTTTATATTATACTAAGTGTGGATTGCATCGACTTATTATAATCGTCATCATCATCATCCTAGCGGTTTATCTCGGTCGCATCCGAAACCTCATAGCTCCGGAGTCCAGGGTCCGCTGAATCGACTTACTATAATCGTAACTGGAGGTTTTGACCATCAATAACCAGCCGTTACGGCTTCACCAGCGAACGCCGAGCTCATGATCTACCAAAGTATAAGATATGCTCTGCTATAGGTATGATTTCAGAGGGGCCCCACGTTTTTATTTTAGTCTAATATGCCTAAAAGCTATTCTACCTAGTACTAAAATATTTCTGAACTAGAAGGTCAAAATACCTACTTGTTATAGTGTGGGCTGCTTAGTTTACCTACCAAGCAAACCCTGGTATTAGTGTTCTCTCATGAACTGCCTTTCGGCCGCTGACATGGTTCATGTTATGACAACCACTACCATCAGAGATATTAATGACCGAGATCACCTACGTAGGTTGATAGGTAAGTAACTATTTATTTATTTTGTAGTTTTCAGTGCACATAAAATAAAACCGTTTAACTTAAAAGTTTTTTTACCGATTTTTATTTTCTTGTTTTTAGTATTTAGTGAAATTGTTTACCGAATATTCCTCATTCTATTTAATTAATTCAGTGCATCATTATTACATGGTTTCTTACCTGATAATTTAGTACAATCTAATTCCTCAATACATAGCCCTTCCAGAGACTTGACTCGACTTAGAGCCACGTATGCTTGTTCTTCCTCAAACCATTTTGAGGCCAAATATACTACTGCATGGTCGACGGTGCTGCCCTGCATTTTATGGACGGTGAATGCTCATGACAAAACTAAGGGCAACATCCTTTTTTCAGCCGTACCATAATTGAATTTTGCTGGAAACTGTATGGCTTTAGGGTAAATAACGTGCATGTCGTCTGTGCCAAAGTCAATTAAAACTGATGATATATCTGTTTAGTACATTTGGGTTCGACGGAACTGAGGCCAAAAAATTTCTGTAATGTGGCCTATAGCGTCATTTACCAATCCTTTTGTAACGTCAATGTTGGACCGCAACATTACTTTTGCACCTACAAATATTTCAAGTACTGATGGTAAGCCTCCAGTCTTATTTATATTTGTTGGTATTTTTTGTTTATTGTTACCATGTTGTTCTCACGATTAAGGGGCATTTTGACGGTCGACCCCCCCCCCCCCCGCAGTCCAGTAAAGGGGCAAGGCTTAATATACAACAAGATGCGCTCAATCTTGAGGGGGAAGCGCTTACGACATTACATTTTTATCCACCCTAATGCCATACAGTCCTCGGCACGTTTTAACCTATTACCTTAACTTGGGTGGTATAACTACCACTTACTAACGAGGTATCTAATTACCTATTTTTTTTTATCTGCCCCTCTAACGTCACACAATCTTAGACGCAACTGTTCTCGATACGACTAATCATGCCCCCACCTAATACGCCATTTTGTAACAGCGTCCATCTTGAATTTGATATTTTGACATAATGACAGTATTCTGCAGTGTAGTCATATTATTTGATACCCATATTGTGGTGGTTGTGGAAAAATATGTACCTAGTCCGCCATATTGGAACGGCTTCCATCTTGAATTTTAATTTTGACATAATCATCGTGTTTTACTAGTGTAGCCCTTTCATTTGATACCCATATTGCGGGGGTTAAGGAAAAATATGTAATCCGCCATTTTGTATCGGCGGCCATCTTAGATTTATAATGTTATTGATTTTATTATATTGTATTGTCATCTAAATTAAATGTGTGTACCAAATTTCAGATCAATCTGACAACGGGAAGGTGCTTAAATTCTAATTTCTAATTTTGACCCAAATAAATAAATACCGTACAGGTCGAGCTAAATAAAACCGTTTAAAAATGGATCGGAGTTACATGTAATAAAGATTATTATTATTGTAAATGCTTATTATCCTTATGCATAGTTATAAATTAAACAGGAAAATACAGAAATATTGCAATATGAAAACTACAAATATTCCAATAATTGTAAGATTGTAAAATCTTGAAACGGTATTGTCTAATGCACGGAGAAAAGTCTAACGAATAGGTACTTTTGCACATATTAAAGCATGCAAATGATTAAACAATTTGATGGAAGCATGTGGATTTTAATCAAGTAATTAGTCAATTATTAATTATAATTTTGTAGACATTTAAGGTACAGTAGTGAACACGTCCCTTTACGTAAATGAGGTCCCGGGCTCGATTTTTGATTGTGTCAGGTTGTGGCCCCAAATGTCCTTTCCACGATGAACACGTCCCTTTACGTAAATGAGGTCCCGGGCTCGATTTTTGATTGTGTCAGGTTGTGGCAAATGTCCTTTCCACGATTCCCCATAACACAGGAATTCTAGCATGAAGACCAGGCAATTGGTGTGATTGTATGGCACTTGTTATATTTGTTTACAATTCTTTAATAACAATAAAAAAAAATCATTAAATATTATTTGGGGTGTGTTTAACACATATAAAATGTTTTGGTAAAAAAGAATATAAGTGTATCAATCAAAAAAGTTCACGTGCCAAATACATAGAGATACTCGGAAGCAGTCTAAGCGATAAAATCAACGCGCGTGATTCAAGCCACTTGACCGTCTATGAACTTCAAATTCTGCGGGCTGTACAACCGCGTTCCTGACGCAGTATGTCAATAACGTCCGCAGCAAACTCTAGTCCGTTATCAATCATGCTCGTTACGCAAAATTCAAATATCCCACGCACTGACTTATCCTGCGCGCTGAGAACCGAACGGTTCCGATTTCCGAATAGCCCGCGACGCCGTCGCGCCGCTAGAGGCTCGACCTCAGACCCTCAGTGCGTCACGCTACGCGACGCCCGCGTCCCGTGCGTTCTCAAGCTGCCCAGTTCAATGCACTCGCTCGAATATCACATATACGCAAGACGTTCGTTTCATCAGTGTTGTTTTACCAAAACTAGAATATAGAATGTTAAATAGTATATAAATACTAATCGTGAGTGCAAAGTGCTACTTGTCGATGGTGTGTTGACAAACACGACTGGATGGGATCCTGAGGGGCCGGTAAGTAGAATTCTTGGTGAGGGAGACAGCGGAAGCAAAACCCGTGACGCGTGCCGAGGTTTACTTACTGATGTCGAATAATTGGAAATACGAGGGGTCATATGGGGTCTCGATATAATTGGTGATTATTGGACCACTATTCATTGTTGTACCTCGAGTACAGTGAAGCCGTATCGGTTGTTAATTAATAATGAAATAATACTATTATTGTCTATCAAGTAAATTGTTGTAACTATAAATAGTTGACTGTTTTCATTCATTCTTTGAATTTAATTTTAAATTTAAAATTAAAATTTAATTATTTATTTAAATTATTTATTTAAATTTAAAATTTAATTTAAAATTCTTTGATTTAATTTTAATGAAAAGTTAAGCAGTATTGTATATTAATGTTTTTGTTTCACGTTAACCAATTAGAGGGCATAGATATATTTTCTTTCATTTAATCATATTTGGCGCCCAACGTGGGACTGCGTAGAATTTATATAACAATAAAATTACATTAATTATTTTATGTATTTTTCAAAGTGTGTGATTTGTAAAACTTCTAGATTTAATATATCATTTATAAATTGTTCCTTTTCATGTTATTAACATATTTTGTTTACTAAATATTGATTCTGAACTTGGCTTCGACTCTTGGCCAATTAATTGTGTCTGCATATTGTTCACAATAGATACGCTTACTGCTTCAATGTAAGGTCGATAATTTCTCTGGTATGATATTCGATTACCTGTTCGGACACCTGTTATATAAATATAGTTAGATCTTATTATATTCCTTATAAGAATTTACGATAAAGTAAATGCCCCAATGAAAGTTTACGCCGATTTTTGACTATTTAAAACAATTATTAGCCGTTCCCTAAAATCCTTTGTTATTGAAAACTTGTATTATTTTATGTGAGGCGGTAAGTGGTAATAATAAATACACATTTATAATATTAATATAGATTTTATATAAATAAGTAACTAAGTGTCGTGCTCGAACAAAAATCTGCGACATAGCTATTGTAAAATCATATCCGAGACTATAGTACGTTCGCTGTCAAAGAATTCCGTGATAGCTCAGCAAACAATTCCCTTACCGTGATAAATGCCCCCCCACAGCCCCCAGCGATTCTAGCTGATTGCGCCCATTAGACATTAAGGAGATAAAACCCCCACAGTTTCAGAGACTGTTGCTTTACAGCTGAGCAGTATCTTTAATTTTTCATTATCGCTTTTGACAACGTTTTTTTGTAAATAGTTTTTTATAACTCATGACAATACTATAACACATTTGAACAACATGCAAACCGGTGTACTGTATTATAATAAAAATTAAAAAAAATCCGCCATAGATTATAATAGAAAAAAATAGCGGGAAAGAAGTCGCTTGTCATAATTAATATTGGTTATATCCCACTGTTCTTATTTTTAATCACAAAACATACGAAATGAACTACAAATATATGTTACTCATGTATGTAGTTTAATATATACAATACAATAGTACAAACAAATTGACAATACAAACACCACAAAGAGACAAGGAAATGATTACACTAGTGCGCGTGTTCTGTAAAGAGTAGTATTCGTGTGACAGATCGAAATTTATATGGAATTGAAGTTGTAAAAAAAAGCAAAACATCACATATTACATATAAATCATATATTACAGTATAAAAGATTGTGTGTGTGTGTGTGCGCGGGTGCGCGTGCGCGTGCGTGTGCGTGTGCGTGTGCGTGTGCGTGTGTTGTGAACGAGTATGAGCAAATTGCTGCTTATATATATATATATATATATATATATATATATATATATATATATATATATATATATATATATATATATATATATATATATATATATGACATGTATTGTATATAGGATTATTGCCTACTTAAATATATTAAAATGTAAATTACTACTTATTCATTGCATAACAATGTAGGCCTCCTAAGCCACCTCTTAAGCTTGTTAAGAGGTAGAAAAGTACTACACGTTTGTTCTATGTACAACCATAATTCTTCAATACTCTCGACCGATAAAAATGATTTGTAAACATGTACAGACTATTAGAAGCATTACCGCCCTGACTTGCCGACGTGACAGACAAACACACACCGTTGCATAACATTGCTCTTGGGAGGCTCGCGAGGGTCGTTCACCCTCCGCACAGGGGCTGACGACCGTGGCACATCGGAAATAAATAAATACACACTCTAATTATACAGTCGTAAAGTTTATATTACAATAATAGGTGTCCAGTAAACCATGTTCTACAGGAAACTGTCTATAAAAAGTAAACCTTATTACCTGCTCATTATGGGTCATTTTCATTTACGGGGAAGTAAGGAAAATACGAAATAACGAAAAAATTTAATTCCAAATATTGCGTACAAGCGCTGTCGTAACAAAAGAGACTAATTGACATAGTATTTACTAACTACCCGCCCCGGCTTCGCACGGGTAGATAAAGAAAATATATGTATTTTTTTTTAATAAAATACAACCCATATTACTGGCTGACAATGTAGCTTTATATAGGTGGAAATTATTAAAATTGGTTAAGTATTTTTTATGTTTATTATTCAGAAACAAAAAATCTAACTAGCGAGCTGCCCCAACTTCTCACGGCTGCAAGTTGAACATGGAACCCTTACGTATAAAACATCGAAATGATTGTGAAGCCTACATCAATATTATCCATTCCCTAGTTGAAACAAAAAGACATGGACAGTAACTTTGTTTTCTCAAACATGCTTGGAAATGTGAGCATTATTTTGACAATCTTTTTCGAGATAAATCAAAATTGCCGTACTGGCCAGATGTATGCGGGCAGCGGCCGGCAAAGGTTGTATGAAAATCCATATCTGTCGTGTTTTGCGGCCAGATATATTACTATGTAAACTCATATCTGTCCTGTAATTTAAAAATGGAATGACCTTTTACTTCGAAACATGGCTACCAAGGACGTAACTAATAAAAAGTTTTATTTAAATTTCGAACTGCAACTAGAAAGCTGTTTATTGAAAAAAAAAACAAAGGAACATTATGGCGCGTGAAAAATTATTATTGTTCGTTATTCATCATTGAATTTAAAAAGTAAAATTGTGTTTTTGATTTCCGCGCATTGTTTGAGAAAAGTACTATACAAGCCTTGGCCACAACTAGGCATTGATGGACTCACGTATGTGTGCCTCGGCTACGCCTCGGTCCACATTTGTACGTTCGTCCATCAATGCCTCAGTTGCTGGCCGCTGCAGTAATGTAGGTGCTATTAATACTGTTTATAAATAAAATAATAATGTGCATTACTAATGCAATTTTTTTTTATTGTGAGTTATTTTTAACAATTATAAACCGATTTTAATAACTTTTGAAATAAACTTCACATGCGATTATGGGTTCTAAATTCAAATATTTCTCTCAATTAACGTAACTATTTTTCGCAGAGCTACTACATCTACATGTTTTTGTCAACATTTTGAGCAATTAGTTTATATATATATATATATATATAAATATATATATATACACACATATATACATTTACAAGTTCTATCTTGGCATGTACCACTAGAATGTGATATTATTTATTGAACAAAACAAATCCAAAAGGAAACATTTACGATTTACTTACCAAATATAAAATATCTGTTATTACAGATGTCTACAGGTACGAACTATATGCACTCTTTTCATGGAATACATGGAAAATTTAATTTACACTACACTGTTGTTATACTATATGATTACATACTATACAAATACGTTATGTTATTTACTAATACTATTAATAGATGGTCAATTGATTGTTGTTGACGTTATTACAAATAGAAATAGCTTTATTTTGTTTGAAAAAATGGTATAAAAGATGGTATATAATATTTAAATATTGTTCACATTTTTCACCAGGATCTGGCGTACAAAATTTATTTAATTGTGCCACTATACTATGCTAACACAATTTTACTTAAATCGTCATATTATATAAATGTTAATATATTTACGTATTAATAATAAATTATACAGGTTACAAATTACAATTATTTTACAAATTACATTAATTGAGTCACATATTTAAGCAGTAAAATATTCAAAATATTCATTAACCGAGTAAAAGCATTTTTCTATCAGCCATCTTTTTAGTTTTTTTTTTTTTTTTTAATATATTCAAGGGTAGTGTTTTTATTTCGTCCGTTAATTTATTATAAATGCTTATTGTCATACAGTAGGCATTTCTGCTATACAAAGTTAATAATAATTCAATTACTAAATGTTAATATAATATTTTAATAAATACAATACAATGTTAATAATATATTGCCACGTAAATGCTAACTAGATTATTGGAATGTCAATTGTTTTAATTATGAATTTAAGTATTGCAATTGATTCGATCACATATTGGTTTCATTATTTTTGTATTTATAATTTTTGGAAAAGGCAATAACGAATAGACTGGCTGTCATTCATTCCTGCTTTAATTTTTGCCGAGGGAACACGTATTAAACACACGTATCCAAGATTAAAAATATGTTTTATTTCTAATTATAGTCAGTAAATAATCATCCAGCTATTACTTTTATAAATATTTTTTCCAAACGTTTCGTCCTTCTAGTGCCAAGACTCAGCAGCCCCCCGGTCCCGGCCACCGTCCCGTAATCCAGACAGAGTGGTTACAAACGCGCGTTGTTCGCACACAAAGGTGGATGTAGGTGGAAATGAGATTCGCACCCTTCGTCTACACGCCCTTTTGATTTTAAATTTTAGTTTTAACTAAAGATCCGTCTAGAAGTTTGATAATACTCGTATCTCTGTGAATACAAACATTATTTTACATTTAGAACTAACAAAATTTTTCATCGCACCTCCCACCAAACTGTTTATAATTACTCCTCTCCATCCAAAGGTTGCCTGGAAAAGATCGCTCTTAGCGATAAGGTCGCCCATTGTTTTCTCATTGTGATTATTTCTTGTAATTATTTATATTTTATAATAAGTTTACTATTGTAATCTTTTGGAGGAAACAATAAAGAGTATCTATCTATCTATCTATATCTTCTTTGGAAAATACACTTTATATCCTGAGCAGATAAAAAAATTGCAGCGAATTAAAAAACAAGGGTGAGAACAAAATATCATGGGAAAGACGTAGTGTCACAGGCTTTTCTGCCTTAAAAAAGCCTCTCTTTCAATAATAATAAATAAAATCTTTCTTATAGTTTTATAACTACCATATTGTGGAATTCTGAGCCGATAATATGTTTTGCAATCTATAGAATTTACCTCTGCTTTAGTCATAAATAAGTCGTATACCCGAAGGAAAATGTTGCTTTTGGTTGTGGAACAAAAAAAATATTTGTTGCAATGAAAAATCTTCTTTATTGTAGATACACGAGTCCACAATATATTATATATTCAAATATGTTTAATATGACGTGTCTACCATATATAACATTCTTTATAGGAATTAGTATGTTTGTCACGAATGAAGCTGCTTGTATTATTTAGTCCCACTTCTAAGATGCAGCACAGCAGCGCCCCCTAGACAGCCGCCCCGTAATCCAGACAAAGAGTGCGCTGTTCGCGCACAAACACACAAACGAGGGATACCGACAGAAATACGATTTGTTCCCTTCGTGTACACGCCCTTCCGATTTTAAATTTTGTTTATTTTTCAACAACGGGGAGAAAGCTTTATGAACTTATCAAAAATATGGCAAATATTGTAACATAGATTTTTTATTTCAGTGAAATGTATTTTGTTTAATTGTTTTTTTGAACACATATCCGGTTGGGGGCCTGGTTATCTGTAGTACAGGTTTTAATCTATTTCGGACACCAACTCCTCACAGCAGAGTTCCGTATTATTTTAATTTTATTTTATCCTAAATACCTCATGTGTAAATTTAAGTTGTTTTTTAGGAGACATATATAAATATATTATTATAGATTTTATAAACATATTTCAAAATTTTCGACCAATGTATTACTGAAAAACATACCTACAGAATATCAGCTATTGAAATATTTTGTTTTTTTTAAGTAAATTAATAAACGTGTACTTTAAAATTTTATGTAAGTTTATGGGTTGTGAAAAAATCACTAAAGCACTCAAAAGGCTGAATAAATTTAAGTGAAATTTGGCTAATTTAAGAATATTTTTATTCAAGTAAACTTAATTACAAGCATTTTTAATAGTCTTTTAAATTTCACAGGATTCATGTGATTTCGAAAATTCATAAATCAGCCATATCCTAAATTAATATACGAGTACAGGATATGTTTCATAATTTAAGCATATAAAGTCACGGTATTAGATCCATGGCATATACTGATTTAATATACAAATATTTTGTGCAGTAGGTGCAAACAGTCTTGATCTCCCATATATAGGGCTGCTATCCGTCCGGAATTCCCCGGATTGGTCCTAGTTTGAAAGGGTTCCGGGGGCCGTCCGACAGGGGTTTCTGGTTCTTTTGTTGACAGGGGAAATCCAATTTTTTTATAGGTAGGCTATCAATTGAAATAAATCTTAGTTACTAATTCATCCACAATAACCTTGTTTTTATATATCATTGTTTTTATTTGTGTTACAAAAAATATTTTTTTTAAGAAGTGTCCGAATAAAAAACCATATTTCGCCCAAATGTCCGGTATTTTTGCCGTGTTTATCCGGTGTCGGCAATTAAGGTGATGGCAGCCCTACCCATATAGTCCGTTAAATTAGCAGAGTCCAAAAATAGCCACAATTCAAAGCAGAGAACTTCCTATGAACTTCCTCATCTTGAATTATTCATAATTTCTTTCATTTTCATTTAAATGCCGGTTGAATTCTCTTAAATTGTGCTGATAAAGATGTGCTTTCCCCCCAAACGGAGCGGCGGCTGTCGTCAGCCTCACAATTTGCATAATACACAGCTCCGCAGCCGTGCAGCCGTGGCCATCAGTATTCATGGTCGCCATCCACTCGGAAAATGCATACAATTACCGTTGATTGGTCTCTGTATCTCACTAAGTCTACTAATCTAATAATTTTATAAAGTAGCCATGTCTCGCGGCTTTGCTCGCATGAATTTGGATAAAAAATATCCTGTGTGTTAATGTTATCCCGTGTGTAAGATAAATCCGATCAGTACTTAACGGACTAACATACAGGTTTTTTTTTATACAACTTAGAATGGCAAACAAGCTGACGGCCCACCTGATGGAAAGTGGTAACCGTCGCCTATAGACTTGAGCAGTACCATGGACATAACAGAGTATACTGTTTCGCCCGTGATACCCCCCGTGCGTTGCCATTCCTGAGGACTCATGTGTTATTCCTCTGTACCCTGTTAATTCACGCCATATCCCCCCCTTTAAACCGAAACACGGCCATGCAAACAACTGCTTTACGGTTGAAACACGAATGGGACAGAGGTAGCCAAGCAAACGACCTTTGTACAAAGTCTCCGGTAAAATCAACTAACTGCAAATATCAAATTTGTTAACATTATTACATCTAATAGGAATACGAATGCTTGGAGGTTTGTTAAATGCCACTAAATCACTGATGTGAATAGGATTTGATATTTGGGGCAGCTATATTTAAATCATCATTTCAGCCATTATCCGTCCACTGCTGGACATAAGCCTCCCCCATAGACTGCCATTCCTTATGGCTCCACTGACTCCCTGCAATGTATTTCAGGTCCTCACTCTATCTAGTGGACAGCGTATCCCGTTAGCGTAGGCGAGATTACCATTCCATTTTCACCATCTAGAGGAAGATCGTCCTATACTGCGTTTGATCGATGTGGTCGCCACTCAAGAACGTTTCTTCCTCATCGGTTGTCGGTTCTTCGAGCTATGTGATCAGCCTATAGCCTTACTTCAGATTGCTTATCCTTCGACTAATTTCCAGTGACTAACTTATAACTGACAAAATTAACAAAAAAAACTATCTTGTATACTAAATACAAATATAAGAATACTAAATAGAAAAGAAAGAAAAAGAAAAGAAGAAATACAAATATATTTCCATGGATACTTACCGCAACATTTTTGTTACTATGAGAAATACTCAACCAAAGACAATCTCATTCAGGACAATTCCATTTGGAAATAAAAACTTATAACTTATGAAACAGTACACTGTCACATTTATTTTACTGCATTATAGAAATGAACTCGGAATTGTTCCATAACTTCATGGTCTCATAAAGACTAGGGAATGTTACTGTGAAACAAGATTTATCTACTCCAATCTTAGATATTGAATTTAGCGGCCAAAATACTAAAAGTTATACCAAATGTTTACTTTGATTATGCTTTTTCTGCGTAAAAATTTTAATAACATAAGTATAATTTAATGCATGATTTGGATACCAGTGAGAGATGATAGGTGTAGACGAAAACAAGTCGGTCCATCTTGACGAATTCATAAAGAATAAACTACGTTGGTTTCCAGGGAGAACCGCGTAAAAGTCATCCTGACTGTACTGTACTGATGTACTCTACATTGCTAGCCAATAGAGCCGCTATCCCAATAACTAACAATCCTTTCTCCCCTCCTGGACCAATACCCTGATACCAGGAACTTTGCTGAATAGTAAAACACCCCTCTTGCATTACAAATCCTGAGAAATCTTTTAAATTTTCGAACCTCTTGTTAGGTCACCTCCAAAATGTTTAAAATTAAAGCCATATAAACATCAAATTAGCAGGAACACATTAATATTATTTTATTAAATGCTCAATTAAATATACTAACTAGACATGACTGAACTTCCCTTCCCCTATTGGGGGGTTTTTGCTAGTAGTGGCTACGCTAGGCGGGCGGGTTGACAACCACAGTTGGGCTTTTATGAGGAACGCTGCTACCAATCCCTCCACCATTAAGTAGCCTCTTACGACACCCAAGGCTTGGAGTGGCATAAGGAACAGTCCATTCTATACCGGGACCACACGAGCTATTACCTAGTATTTGGTATTATTATTGACCCGTGATTTTGTTTTTGAAATATACTGATTAACTGAATAGAAAATAACCTACAAATATATTCTTTCAGCGATGTAGCTAGACCCAAATTTAAGGAAGGACAAAAAAACTTTTTGGTAGGGCAGAAGCCATAGCTTTGAAAAAGCTAATATCTAATTTTCTTGGTGCCTTTTATTTTAACGTAGGGAATTGGGCCTTTTAAAGTAGGGCAATGGGCCTCAATACTCTAGCTACGGCTATGTATTATTTTCAATTCCAAATACTTTTACCAAAATATTATGCTGATAATACGTCAAGCCGTCGTTATGTAACAAACGTACTTTCACATTTATTATTAGTAAGGATTGGATACAATTTTATAAACCCATTTACAAAAAGATGAAAGCGTTGGGACGACTTCCAATTAACCCGTCTGATGCCGCGGCTTTCCGTTAGCCGCTAAGCGTTGGGTCGAGGAGATAACCGTCCCCCTATCCCATCCCCTGGTCCACCACGTCCCACCCATGTCCCGTTGGCACCGCTCCCCGCCCAATAAACATCTACTCCCGATTTCTAGACAGGAAAGTGTCATTCGTTACAGCCAATTCTATATTGCAGCCAGCTAGACAGTTCTTAAAATAAACTGAAATACTTTTGATATTTTATACATACATACATATCTGTTACGCCTGTCTCCCATTAGGGTAGGTCCAGAAACAATGGAACGCCAAATGCTTCGATTCAAACAAACCTCTTTCGCTTCTTCCACATTAATCAATCTTTTCATACGCGATTACGGGTACTTTTAATTTGGCCCTTCTTCAGCTCGTCGCCTATTTGGTCGACATACGTCCGTCTAGGGCGGCCCTTACTGACATCTCCATTCATTCTTGCTCGATAAATCTCTTTCGTAATTCTTCTTTCATCCATCCTCTCCAAATGGCCAAACCAACGCAATTTTATATGACATAAGTATTTACGATAGTACGACCGGAATAGAAGTGAATGCGGAAATGACTGAGAATAGAGAAGAATAAAAGAGAAAAACATGTTACGCCGACCCCAAATAATAATTGGGATAAGGGTAGGAAGATGATGATGATGATGATATGACAGAAGTATTTAATTAAAAAAAAACTCCTGAAGTACAGTTCTAAAACTGCTCGAACAAATTTTACTAATTGAAAAAAAATGAATCAGAATCGTTATTGGTGAATTACTCATGAAAAAACTTGTAAATTAGTTGAAAATGACCTCTTTTACACGACCGTCTAAAAAGGAAATGTAATATTTTCATAGTACTTGTGTGTATGCGATTTCTTAAAGAAGCAGGTTCTCGATTCGGTTATAATATTTTTAATGTTTGTTCTCTCATAACTCCGTCATTTATAAACCGATTTGGGAAAATCTTTTTTTATCTGAAAAGACATACTTACAAGTTGGTCGCACAGTGGTTTTATCAAAATCGGTACAGTAGATAGATAGATACTCTTAATCGTTTCCTCCATAAGGTTATAATAGTAAAGAGGGAGACATTGTACTAAAATCGTTTGCTTGAGCACCTCTGCTCCATTTGTGTTCATGTCTACGGTTACCACTTTCTATCAAATGGGCCGTCAACTTGTTTTCCATTCTACTTTGTAAAGAAACTCCAAATATCACATTACTCGATCGAGTACGACGGATATAACTTCCTTCAGAATTATCTCTGTTTTCTAGTAGCGTACTCGCGGAGACGCGGCCCGCTCGTGGGAGGGTGAGTAGGTACTATAATATATCAGGCAGCGATTGCTATCTGCCCTCCGTAGATAGATCTAAATGTGCACAGTTCTATAGATATCCACGGGGAAGTCGACCTGGTTGGGTATATTGCTAGCAATGAGGCCCCTAATCTTCATTATCTATATTATAGTAATCCTTTCCCCCCGTGAACGTGAGTTTGTTACCCCTTGACTGGAACAATCGTTATTAAATTTGGTATACACGTTATGAACATATCCTGATCATACAGAAAAAAACTGGTAATTATATACGAGTAAATATGTTATACTGTGTCACTCTGGCGATTGCGAGGTCATTCACTTGACCGTTCACCTCGTTTCACTTCAACAAAAGACCAACCCCATTTTCTTTTTATGGCATTTTTCCGCAGGGGAAGTGTTGTATTCGGTAGTCGCGGTGGCCATGGTAAATAAAGGGTTAGCGCAATGGGGCGACGAGGGTGACGGGGGACACTCTCGTAGTAATTGTTATATTACGCACACGTTAAATATTTAATGAAGATTTATAGGTACGCTACCTGGCCTGGCAAACGGTCCGACGGGCAATAGAATCCTCTGGAATCACCCATCAAACTATCCTAATTCTAAAATCCGGGATAACAATACACGTTTTGAGAATTCATTAAAATCTTTACAGAGAGTAATATAAACGAGGATCGATTTTTGTATACTGGTGCCACGCCCTGACTTCACGTGTAGAGAGAATAAAATACGGCCCATGTTGATCGTTGGTAATATAAGAATGAGTTTATCAGAGGAAATATTAAAATAGAGCTTGTTATAAAAAAAAGTAAGAAGTAACGGACTATCCTGATATGGACGCGTGATGCGCGGAGATGTTGAGCATGTTTTAAGTATTAAGTATAAATGTGGATGGATATAAGAGCAGAGGAAGACCTAAAAAGATACGGATAGACTATTTAAAAGATGATTTGACCAGAATAAAAGTGAATGCACAAATCCGAATGCTTCATGTCTATAGGCAACGGTTACCATTTTCCATAATCCGTAATCTTGTTTAAAGGTTTGTGCGCTACCTTTCTAAGTTGTATAAAATAAATTACTGTGAATAGATGAAAGAGAAGAATATGTAATTGAGAAAAGGATAGAAAGATGGTGATGATTAATCGTTGATAATGTAGCTATCTGTAGATGCATATAGATTTTTTAAATCCATTACAATAAAAAAACAAACATTTCCTCTATATAATATCTTTAGAAGACAAGCTTCCTTATTGTATAAGACGATTTACTTGATCCACGAGAGTCTGTCTCGATCCAGCCTATCGTTGATTATGATAGACAATTCTCGAAGGCACGTCGTTGGCGGAATGCCAAAAGTTGTAGGGGAGTTAAGAAAGTTTTGTCGCAACTTCATCTTACACTCGACGTGGCGGATTAGGGAAGTCATTAATTTAGATTATTGCAGCCGACACTTAGTATTCTTTATGTATGGCGTATTTAAAATCATTTTCTAGGAGGGGGGAGCATGGCTCATACCTACCCCCTTATATACTTTTATAGGATTTAAGAGATTTCTAATAGAAGGCAACTTACCAAATATTTTTATGCCTATGTTACACTATTATGTTGGAAACTAAACCAATTTTCATAATTATTTTTTAATTGATAGAGTTTACACCCATATTGGTTCCAAGTTCCATTTTATGACGATTAAAGCTGTGGTATTTCATTGTAAATACACGTTCAAGATTCAATTTTTTCCAATATCAATTCCGCGACACATCTGTTCATTTGTTATTGTATTTAGGAATGTAGTTTTTTTTCCCATTCGTGTTTCAACCGTAAAGCAATTGAGTTTGTATGGCTGTGTTTCGGTTTGAAGGGTGGGATATGGCGTGAATTTACAGGGTACAGAGGACTAACACCTGAGTCCTCAGGAATGGCAACGCATGGGGGGTATCATGGGCGAAACAGTATACTCTGTTATGTCCATGGTACTGCTCATGTCTATAGGCGACGGTTACCACTTTCCATCAAGTGAGCCGTCAGCTTGTTTGCCATTCTAAGTTGTATAAAAAAAAATTGTTGAATAAAATTCACTTATTGTCTCAAGTGTGTAAAGCTTTTGCAATTTTCGTCAACACACACCTGACTTCAGTTCCGAATAATATTTACATGTTGTAAACGTTAAGTTGCTGAGTAGACCCTCGCTAAAGTAAAGGGCGCAAATTCTCAATAAGCAATACTTATAGAGCAAGGAAGAGGAGGGTCGAGAAACAAGCCCAGAGGGACGCCGGCATTTCATTTCCCCCGCATATGGGACACTTGGTGATTTTATAGGGAGTAATGCGTCTCTCAGATGGGGGATGTTTTATGGAAATGTCTCTGAATTATAACTTGACTTGCTATGTAATGAATTTGAACCCAAAATATTGCTGTATATTCGTACTGTAGGTATATACAGGCGCGGATTAAACCCTAAAAAAGGTTGTGGTTACAGCCCCCGAAAATCGGCCAAATGCGAGTCGATCGATCAATATAGTGCATTCAAAAGAAGATGTTTACAAAATAAATGATGCCCTGACGAAAACCTTGTACAGTGTATAGTTCCACGTAAGCAAAGCCGCGTGACAGATAGTAGTAAATTAATAAACCTGTAAAATGTTATTTTGTACGCTCACGAAAATTACAAAACTTTTTTAGAATAGAATAGAATAGAATAGAATAGAAATCATTTATTCAAATAAACTTACATTCAAGCACTTTTGAAAAGTCATTACATTTTTTTTAATTTACCGCTCGTTCGGAAAGCTGTCTCATCACAAGAAGAACGAGCAAGAAACTTGCGTGATGCTCTTTTAAATATTTTTATTATTACTTTACATTTTTAAGTTTAATTGTGTGAATACAAACCACCAATTAGCACTAATTCAATTAAATACTCAAAAAGAAAAAAATATTGAATACATAACCAACTGGTTAAACAATTAATAAGAGGAAATCAGTCATAGTGATTAGAGCAGACCAGTCCCTACAAGCAGCACCCGTTCACGAGTATGACGGATGAGCCAGCCATCACTGCGCTCGACCATATTTTAGAGCCCAATGACCCGGCCCACCACGCCGCCACAAGTCTGGACATTTTAGTGAGCATGACTACTCAAAATACTAGACCACGTCAAAGCTACTCACAATTGCCATCTGATAGTTATAGTTTTCACATTTTACATAAGAATGCATGCGGCAATTAATACAAAAAACCGCTACGCTTTCATATTTCTAAAATTAATCAATTAAATCAAGAAAGCAATGAGAAAATAAAATTATAACGTTGTATGCTAATAAACTAATTATTTACTTGATATGTTGTCATACCACTGAAGTGACAAACAAGCATACGGCCCACCTGGTAATAAACTTGGGCCGCGAATCACCTATCGTCCCCTTAAGGCGTCTGTATAACGATATTGTAAAAACCAAGCCTGAACTTGATATTCACAACGATAGTCACTCTGTGTTCATGGCTTAATTAAAATGTTGATGTACCTCCCCATTGCATTATATTTATTTATAATTTATAATAATTTGTTCACAATTTTTATTATTTACTTAAATTGTTAATATCTTTGTTCATTTAATGACATTTAATAATTTAATTCCATTTTAATGTTTATCAAACACAAAGCATGCTGTGGTCGCCTATAAATGTAAGAACAGTTAGATCTAATCTACCAGTGTATTGTATTGAAATGTTTAGCTGTATCTTGTGTTGGTAATCCTATAAATAAATAAATATACTTTTAAATTATAGATACTTAGAATAGCAAATAAGCTGACGACCCGCCTACTGGAAAATGATAACCGTCGCCTATAGACGTGGACAGTAGCATGCATATAACAGAGTATACTGCGTCACCTATGATACCTTTCATGCGTTGCCATTCCTGAGGACTGAGGTGTTGTGCCTCTGTACCCTATAATTTTATTGCCAAATCTAGAGCCCTATTGACGTGAATATTTCTTCGCCAGTTGACATGTGGAGTTCGGTGGAGAACGGGTCGGAAGGACCGCGGGCGGCGCCGTGTTCCCGCGGGAAGCACTCGGCCACATTGCTCGGCGGCTACGTATATGTACTGGGAGGTCGCGGCGCCGGTGGCTCCGTCCCTCTGCGGGACTTCTGGAGGTACTGTTTAGGTAAGTTGCAATATCATTTAGGGAAATGTCGAATTTGGTTCCACTGAATTCAATTGCCAGATGTAATTTGCGATCCCATTAGTTTTATTAAAATTAAGTACCTGTATGACAAATTAATAATAAATGTGGTAGTTCATCTACGTATATTGCTTACCCTATGAACTCATTACAGAAATAGTAGCTAATCTTTATCTTTTATTTATTTATATATTACTTATATTTTATATTATTTACATTTCATATATCTCTTTAGTTTTATATTCCTTTATATTTATGTATGTATTACTTATTTTGTATTACATTATTAGTTGTTATTTTCTTTACCTATCCCAATAATGTAGTACCGCGTTCGTAATTCGCTGTTCATCCCAGGAGTTGACTGGTAGAGAACGCTACTAGCATTAAGTCTGTCTTTTGTATCATATTTTATTTTGGTCAATAAAGTTATTTAAATAATTATATTAATAGTCAAATCAAGCATTTTCACAAGCGTTCGCATATGTAATAGATTAGCTATTTCCACCAGCTTTGCCTGCGTAAATCGTACACATACATAGTATCCTATATGCTAAGTTCAGTTTTACAAATCTCATTCAAACCCATTGAGTAGTTTTTGCGTGATAAAGTAACTAGATGTTTTTTTATACAACTTAGAATGGCAAACAAGCTGACGGCCCACCTGATGGAAAGTGGTAACCGTCGCCTATAGACATGAGCAGTACCATAGACATAACAGAGTAACTAGATAGATAGATATATAATTTATTTGCATAACTTACAGCACACAAATAACAACAGATATAGAGAGACATACACAGTAAAAAGAAGTAAAAGAATGCATATGCAAAAAAAAAGGAAAAAAATAAAATAAACCATTTTTTTTCCTTTCATGCGTATGCCATAATAACACAAAACTAACATCCATCCGTCCATCCGTCTATCCATCGTTTCAAACTTTTATAACATAAAAAATCAAATAGATAATATCACGCGCCGTCAAGGAAATAATACTCTCTCTATTCAAAAGGGGTTCCCTTGAGAATACCATAGTCTTGTAATATTTTTTTTTCTCTTAAATCCTTATAATATAATAAGGTATTCATTTATTTATTTATTCAACTTAGAATGACAAACAAGCTGACGGCCCACCTGATGGAAAGTGGTAACCTAAAAACCTGTTCAAAATTAACCTTTTTATATATTGACAATTGTAGTTTTTTAAAAAAAAGAATATTTATAAACAATTGAAAAAAAAACAAAAAATACATATATAATACTTCAAGTCAACAGACGGCAATTTTATTTACAATTAATATAATATAAATAATAACAAGAACCAGCATATTTTATAAACATAAAAAGTAGTCCTTCGAGCCGGATGATGTTATTTTGTGTAACGGATGTGCACACGCACTGGACCTGGCTATAACAGTGCTTGCTGAACCAGGACAAAACCTAAAATAATTTTATTGAAAACATGAACATAACAACATACAGCCGCAACTCACAATTTGATACATGCTCTGGATCTACAAAGTTCTATATGTACAGTACTGCAATGACTTTAGATACTTTTCATGTAACCAAGGCTGTCCTCACATATTACTCCTCTCACGTTGGATATGACTGCTATATGTTCGTGACACCGAATTCCATGCATCTGTTAGAAGAAAAGGCAGTTTATTATTTATAATATTTAATATATATATAAAATAATATGTGGGGTACTACGTAATACTAACTTTAAATATATGTATATAATATTCTTTGCCATATAAAGGTTGTAAGTCTCTTGGTAATAAATAGAAATAAAGCACAAGTTCACTTAGTTCATTTAGTCTAGATCATATTAAATCATATATTTACTTATTTGATCTTGTATTTGATATATAACAAATAATATAACATAAATACCCAACTTCTGTTAGTCCATTGACACTTATTTAAATATAGCTTCTTTAGGACTTCCATTAACAATAATTGTGATATATTTTATATAATGACCACGTGGTTCACTATACTTGTTCACTCTCGATACGTCAGGGAGCTCCGCTCTGTTCAACGGTTGAACAAGAAGTGTCTCCCCACCCAAATAACAATCTTTTATATCTACAGGGCGGAATTCGAGTGAACAAGTCAGTGAGACCGCGTGTTCTTACAATTTCATTACTTTTTATTTAAGTATCATGATAATAAATAATTATAAAATAAATTAAAATATAAATAAAAATGGGTAAAAAAACTTTTAAGTTAAACGGTTTTATTTTATGTGCACTGAAAACTACAAAATAAATAAATAGTTACTTACCTATCAACCTACGTAGGTGATCTCGGTCATTAATATCTCTGATGGTAGTGGTTGTCATAACATGAACCATGTCAGCGGCCGAAAGGCAGTTCATGAGAGAACACTAATACCAGGGTTTGCTTGGTAGGTAAACTAAGCAGCCCACACTATAACAAGTAGGTATTTTGACCTTCTAGTTCAGAAATATTTTAGTACTAGGCAGAATAGCTTTTAGGCATATTAGACTAAAATAAAAACGTGGGGCCCATTAACTATTTCTGTATTATTTTATATTATACTAAGTGTGGATTGCATCGACTTATTATAATCGTCATCATCATCATCCTAGCGGTTTATCCCGGTCGCATCCGAAACCTCATAGCTCCGGAGTCCAGGGTCCGCTGAATCGACTTACTATAATCGTAACTGGAGGTTTTGACCATCAATAACCAGCCGTTACGGCTTCACCAGCGAACGCCGAGCTCATGATCTACCAAAGTATAAGATATGCTCTGCTATAGGTATGATTTCAGAGGGGCCTCACGTTTTTATTTTAGTCTAATATGCCTAAAAGCTATTCTGCCTAGTACTAAAATATTTCTGACCTAGAAGGTCAAAATACCTACTTGTTATAGTGTGGGCTGCTTAGTTTACCTACCAAGCAAACCCTGGTATTAGTGTTCTCTCATGAACTGCCTTTCGGCCGCTGACATGGTTCATGTTATGACAACCACTACCATCAGAGATATTAATGACCGAGATCACCTACGTAGGTTGATAGGTAAGTAACTATTTATTTATTTTGTAGTTTTCAGTGCACATAAAATAAAACCGTTTAACTTAAAAGTTTTTTTACCGATTTTTATTTTCTTGTTTTTAGTATTTAGTGAAATTGTTTACCTGTTTGTCTAGTGTCTGAGTGTCTAGTGTCTGAGTGTCTGAGTGTCTGAGTGTCTAGTGTCGAGTGTCTGAGTGTCTAGTGTCTGAGTGTCTGAGTGTCTAGTGTCGAGTGTCTGAGTGTCTAGTGTCGAGTGTCTAGTGTCTAGTGTCTAGTGTCTAGTGTCGAGTGTCTAGTGTCTAGTGTCTGAGTGTCTGAGTGTCTAGTGTCGAGTGTCTGAGTGTCTGTCTAGTGTCTGAGTGTCTGAGTGTCAGAGTGTCTCGTGTCAAGTGTCTGAGTGTCAAGTGTCTGAGTGTCTAGTGTCTGAGTGTCTTGTATCCGAGTGTCTAGTGTCTGAGTGTCTAGTGTCTGAGTGTCTTGTGTCTAAGTGTCGAGTGTCAGAGTGTCTGTCGTGTCTGTCGGTGTCTGTCGAGTGTCAAGTGTCTGAGAGTCTAGTGTCTGAGTGTCTTGTCGATCCGAGTGTCTAGTGTCGAGTTTCGAGTGTCTAGTGTCTGAGTGTCAAGTGTCGAGTGTCTAGTGTCTGAGTGTTGAGTGTCGGAGTGTCTAGTGTTTAGTGTCTGAGTGTCGAGTATCGAGTGTCGAGTGTCGAGTGTCGAGTGTCGAGTGTCGAGTGTCGAGTGTCGAGTGTCGAGTGTTGAGTGTCAGTGTCGAGTGTCGAGTGTCGAGTGTCGAGTGTCGAGTATCTGAGTGTCTAGTGTCTGGTGTTTAGTGTCTGAGTGTCGAGTGTCTAGTGTCTGAGTTTCTAGTGTCAGAGTATCTAGTGTCGAGTGTCTGAGTGTCTAGTGTCTAGTGTTTAGTAACTGAGTGTCGAGTGTCGAGTGTCGAGTGTCTAGTGTCTGAGTGTCGAGTGTCTGAGTGTCTAGTGTCTAGTGTCTAGTGTTTAATGTCTGAGTGTCGAGTATCGAGTGTCGAGTGTCGTCGAGTGTCGATTATCTGAGTGTCTAGTGTCTGGTCTAGTTTAGTGTCTGAGTGTCGAGTGTCTGAGTGTCTTGTATCCGAGTGTCCAGTGTCTGAGTGTCTAGTGTCTAGGTGTCTAGTGTTTAGTAACTGAGTGTCTTGTATCCGAGTGTCTAGTGTCTGTGTGTTTTGCTGTATTTTTGCTGTAGGGTCTGTGTGTCTGAGTGTCTAGTGTCTGAGGGTCTAGCGTCTGAGTGTCTAGTGTCCGAGTGTCTAGTGTCCGAGTGTCTAGTGTCTGGGTGTCTCAGTGTAGTCCTATTATTTGATACCCATATTGTGGTGGTTGTGGAAAAATATGTACCTAGTCCGCCATATTGGAACGGCGTCCATCTTGAATTTTAAATTTTGACATAATCGTCGTATTTTACTAGTGTAGCCCTTTCATTTGATACCCATATTGCGGGGGTTAAGGAAAAATATGTAATCCGCCATTTTGTATCGGCGGCCATCTTAGATTTATAATATTATTGATTTTATTATATTGTATTGTCATCTAAATTAAATGTGTGTACCAAATTTCAGATCAATCTGACAACGGGAAGGTGCTTAAATTCCAATTTCTAATTTTGACCCAAATAAATAAATACCGTACAGGTCGAGCTAAATAAAACCGTTTAATTAGTGTTCTATATATATTACAAGAATAATTTATTACCAAATTTGGTATAATAACAATTTTAACGTTATATTATATTTAAAGTAGTTAAACTGATTTTTATTAATAAATGTAGGTACACATTTTAACACAAGATGTTTAATTAAATTAATATAATTTAAAATAAATATCTAACACGTCCATATATAGGGGGAAAGGGATTGTTAGTAATGGAGACTGAGAATCCCATTGCTAGCAATATACCCAACCAGGTCGACGCTGTTCTCCCTGGAAACTATCATGGTTAATTCCTGATGAATTCATCATGATGGGCTAACTGGCCTGTTTTCATTCTCATCGATCACCCTTCACTTGTGCTCCGCCAGCGTATCCCATTAACGCAGGCGGGGTTACCATACCATTTTCATCCATAAAAAAGAAATGAATATACATATATAGAGATGATGATTCAAAAAACGTGCCACAATAATAATTTAAACAGATCTGTGTATCGTGTCCGCCGCGAGATATGCACTCCACACATTCAGCATTCCTTTAACGAGCATTCACGGCTCGCTCGGCTGTCTCGCTGTAATTAGGTCGAGCGTATGCTGACACAAGTGCCTTTATTACTGGTCCATTAGCATTTTATCGTGTAAAGAGTCGACAGTCTTCCATATCGTACCTACTGTATTATGTTAGCTTTCTGTACCTGCATTCAAAATTCTGCATGGATCGTCGTCCATTTTGAATATTAATTCAAAGTATGACGTGATATGAAGTGAAATAACTGTGTAGGAACACATAATTATTGTTTATACTGCTGTAGTGACAAACAAGCACACGACCCGTCTGACAATACAACAACTCTGGGAACGTCATAAGCGCATTGCACCATACTATAATACCATAGTTCCAGCCCCATTGCACTATACCCAATACGGCAATAATATGGCAATATACCCTGTCAGATCGACCTCCACGCGGTTTCTCCTGAAATCCATCTTTGTTAATTCTTTATAAATTCCTCCTCACCTCTCATGTCTCACTGGTACCTCGCCAGCGTACACCGACAAAGCAGACGGAGTTATCATTCCATTATCACCTATTAAAAAAACTTTAGTTCCGTTAATTTCGTTAGTAGAATAAGAACACGTGAAGTTATTATAGTATCACTAGTTCTCTTAAGAGATGAAAGATGAAGATGAAAGGAGAAATATGATACATGAGGTAGAAGTGAAGATAGTAAGCCTAATGTGAATAATTCACCAGCTAACCATGACAGTTTCCAAGAAGAAGTGCAAGGAGGTAACCTGACCTTCCTCCCTGATCAACCCTAGTTCATTCTGCAATTTCCAGGGTAGTGTTTAAAGGCAACGACTACCACTTTCAATAAGATCGACCGTCAATTACATCGGGCATAATAAAAATCTTAAAACTTTTCCAGCAAGCGGTGTATGGGAGCGTATAGAGGCGCGCGGAGAGGCCCCGCCGGCTCTGCAGGAGCACAGTGCCAGCGCGCACGGCCAGCGACTGTATGTGTTTGGTGGAGAAGCAGGTGCCTTGTCCAGCGAGACACCGCTCTGGATATATGATACGGAGGTTAATAATTTTTTTCCAAAATTTTACCGAATTTATCATGGAAAGTACTCTGAGGAATTATTCGGATTGATACCTGCTGCGGATTTTCACCATTGTACAATCCGCCACAAACTAAAGTTCCATCCCAGCCATCTGAATGAGTAGCGGTCTTCCAACATGCGTTTTTAAGGCACTTTCATCCACGCACAATCACTTTCTAGAATACACTTCCAGCGACAATATTTCCGAACCGATACGACATCATAACCTTCAAGAAAAGAGCATATCCCTTTTTAAAAGGCCGGCAGCACCTGCAGTGCCTCTGGTGTTGCGGGTGATCATTGGCGGTGGTAGTCACTTACCATCAGGTGAGCCGATTGCTCGTTTATTCCCTATGTTATAAAAAAATTAAAGAACAAATCACACTCCAAGTGGACATCTGAGAAAGACCACTTAAAAAGATAACTCTGCTACCAATTCGCTTGTTCAACGTGGTAATATAAGTTGGTTGATATTCTTCTCTGAAGAAGAGGAGTCCTTCCCCTTGCAATACGACGTCCTTTTGCTAAAATGTTGTAAAAATCAACTTAAAATATAACTTATTCATGTATTCACGGGCACTAAATGATACAGACCACCATACGACCGCCATCAGGGCACGAATCTCTCCATAAGGGCAGGATATTAGTTTACTATTTCACGCTGGCCCACGGTTTAAGTCTGTAAAGATTTTTCCATCTTTGACATTAGAATCTAATTAAGCTTAGTTAGTTTCTTTGCTTGCCTTCTATGACATTCTATAGTTGAAATGTAGTGGTAACATTTAAGATTTTTAGTCACCACACATAGAAAAAACACACGATAGAACTTCAAAAATTATTACAACTGACAGTCTTTCTATGTTTTATAATCCCTACAGTATACCTTAATTTTTTCATAACATCTTGTTCCAGATTCGAGTATGGCGCAAGCTGGCAGGCCAGCCGACGTACACGACAACACTGCGACGACGCGGCTCGAAGGACGCGCGCGGCGCGTGCGCTGGCCCCCGCGGCCGCCGCGGCCACTCGGCCCACACGCTCAAGGACTGCCTGCTTATATACGGGGGGTACAAAGACTTGAGAGGGTCTACAAATGAGCTCTGGGCTTTTCATTACGGTAAGGATTTCACATAAATTTATATGAAATTTTGTCATTAGATTTAGTTAGGTTAGCATTAGTGTTTTGTTTTACTTAATTCTATATTTACCGCACACTGTATCACTTTAACTATGTTTTGTTTGCGATCATGACCATCATCAGCATTTCTTTGTCCAGTGCTGATTATAGTCCTACCCATCCATCGTGGAGGTGGTTTACCTTTCTAATCTCAGTGAAATCACCTCCGAATATTCGGGACCTGAGATGCATTTAAACAGTTCACACACTGACTGCGACGCTCTCCACGCACTTACCTCTGTGACAGAGGATGGGAATCGCGATGGAGCGCGATCAGGGTGTGAAGTGTTCTAAGGTTATATCCCCATTTTTTCTTGAAAATGCAAATTGAAGTAATGTTGAGTGTTGCGTGCGTGCGTGCGTGCGTGCGTGCGTGCGTGTGCAGAGTCGGAGTCGTGGCAGGCGGTGCGCACGGCGGGCGCGGGCCCGGCGCGGCACCGCCACGCGGCCGCGCTGCACCGCGCGCGCCTCTACGTGCACGGCGGACAGTGCGACCTGCGCGACTGCGCCGACCTCTGGCACTACGACACCAGTAACCTCCTCGCACTTATACATATTTTGTTTTATACCACAGAGGTGGCATACAAGTATACAGCCCGTCTGATTATGATCTGACCTATTGCTAGCAATACACCCTATCAGGTCGACCTCCACACGATTCTTCCTGGAAACCATTATGATTAGTTGTAATGAAATTCGTCACAATGGGCTAATTGACCTGCTTTCATCGTAACCTATCATCCCTCACTGGTGCCCCACCAGCGTAAATGAAATAGTAGTCCCGACTGCCTACCTGCTTGGTATACGCTGTCAGGGCATCAGTGGATAGAAATACGTGAGGATGAACTTCTGGTCATTGAGCGTATTGTGATAAATTCATCAGTAACTAGCTACGATAGTTTTCAGAGGAACTACGTTACAGGCGAATCTTATAGAATATTTTGCTAGCAATGGAAGCAGTATTTTCCATTACTAACGATCTCTTCCTTCCTACTAATACCTATTCATTGACTCCTTGCAACTTACAAAAATCATTGCTAAATTTAGTAGAAATCGCGTCTAATTTGTGGACATGATTCTAAAAACTTTTATTCTTCTTGCGCTAATTTAAGCTCTTGTGAGCATCTATAGATTCTGTAATGTTTTCTCAATCACAGTATCCCGTGTGTGGACGCAAGTCCGCACTCCAGCCAAGTTGTCGCCGAGCGCGCGCAGCGGCCACGCGGGGCTGCGTGCCGGCGCTCACTTCTACATATTCGGCGGGGAGGCCAACGGCCACTCCACCAACGAGCTCTGGAGGTTTCATTTTGGTATGCTACTCTATCTTTTATAATAGAAGAATTACTAATCACGTAGATACATTGTTTGATATTGACTACTACATCGTTACATTTTGATACAGAATCGGAAACATGGGAGCGAATAGTCCAAAGCTTAAAGTGGCCCTCCCCGCGAGTGGACTGCAGCGCGCTGCTGGTGCCGTGGGCGCCGTCGCGCGCGGCGGACGCGGCGGGGCGCGGGCGCGGCGCGGCGCCGCCGGCGGCGGGCGGCGGGCTGCTGCGCGAGATCTCCAAGCTGTCCAGCGTGCACCTGCGGCGCGGCGCGCGCTGCTCGTACAGCGTGCTGGCGGCCGAGCGCGACTCCACCGAGAGCCTCGTGCGCCACGAGGCCGCGCTCGCCAAGTCGCACTCCGCCTACGCCATCGACGAGCGGCAGCCGGCCGACGGCCACGACGGGCCGCGCGAGGCCGACCCGCCCGACGGCCGCGGCGAGCTCGCGCGCGAGCCCGTCTCGGTGCCCGACTTCGTGGACGTGGTGCCGGCGCCGGCCGCGCCGCCCGCGCCCGCCGTCACCAAGCTCGTGTACCTGGACTCGGACGAGGAGGAGGAGGCGCGGCGGCGGCGCGCGGCGCGGCTGCCCAAGTCGGCGTCGGTGCGGTTCACGCGCGGCGCGGCCGGCGACGAGGACGAGGCGGAGCTGTCGACGTCGGACTACGCGAGCGCGGAGCGCGTGAACCGCGTGGCGGGGTTCAGCAACCCGCACTACCTGGGCCCGGACGTGCGCGCGCTGGGCGCGGCGCGGACGCCGGACTCGGGCGTGGGCGACGCGCTCGAGCTGCGCGCGCTGGCGCCGCGCCGGCCGGCCGCGCAGCTGCACGTGCTGCTGCTGGGCGGCCGCGAGCCGCCGCACCTCGCGCTGCTGCAGGCACCGCTCTCCATGTGGACCTACCGCCTGCTGTAGGCCGCCGCCCCTGCCGTCTTCTCGTCCACTCAGTAGGTTCTAGGCTAGTTCGTGAGCTTCTTTCGCGGTAGTGTAGCCGTCGATCGTAGAGTAGCTTGCGGCTCCGAGAATAATGATGTTACGTCCAGCGGAGTCTTCGATATACTTTCCAAAAAATTGTTATTGTCTAGATTTATAGAGCGAATGTGTATTGTTCAGCCCGACGGCGGCGAGCGAGCAGAGAGAATTCGTAAAGATGTTTCATAGGGTCGTCGCTCACTGGCCTGCGGCGACATTCTTTGAACGAGTAACAAATGCTACCTTCTTAAAAAAGAATAACTAATCTTTTAATACGCGTTACGTATTATAAAATACGAAAAGTACGTATAAAAGTTTTTTAAAAATTTTATTTTACAATTATTCAGGTAAATCAATTTTATCCCCTTCAAAAACATAATGCACTTGTGCCAACGCCGTTTCCACTGTGAGAAGGCTCCTTGAAAGTCCTCTGGTTGTAGGTTTCTCAGCTGCCCCGTCGTAGCTTTTTTTATCTCATTTATGTCCCCCAAATGCCGCCCCCGAAGTACCAATTTGGTTTTTGGGAACAAGAAGAAGTCACACGGGGCCAAATCCGGCGAATAGGGGGGGGGGTGTTCGGTCACCGTAATGGAATTTTTACTCAAAAACTCACGGACAACAAGAGAGGTGTGGGCAGGGGCATTGTCGTGGTGAAGAATCCAACGCCCCTCTCGCGCCAATTCTGGACGAACTCGTGCCACACGACTGTCTGACCGTTAAACGACGGTCCCCATTAACACAAGTTCGAATTCTTTCCACGTTTTCGTCGGAATGTGAAGTGGAAGGACGTCCTGAACGTGGGTCATCTTGAACGCTTTCTCGACTTGTGGACGGTTGTTCCTTCACAGCATCATCCCCATAAACTGTTCTGAGATCGGCAAAAATTTCACGGCCATTCTTGCCGAGTTTCGAGAGAAACTTGATTACGACGCGCTGCTCTTCAACGGAAGCGGGCTCCACGACGACCGACGCCGGTCGGTCGCCGGGCCGACGGGGTTTCGTTAAGAGGTAACTTCACAGATGGCGTGACAAGCCAGTTCGCACCGCACGGCGGTCAGACCAGAACTGAAGCATTGTTAGGGACATAAGGAAGGGGTCCTGCGCTTACCTGGCCTCCCCACTCCTCTTTCTCGCATTCCAGAACACTTTTATACGAACTTTCCGGACAGACCTCGTATAATTGTATTGCTGTGGTTCAGTGAGTGAAGATCCGTACCCCGAGTGAGAAAAAAAATTATGTATGAGAGTGGGGAGGGCTCGCAGCCCCCCAAGTGTGTGCGACGTGTCGTAGAAGTTTAACAGTTCTAACGTCCAGTTATTGCGAACCAGGCCCATGGTTCGTCGGGTACAACGATGTGCCAACTCCAGTATTTTGAAATTTAGTACCTCATTTCTAATGTTTTTTACTATTAACAATCTTGTCGTTATTTTGACGTGTTGAATGTTGTAATATACCTAAGTAAGTATTATTTATATTTAATTTCACGTTAATTAGTTAATTTATTGTTTGATGTTATGTTTCCATTAGTAGATATGAGTAAATATTGTGTCCCAAACTGTGACGAACCAGTGTAACGTGATCTCTTTATCTAATACTATGTATACTAGAATACTGTCCATGAATATACAATTTAGGTTAATTTTGACGTATAATAAACAGAGGAGATGCAAAAAAAAAATCAACTGCTGTTTCTATGCAACCAATCTGGTTGATAAAATAGAATGATTGATAAAAATGTAATATGCTCATATTTGGTATTTTCTCCACTAAAAAAGTACATAGAAATGTTTTAAATAGCCAAAAACCTATATTTGTGTAAAATAGTTCTAAGCAGGTAGCCTTTTTCTTTCTTGTGAAATGAATATTTTAAATTAACATACCTACCTACCTACAATATACAGAAACAGAAGGCCTACCATGAAATGTTTCCCGAAATTTCGGAGCCGAATCGAACACAAATTTGATGTTAAAATTACATAATGCATACCGTTTAAAATTATTAATTTCGTTTTAAAAATTTTCTTTTTTTTTTTATTAATAATTAATCCGAATTTTCGGATATAATTTCTTGTGTTTCCGTTCATACCTTTCCATACGGTTCCTACCGTAAAAGTCCAAAAGAACGATATTTTATCATTTTTAATATTTTTAAACAGTATATATACCGCTTAAAAATATTAAATCCTATTATTAATTCCTGTATTTTTAACATCAAATTTTTGTTTCGTTCGGCCACGAATTTCGGAAAACATTTCATGGTAGGCGCTCTACTTTAGATAAATAAATCATGGGTTGCATCATTGCAATATAAGTTTTATGCAAAAACGTATAACGGGAAATATTGTCTTCGGTCGACAAACACTTATCTTGTCTGTACAGGCTTCAAAACGTTCTGCTGATGGGCAAACACCTCTATTTAAATAAATATGCTCACGCCCAAACCACCACATTCATACAAACCAAAAAAATATGGCTACCATATTACTAACATGTGTGTTACAAGTTGACCTCCTGGTTTTTTTTGATGGGTGAAAATGGTATGGTTACCCCGCCTGCACTAACGGGATACGCTGGCGGAGCACCAGTGAAGGGTGATAGGTGAGAATGAAAACAGGCCAGTTAGCCCATCATTATGAATTCATCAGAAATTAACCATAATAGTTTCCAGAAGGAACCGCGAGGAGGTCGACCTTGTTGGGTATATTACTAGCAATGGGATTCTCAGTCTCCATTACTAACAATCCCTTTCCCCCGCCTCCTCGCGGTTCCCCCTGGAAACCATCGTTGCTGATCCATTGGTGAATTTGTCGCGATGGGATAACTGACCTGCTTCATCTTCACTTATCACACTTTCTTTTTTCAATGGATGGCAACGGAATAGTAACCCCGCCTGCGCTAACGGTATACGCTGGGGCACCAGTGAGGGGTGACAGGTGAGAATAAAAAGGCCGGCCAGTTAGCCCATTGTGATGAATACACCTGGAATTCAGCGCGATGGTTTCCAGAGGGGACCACGTGGAGGTCGACCTGATTGGGTACACTTATTTTATTGTCTGTTTATTATATTATACTAATTCAAATACTAAATTCCCAAGATATATGCTACAATTGGTGACCGGTTCCCAACGGTGGTGACTTACCCATCAGCAGACCCAAGAATAAGATTGTCATTTTACGTATACATATATCAATTAATCAAGAAAAATAAAGAAACGGTAATTTCCATCTTCATTTAATACTGTTGCGTGTAATTATGTTCTCTTACGTTGTAGATTATGTGCTTATTATGTTAGGGTACAGTCAGCTTCTTACATATTTATTGACATGGTGGGCAATCCTCTTGACAGGGGGGAAAGGGCATGTTAGCATTGGAGTTTGACAGCCCCATTGCTAGCAATATGCCTTATTAGGTCGATCTCCACGTGGTTCCCCCTGGAAACCATCGTGAACAATTCTTGTGGAATTCGTCACGATGGGCTAACTGACCTGCTTCATCCTCATCTATCATCATGCCCCGCCGGTGTATACCGATAGCGCGGGTGAGGTTACCATTCCATTATCTCTATTAAAAAAAATCCTGTTGACAGCACCGTTTTTTTTTTACACAACGAAGAGGCAAACAAGCATACAGCCCGTCTGATGGTAACTGCATGGATGGCAACGGTTACTGTAGCCTAAAAAACCTTAATAGACTCTTTTTGAAAAACCCCATACTTAACGTTGTGTTCTTGAAATGAAGATGAGGATCTAAATCCGACGATGTGCAATCGATGGGGATTGCTCGCATGTTTTTTTTTTTCTTTTTTTAAATACTGATAATGGAATGGTAACCCCGCCTGCGCTATCAGTATACACCGGCAGGTCACCAGAGGGGGATGATAGGTGTGAATGAAGCAGGTCAGTTAGTCCACCGTGACGAATCTAATAATAAATCAATCATGATGGTTTCCAGGGGGCACCACGAGAAGGTCGACCTGACAGGGTATATTGCTAGCAATGGGGCTAATCCCTGTTACTAACAATTCCTTCTCCCCCCGTTGCTCGCGTGTTAGCCGTGATTAATTTTGTCATGATTGAAGTAGCAAATCAACCGGGGGGAAAGGGATTGTTAGTAATGGAGACTGACAATCCCATTGCTAGCAATATACCCAACCAGGTTGACCTCCTCGAGGTTCTCCCTGGAAACTATCATGGTCAATTCCTGATGAATTCATCATGATGGGCTAACTGGCCTGTTTTCATTCTCATCTATCACCCTTCACTGGTGCTCCGCCAGCGTATCCCGTTAGTGCAGGCGGGGTTACCATACCATTTTCACCCATCAAAAAAAAAAATATATAATTAACCATACTTATGATACATATATATGAAGCTGACTGCATCTATACACAACTACAGACTGTTCCGTCGTTCGTGTGGTATCCATGGCCACTTTTGTGACAATTTTACGGTTGATGTAGCGACCGGGAACGGTCGATTCGAAATGTTAATAAATGTAGGTACGTCCATATTTACGCTTGTTTGATTTGCACTCTTCCCAATAAGGCCTTATGCAGATAAGGAACTTGTTCGAGAAAACTACACTAGATAGATAGATAGATAGATAAACACTTTATTTGAGCCATTTATGACACACGTAAATTAACAAATGAGTTTATACAATCAGATTATTTACATTTTTTTCAAATATAAAACAAAAGATAAAGTATGGAAATATGTTTTCACCAAGTGTGTCGCAATGACCCAAATACGCTACAGCTCAGTGATTGTTTTACCTAAAAACAAAGCACTGATTTTCAGCTGCAGCCTGAAGTGAGGCTACACGGACGCGTACAACAAACCCAGTGTAACCTGTGTAACCAATTTAAAAGCCAAAGATAAAATTGTATTATATAGATACATACTTACATAAATGATGCATAAATAATATATTCGATTAATTAATTAAACATTATTAGATCGATCCTGCCTGGGACTCGTCCTGCAAAAATGAGGCATTTTGTCCGTAATCGAAACGTACCTCGTCTACGAAGGCCATTAACACACAAAAAGTACTGTAATATTAGCTCCTTATCTGCGAAAGCCCTGAAGTTTCTCCAGGTAACCAAATTATCTATTGAGGGTTTATGCCACACCTTCCCTCCAAAATACCTCAAACTTTGAAGACGAAGGTCTTTAACCAATAAATATCGCCAGTGATAACCTATGGAACCGCAACCGGTGTTGTGGGTGATCATGGGCGGGGGTAGTCACTTACCATCAGGTGAGACACATGCTCGTTTGCCCCGTGTGTTCTAAAAAAAGCCACGGTCCTATCCTATATCCTTAGCCTACTTATTATAGCCTTTAAACCATAACTTCAAGTTACCCATCAAGCTATGGAGATGGTTAAGCTCAAAGTTTCTTTACGTGATATAATCCGAAATGAGGAAATCTAGAGAAGAACCAGTGACCAACGTATACCGAAGGATAAGCAAGCTGTAGTGGATATTAGCTGGTCACATAGCTCGAAGAACCGGAAACCGATGAGAAAGAAAGTTTCTTGAGGGGCAAATGCAGTATAGAATGCCACAACCCCTTACTAGATGGAGTGAGGATCTCAAATGCATTACAGGAAATCAGTGGACGCAGGTGGCTCGGGACTGTTTCTTATAGCAATATTTGAGGGAGGCCTATGTTCAATAGTAGATAGATAACGGCTGATATGATGATGATGCCATACAATTTCGTCTGCTTGGGTACCTCTATCCCATTCGTATTTCTACCGTAAAGTAGTTGTATTTGCATGGCTGTTTTTCGGTTTGAAGGGTGGGATATGGCCATGAATTTACAGGCTATAAAAAAATAACACCGGAATCCTCAGGAATAGCAACGTATGGGGGGTACCATGGGCGAAACAATACGGCGACGGTTACCACTTTCCATCAGGTGAGCCGTCAGCTTGTTTGCCATTCTAAGTTGCAAATAGCCTTTATATTGCTGGCTGAGAATGATAGTAGAGGTTTTAATCAATTGATTGATTACAATTACATTTGTAGTAAAAATTAACCTATTATGTTTCACCTCTGTGAATGTTGAGTACAACTATAATTGGACTGCAGACTTATAATGCTACTGTTGTATTCTATTGTTAAAAGTTTTGTTTGTAATCTGTTGTTGTAACACAAAAATAAATAAATAAATATATATATATATATATATATATATATATATATATATATATATATATATATATATATATATATATATATATATATATATATATAAATGCTCAATGTCATTCATTTTCCAATATTGAAAACGCGTTTACATTTACCATAAGACAACAACGACCAATTTGACCCGCTACATTTCATAAGATATTCAAAATATGTGTACCATTAAATGAAACTTGTATACTTTTCAATACCGTATGGTACTTTAATCATTAAACAATACAATTACTAAATTATTATGTCGAAAATAATCTTATAGATAGGTATGGAGAATTAATACATTATACACTTATGTAAATAATCATAGACGAAATATAATGGACCTTATATTATATACTGCAATCATAATATTACTCTATATTGGATAATTATAAATAAAAATAAAAACATTACGTAGTCATTGTTAACTTAAGCAAAATGTACAAGTGTGTATGTATTGTCATACAGGACAAGACAACAGTACAAACTGTGATTGTAGAATAGTCTTCTTTATAATATAAATAGGGTTACCGACATAAAAAAATAACAACAACCATGTGTTATTGTTTCCTTCGTAAAGTGTCAAAGTTCAAATCTAAAATCTATTTTAGCATCCGAATGATTCGTCTCTCTAGCAAGTTCTCGATGTAAGTAGAGTGACCAAACCCTTCTCAATGTGTACAGTCATGCTTAGACAATATTACAAATACATATGGAAATGTGATCACACCAGATTATTGCTAATATTGCTACACTTAATCTACCTTATTACAAAACGCAAAATAAAGATGTAATAAACCACAGACTAAATCGATCCCTATTACAAAACGAAGTTTATCAATGAACCGTAGACGATCTAAAGATAAACCTCCAAAATACTTAGTCCTACAGTGGTTTAAGACCAAATATTCATTTTTGAGGTTATGATCACTCTTGTAATAAGACGAGAAATTATTATTTTTATATTCTTTCGTATTTAAAATATTATCCATAGATAGATAGATAGATACTCTTTATTGTTTCCTCCAAAAGATTACAATAGTAAACTTATTATATAAATAATTACAAGAAATAATCACAATGAGACAACAATGGGCGACCTTATCGCTAAAAGCGATCTCTCCCAGACAACCTTTGGATGAAGAGGAGTAATTACAAACAGTTTTTTTTAAGATTTTTATCTAATTTATAAGTTCTGACTTATTAATTAGTTTGTGTAATAATTTTATAAAAAAAAAAAATCGAACTTACATTCCGTTTCATGATACAACTGCTACGAAATAGCGATAAATAGCAATTGCAAAAAATATGTATTAAAATGTCAAAATATGTCAGAACTACTTAAATAGTAATGACGAGAAATTAAATATTATATACAAAACGTATTTCAATTTTATAAACATTGTTTTAAAGTAATAAATTTAAAAAAAAAAACAGTTTTCTGATGAAACGAAACGCACAAATAATTGATGCCCGACACGAATGAATGATTACTGTATACAATCTGTGGAAACATCACATCCACGATTTAAATATGGAATTAAGTATTTCTCTGTTACCTCAGCTGTTGTAATAAAGGCAAATTTACTCTACATATTATCTTTAGGTTTGGTATAAACCTCGACGTATTAAGTCCAAGTATTAACGAATTTTTTGTAGAAGACTGAACATACTCTCTAGTCAAGTGGCAAGCGAATTCGTCGATGGAATCGACATCGCTAGCGAGTCCGTAAGTTGGAATGAAACATACGGCGTTGCTATCTCATTCTATCTCACGGACTCGCTAGCGATGTCGAGTCCATCGTCGAGTTACCTTGCCACTTGTCTAGAGAGACAGGTCACAAAACTCCTCCAGAATTAATAAGAGCACAGCCCACTCATTTGTACTGTACGTATAAATCCTCTCATCTGTATATATAAAATTGGATGATTTGTATGTAATTTGTAAATTAATGATAAATTACAACAATGTAAACAGCAAGACGGTATTCCCTATTATATATAGTTATACAAATTATCATGATGTTACTGTTCAATGATTTAAAGTGGACATTTCTTCCATGAAAAAAATACATAATAATGTACCAAATTTTACGGTGACCATCATAATTTAAATTGCCAAACTAATATTCAATTTTATAAATACAGATTGTGATCGATTGATGTAGAATGTTCCGGAGGTCGATTCTTGCGTACCGTCCCAGCCGAACAAATACAAGGCTAACAAGGCAAGTATTAATGTCCGGAACTATGGTCACTGGTATGGTAAAAGGAAGGATAAGACAGATATTAGCGTGCAATCGGCAACCCTAGCGGTGCGAGGGCCGGTGCAGGCCTACTGCGGCGGCGGCGGCGCGGCGACGGGCGTGTTGGCGGTGGGCGCGTCGTCGAACTTGACGTTGAACAGCGCCTGGCACGCCGCCCGCGCCGCCGCCTTGCGCGCCTCCTTCTTGTTCGACGCTGCAATTAAACAAAATATTTGTTGTCGATTACCCAGTGATTTGAATTTCAGCAAAAGCACACCTAGTTCAATAAAATGTCTCTAATAATCTTCCTTTTTAAATTATATAGACAGAGTGTCTTCATACAAATGCTACGAGAGAAGCGGCTCAACTTTTTCATACAATTTTGCGTGATAAATAGTTACGAGTGATTCCTTTATAACTTCTATATTTATTTTATTATAAAACAAAATAAATATAGAAGTGTACGTCTTTTTAATGCGTAGAAACTCTTTTTATTTATTAAATAACTAAATACATAACACGTTAATAGTACATTACTGCAGCAGCCACCAACTGCGGCATTGATGGACGAATGTGCAAATGTTGGCCGAGGCGCAGCCGAGGCACACATACGTGAGTCCATCAATGCCTAGTTGTGGCCAAGGCTTGTATAGTATTTTTCTCAAACAATGCGCGGAAATCAAAAACACAATTTTACTTTTTAAGTTCAATGACGAATAACGAACAATAATAATTTTATAACGTACCTTTAATAATAGCCATAATGTACCTTTTTTTTTTCAATAAACAGCTTTCAATTTGCAAGCCAGTTCGAAATTTAAATAAAATCTTTTATTAGTGTACCTCCTTGGTAGCCATGCTTCGAAGTAAAAGGTCATTCCATTTTTAAATTACAGGACAGATATGAGTTTATATAGTAATTTATTTGGCCGCAAAACACGACAGATATGGATTTTCATACAACTTTTGCCGGCCGCTGCCCGCATGTATCTGACCAGTACGGCAATTTTGATTTATCTAAAAGAAGATTGTCAAAATAATGCTAACATTTCCAAGCATGTTTGAGAAAAATACATTGCGTGCGTAAGTATATAGAAAATTGATAAAACAACGGAGTCAGTTTTTTGACGAAAAGTTGAAAAACTTTGACGTTCGATGCTCTATCTATATAATCTAAGTGTTCCTTTTGTAGAAAGGGATTTGTTGTTCTGGCAATCTTGTATTCGCATATAGGGTCAGCTAAGCCGTTGCACGTCGACCCAACAGGATCTTCTGTTCTCCCCCTGCTTTATACCATCATTTGTTAGATCCTACATGTTACCTAACTATATCCCGCGGTTTAATATATCTCTAGTCCGTCAATAGTGGCATGTATGTATATATTGCCTACCTTTGCCGACGTAGGTGGCGCCGTCGATGTCGACGCCGAGCGTGAAGAGCATGTTCTGCGGGCGGTCGCCCTCGACGGCGAGCTCGCGGTACTCGAGATGCGGCCGCATGTAGGTGAGCAGCATGCACGGGTGCATGGCGGCGGCGTTCAGCGGCAGCACCTTCGGCGGCTTCACCGCCGCCGCCGCCCCCGCCGCGCGCGACGCTTCCGTTTCCGGCTCGGGCTCCGACACCTACCACAGCCACCTCGTCATCATCATACGTATATACCAGACCAAACGACAAATTATATGTACCAAAGTGCAGGTTAGATTTATATAAAAGAAACGCGTACTGTATGGCTATTAAAGTTTACAACCATCTACCAAATAACATTAGAGAAGTATAGCTATATATAGTATAGTATAAGTATAAGTATAGTATATATAGTATATATACAGTGTTTAAACATTTAAACTTAAAAATTGGCTGTTATGTAATGGGTTTTATACCATTAATGAATATTTCGCTAAATACAAATGTAATTCACTACGTACACTAGAGATACCATTGATGCTTCTGTTCTCGTACACTAATTAATTTTATTAATTTGGACAACTATTGTACAGGCTTTTATTTTCCGTTTACTGTAATAAATATATATATATATATATATATATATATATATATATATATATATATATATATATATATATATATATATATATATATATATATATATATATATATATATATATATATATATATATATATATATATATATATAAATTTCCTATTATTAGTTATTTACACGCCGACATAGAGGCAGAACGTACACGGGAAATATAAACCCCTATCGTCTAAAATTACCTGCATTCCAGCAAAATAAACTCATTACATTATTTCATCATGGGACGCTGCTGCCCATCCCTCACCATCCCTTAGTCGCCTCTTACGACATCCACGGATAAGGAAGAAGTGGACAATTGTATTGCGAGATCACATGGTGTAATAAATATAATGCATGGCACATATTGACTGACCGAAATGGAGGGCGGGCGCAGCTGCGGCACCTTGTGTCCCGCGTACTCCCACTCGAGGAACAGCTTGTGCAGCGCGAACGACGCGATCTGGATCATCGGCAGCGTCTCCTCCTCGTCGCCGTTCTGGGAGCCTGCGCACGCGCACGCGCCTCACATTACGCACCACAACAATATATATATGCATATAGTCTAGAGGCCCATTAGTGGATACGGAGGTATAAACATTAATCCCCAGGCTACCACTTTAATGTAGCAGTCTTAGATTATATATATATATATAGAGTGACTCCATAGAAATGCTTCGAAAAAAGCAACTTAACTTCATACAATTTTGCGTGATTAATAGTTATGAGTGATTTCTTTACAATTTCTATATTTATTTTTACACTTTTTTATTGCGAAAAAACTTATTTTATTTCCCAAAACAATTAAGTATAGATATGTCAAGGTAAATTGTGTACGCAAGTATAAGTATGTACAAAACACTAATCAAAAAACGAGTCATCTAATTTGACAATTAGTTGACAAAAAGTTGACCTATTTTTGAAGCTGCTACCTTATATAGATAGAGCATTGAGCCTCAAAAATATTCTATTATCTAAGTTAATTTGTACACAAGTTGTTGCGGCCAATAATTTAAATCATTCTCCGTCGTTATCCCAATTATTTGTAGTTTGTGTAATATAATTTTATTCATCTATATTTCTTCTGTTATAAAGATAAAAGATTTAAATTTTTTTTGTATGTTTATTTGTTTGTAATAGTTAAACTGTAAAACTACTAAACCAATTTTAAAAATTCTTTCGCTTATAGAAAGCTACATTATAATTGAATAACATACGACTTACATTATATTAAAAAAAAAATAGAGATCTCTAAAAATATTACAAGAATATATCAAAAATTTGTTGATATGAAATACTAATTTATCCTTCAATCCATTTCCCCATACGAAGTACGGAGGAGGGATTGTCAATAATGCAGAATACCAATCCCATTGCTAGCAATATACTCCTATCGGGTCGACCTCCCCGCAGCCCCTTCTGGAAAGCATCATGGTAAATTCCATGTGTATTCATCACGATGGAATAACTGACCTGCTTTTTCATTCTTCGTATATAGATAGCGAGGGGTGGTTAATATTCCATTAATAACAATAATAATAAAGCCTCCTTAATCTCATATTCAACAAGTCTTAAACTGTATTAATTACATTATGGTGAGTACTAAAAATATTAATACCTATGTGTTATGTAGTATTGTAAATATGACCCTCATATTGGGTATTGCCCTCGCCTTGGGAAATTTTAAATAAATTTAAATATAGTATAAATATTGTATATGCATATTTGATAGAATAAACACAACATGGAAGAAATATTGGGCTCAAAAAGAAATCCTTAAAAGGAACTACAGTCTCAACTTAAAAAAAGATAATTATGGATTCCTGCATCCTGCCAAGCCTGACATATGCATGCCAAACATGGACCTATACTGAAAAAATAAAGCACAAAATCCTATCATGTCAGCATGCGATGGAAAGAAGTATCTTAAAGTTAAGAAAAATACAGAAAATAAGAAACACTGATATTAGGAAGAAAACCAAAATAACAGATGCTCTTCAGTATAGTATGAAACAGAAGTGGAGATGGACAGGTCATATAGTGAGGTACAAAGATAAAAGGTGGACTCTCCAAACAACAAAATGGCGAGGTGCAGCAGGAAAAAGAAATGTTGGAAGGCAAAGAAAGAGATGGGCAGATGACATAATAAAGACAGCAGGAAAAAACTGGACAAGTATTGCTATAGATAAGGAGAAGTGGAAAAAGATGGAGGAGGTTTTTTTACCCTTGGGGACCACTGAAGTGGATAGAAAGCTATAATAATAATAATAATGCATATTTGTCCAAATAAAAAAAAAAATAAACTAATTATAAATATGGCCAGTACTAACCATTACCTTCACTGTTAGTGTCGTTGCACGCTTTTGCCAAGCGTTTGATGATGAGGTCCCTGATCGCCTGCTCGGCGGCCGCGTTGCGGGCCATCATCTTGTTCTCGCCTGTGGATCACCACACAAACGACATTTTAAACGGATTCAGTCACTAAATTGTTGATTTATATTAATAAATTATTTCCAACTCACCATAACCCTTGTAAGTCTGCCCTTCCAGTGTCAAGTCAGCACAGAAATTTTGTTTGTTTTGTGATTTAAAGTATGGATTGTTGTCTGCTGGCTCCACTTTAAATTGCTAAAAGATAGAAGCAAAAATAACAAATTTATTACTTTATTTATTTAACTCTCTATTGCACCATTAGTAAAGAATATACAAACATATTAAACATATTTCAACAGTAACACTAAACAAGAAACGCAATAGCGAATCATCTGGACAAGTGGCGGTCTTCCACCGTGCGTTTCTTCCACGCACAACCTTTCTTTGGAATCAACTTCCAGCAGCAGTATTTCCGAACCGATACGACAACATAACCTTCAAGAAAAGAGTATATTCCTTTTTAAAAGGCCGGCAGCACATTTGCAATTCCGCTGGTGTTGTGGGTGATCATGGGCGGCGGTAGTCACTTACCATCAGGTGAGCCGCGTGCTCCTTTGCCCCCTGTGTTGTAGAAAAAAACAAAGATATATTGTAACCACAAACATCATTAATGACGAGATATTTGATAGATAAATTACTTGGAAAAGATCCTAATTAAGGTCGTGAAATCATGTCACTTGAATGCCTAGCCTTTCAACAATTTTTATTTGTGAAAGTTTTGCTTCCCAAATAATATAGTTTCAGGAAAAAAATCAACTTCAATTGTGGCAAAACTAAAAAAAATATTTTGATTTAAAAACTAAACTACTGAACTGAACAGAGGGAGACTTTAGTCGATTGCTTGGGTACCTCTGTCCCATTCGTGTTTCAACCGTAAAGCAGTTGTGTTTGCATGGCTGTGTTTCGGTTTGAAGGCGTGAATTTACAGGGTACAGAGGAATAACACCTGTGTCCTCAGGAATAGCAACACATGGGGGTATCATGGGCGAAACAGTATACTCTGTTATGTCCATGGTACTGCTCATGTCTATAGGCGACGGTTACCACTTTCCATCAGGTGGGCCGTCAGCTTGTTTGCCATTCTAAGTTGCATAAAAAAAATTCACTACAATGAACCAACTGGCCTGTTTTCATCCTCACTGGTGTTCTGCTAGCGTACACCGATAGCGCAGAGATCACCATTCCATTCTCACCCATTAAAAGTACCCCCCCCCCCCCCCACTCCCCAGCGACAATTCTATTGTGAACAACTAACATTGTTCATCTGTTCCTGCAGCATCATCTCGTTGAGCACCATAAGCGCGTTCTTGGGCACGAGCAGGCGGCGGAGATGCTCGTTCTGCCGGCGGCGCCTCTCCCTCTTTGTGATCTTTCTTACTGTGCACAAAAATATCATCAAAGTATCAAACTGACGTGTCAGTATAAATAGATTTAGCTCCACAAAAGAAAAATAGCAATATCAACTAAATCTATGTTGACAAGTAACAAATCCCAATTGACAATTTTTAATTGTTTTAAATTCATTTATTGCATATAAATTTTATTTTGTCTTTGCCTCGACATTTAAATACATGTTATTATTACAATAATAATATTAATATATTATTTACTTCATTCTCGGCTAATTTGCCGGTTTTCTCAGACAACCCGTCCCAAAAACGTTTGGAAAAAAGAAAGCTGAGATCCCAACCCCTTTTATTACGTGTGTGTATGCAAATATGCATATATATTATACTTATGCTTCATAGCTCTATACGTGTGTGTGCGTGTCTGTAGTGGTGTGATGCGGTGCATCTTGTAAGTTTAGTGTGATTATTGTATTTCCTAGTACTTTACATATTATGATCGAGGAATGCATGGCTGCTTGTTTTTGTAATATACCTATATTGATGTTCGCGTGTAGTTGTTCGCAATACCTACTCAAGCTATTCGCTATTACACCTGTCGCTCCCACTATTATTGGCAATACTGTCGCTTGTGTTTTCCATAATCTAGTAATTTCGGTTTTTAATTTATGATATTTATTAAGTTTTTTCATTTCTTTAGCTCCAATATTATAATCTGACGGAACACTGATGTCTAATAGGTATGTTTTATTATGTATTTTATCTATATAGATAAGATTGGGTCGATTGTGATTGACTGTTATATCTGTCTGTACCGGCATTTCCCATAATATTTTTGCTGTATTATTCTCCACTGTTTGTGGTTGTAATGTAATTTATTAAATCATTTTATTTAAGTACACTTCAATTGAGTACACTTAAAAAACTCAGCTGTTACTTTTTTCAAACAATTGAATTTTATAAAATTATGAATTTGTGTGAATATATCACATTACATACAAATCATACAAAACGTTACTGAGAACATCCATTTCAAAAGTTGCTTATAAAAATGAAGAAATCTTATTATTTGTGACATTGTAGTAAGATCACGAATTGATTCAGAACTAGTCAAGTTTTTTCGATCTAATTACATTAAACCACACACGCACGCTCGCACGCACGCACGCACGCACGCACGCACGCACACGCGCATACATTTTTATCACAATTTCACTGAACCCATAAATTATTGTTTCTCTAAAATTATGGGCTCCATTGTAATTTTTGTTTTTGTATTTGTTACTTCTCTGTTTCATATTGTTTCACTAAACATGTAAAACAACAAGATATGGAAGAGGGCACTGACTCCTGAAACACAGGTTTTTTCATACCTACCTCGGGAGTTAGGGACTTAACACTATATTGTAACAAAGAGTGAAATAAAGATCATTTATTATTATTATTAAACCGGTAGTTAAAAATTCTCTGTACTATTATGAATAAGACTGATCGGCTCTATGCCAATTTACTCTATTTGCAAGTGACTCAAAAGGAACGTTGTCAATTCCGTTGTATTATAAAACAAGACTCACGGCCGGGTATTCTTGGTTTCATCCAGTGCGGACGAGTTGCTCCATCTGAATTGGAATCCTCCATATCTCCAATCTCTGGTTTCATTTCAATTTCAGCATTCTGTACAAAATAAAATATAAATATAGAAACAATAAACACAAACAGCTGTTTGCCATGCAAACAACCTTTTGAAAAAGGGATTATGTCAGAGATATGACTTTACAGGGAATGGAAGTACAACACGTTAATTTCTACGAATGGTAATGTATGTGGCGAACCATGAGTCCACAGTATTTTTTACGGGGTTCATGTCCATAGGTGACCACTTTCCACCAGATGGGCTTTTAGCTTGTATATTATTACATATTATGTAATAAAGTTTAATTATTCATATATAATTATTAAAAAATTATATATTTATTTTTTAAATTATTATTCAAGTGTAGTAGTCATACAGAAGTGTCACTGGTGAATCTCTACGTCAAACTGGGCTAACGAGCTGCATCCTTCCACAAGTTTATAAAGTGCTGACCTAAGCATTGATAGACACCTTAATAGATACAGGGACTATAACCAGATTGTCCCCGAAATTTCGGAATAATTTCCATAGTACGCTCTCCGATTCTCATAAAAACAGATTGTTCTCATATGCTTGAATTTGAAATTCATTTATGCTAGTATTCTATTTGGCTTTAGTATACTACAAAGGTAAGTAGGTTGTTTCCAACAAGCATACAACTACAATTTTTTTTTCAGCTAACAATATGAAAATACAAAAGAACAACATCTGACAACTTTATAATCTTAGATTATATAGACAGTGTCTCCGTAAAAATACTTCGAGAAAAACGAGTCAACTTTTTCACACAATTTTGCGTGATAAATTGTTCCGAGTGATATTTTTTTTCCTTCATTCCTTTGTAACTTCTATATTTATTTTGTCTTATAAATTCTGCATCTTTTTAATGCGTAAACACTCATTTTATTTATTAAATAATACGTCAAGATACATTTTATGCGGAAATATTAAGTTTCATCCCAATCATCGTGCGTTTTTCAAGGCACTTTCTTCCACGCACAACCACTCTTTGGAATCAACTTCCAGTAGCAGTATTTCCGAACTGATACGACAACATAACCTTCAAGAAAAGAGTATATTCCTTTTTAAAAGGCCGGCAGCACACCTGCACGCTGGTGTTGTGTGTGATCATGGGCGGCGGTAGTCACTTACCATCAGGTGAGCCGCATGCTCGTTTGCCCCCTGTGTTGTAAAAAATAATATAGAATACTGATAAAAAAGGAGTCAGCTAATTTGAGAATTAGCTGACAAAGTTGACCCGTTTTTGAGGCTCAAGGCTCTCAAGGTATATAATCTAAGTTTATATTATATAACGCTATTCAATACTGATATAGCAAAATAATTTCATATTATTGATGATGCATATGATTGGTGGAATTCATAGACTGTGGTGGGCTCTCACCATAATGCAAAACTTCTTTGCCACGGCTGTGATAAAAAAATGCCATTCAAAACTGTATAAAATCAAAACCAACATCAGATTCCAAATTAGATTCATAGTCCTGCTGCTGCTGTTCAGCCGGAGGCGGCTGCTGCGGTAGAGGCGGCTGCTGCGGCGCCTGGCTGAACTGCTGCTGTGGTATTGGAGGCGGAGGCAGCTTCGACTGCTGCTGCTGCTGCTGCCCATACTGCTGCATATTACCAAACTGCTGCGGCTGTTGCTGTTGGAATAATTATATATAGTAAGCATGTGAATTGTTGATGAGACTGTATTATACATACAATGAAATTTTTTTTTATCAAAATGAAAAAATAAAAAACTATAGAAAACAAGTTATGCACGTTAATTTTAATTTTATTTATTTTTTGTCTATGATTTGAAAACCTGCTAGTTTCAAGGGCTCTGGCTTACAAATAACACAATTTATATATATAAAATGTAAACTTACCTCTGTCAAAACTATATAATAAAGTATAATAAATTAATAACTTCCTAGAAGCATTCTTAACATACTCACTGCTGACTACATTATTTAAAAATGTTAATTGTAGGCAACACTTTATTTTTAACAGCTGATGAGAAGGCAAAACCTAGAGCAGGTACAATTACTATCAACTTTTCGATATCTAAACAAAATTATTCTTGGTTGAACTAGGATAGACATAGATCAATCCAAATCTAGACTCCCTCTGCTATGTACATCAACAATGAATGTGTTACACACTATAGGTACAGTACTTACACCAACAGCCTCATTGGTGCAGGCGACGTGTTCCGTAGCGCGCCGTCGCCGCCGGCCACAGCGCCGCGCCCGACCAGCTGGCCTCAGTCAGCTGCGTGAGCCATGTGCCACACCTCTCACTCACAAACATTCATCACACACACTCACAGCTGCAACGTACACTTGCAGCTAACCTCTTCCACTCATGCTAGCCATTTATGAAGTGTTGCATGTAACTGTCATCTCTTTCACACTGTGAGGGTACGCACACATCACCCATCTCCCTCCATATTCCTATCATGACTTTACCCAATGAAATTGCACCTTCAGTGTTTACTCACATACCATGTATTTCAGTTACAAGTACCTTCTAAGTAATTTCAGTTACAATTCCAGAGGACAGTCATGTGAGGAATCTTGAGGCAGCCTACAGTCTACTTAAGTCTAGAGAACCCCGTATGTGCACGATACCTATCAGTCTCGTGACCATAATGATTTCTCGACCCATTATCACTGCCCTCTGAGAGGCTAACACACTGCAACCTTGACGTAATTGTGCCCAATTATGAAAAAATAGCCTTCTTAGCCAAGGCTTTCTTAAGCAAGGCTAGACTTCTTAGGCAATCTTATTGGTGAGAACCATTCATTGTAATAGACTATGGAGCAAAGTACCATGCTCAAGTCTATGGCAATGCTGGTTGGCAGGTTGTCAGGGTGCAAGCACTGTCAGAGGGAAGCCATCGACTACATCGGGCCAGTGTCGGGGCATGGGCTTGGTAATTCTGTGATAACAGATACCAATTATTATTTTTTGCTTATATAACACTTATTATAAAATAATCTCAACAAGTACACTTTACCGACACAATTGACAACTTAATTATATGAAACATTAAGGACTTTGTATGCAAAAATACATATTGAGAGTAGAAGCCAAACATATTCACAAATTACAAACATTAATAAAAAATCAATAGTTCACTATAAATAAATACTTATTAAAAATAACTAGTGTTGATAAGAAAAATGCAAACCTCTCCAGCAGACACGAACTGTCCCGGCGTATTGTAGCGACCAGTGGAATTACGCGTTCGATCTACAGACAAAAATACCACGTTAAAATAGAACAGCAAAAATCAATAAGCCGAAATGGCTATCTACATAACTATATAATACTTTAGATAGCATCTAAAATAATTCAAAACTTTAAAAAGTGAACAGAAAATAATGGAATTAGTCCAAATTGTTTCATTATACGTCATGTAAAAATAAAATGCACTTACATTGCCTGTTGAAAGACATCTCAGTAAAATATTATAAGAATTCAGAAATATAAATATCAATTTAATTTAACTGATTTATTATTATCACACAATTATATTAAACACGTATATATATATTGTTATTATTGAATTAAGAGTTAAACAAAAAACGAGATATGAGTGACGATGAAGCCGCTCAATATCATAGAGTAGGAGGGACTTTTTTTTTAGTAAAGAGCAAAACAGAATTAAGTGCAACAAAGAGAAGATTTAAAAAATATCTATGGTAGTAATATCATAAGTGGATAGAGTCGATAGGTACTTTGGAACCTATAAGCGATTAACTAGCGTTTACTGCGATTTAGGAACAAAAATTACTGTTTACTAATTATATTTATCCTTTGGCATTAGATTATAAAAAGCAATGAAAAAAATTCTGGTGAATCAACATTTTATTCTTATTAACTACTTATTATAATAGAACTAACAATTGTTCGCAAAATGTTCGTAATATCAATGCGAACACTGTGCTAATGGAGTTTTTATCGATCATAGGTTTCATATTGCTCCTAATAGCCTCGTACACTGCCATAATTGCAAATTATCATTTTTTTGTCATGTTTTTATTTTACAAATAAATATATTTACTTGTTTACTTTATTCGAGTATTATGGAATCTTTAACAATAGTCTCTATTAGTAGTAATACTGTATACTTAAACATACTTAAATTACATGCTTTCGTCTGTATGTAAAAAGATAACAAGTAAACTTCCTTTATGTTCATATTACTAGCAAGGATAGCAAAGAATAGCAATATCGTTATATTTTCTCGTTGTAAAAGGGCGATAAGAAAGTAATACAATGTGGATAATAAGGACGGTACATCACTAATTTGTGAATTAACAGGCAATTTGAAAGAGACAATTATATAGAATGTGAAGAAATTTTTAATATTGGCGACATTGCAAAAACCAAAAATCAAGCCTGCAATTGTCAATGTCCATTGTCAAAGTCAAAACATTACAAAAAAGCCACTAGTATTAGAATTAATTAATTATAATTAATTGGAAATGAAGAAATGAAACACACTTTCACAACAAAATTGTTTGAAATTGTCGTCTTTTTATTAGTGCTTGATAATATTTTGTAGTTGTACTAAATTAACAACCATATCTTGGGCGTGTGACAGTGCAGTGGAGTTGTTTGCATACAAGTTAAAACTTGTGTTGATTGTGTAGTATTGTTCAACAATTTATATTTCCGCCTTTGTTATCACAGAAATGCTCAATATAATTGAGCAATGATTGTTTGTAATTTAAGAAATCATATAAACTCCACTCAACCGCTGTAAGTACCATATCCACAGTATAATTTATATTTGTAATAACCGACAAACGGGAAACTTCAAAATATATCAGTACTAGCTTTTATCCGTGACTTCGTCTACGTGACCGGAATATATATTTGCTGGGATAAAAAGTACCCTTTTTTTTTTTCTTTTCTAAAAAAATTGTTTGTACTAAATTTCATAATGATTTTTTATGCCATAAAAGCATCAAGAGGTAACAATTGAACTAATTCCTATTTATATTAGCTTTTACCCATTACATTGTCTGAATAACTGAGATATATTAATTTGTCATGATTAAAATAACCCGTCCTTCACCTTGCCAAATATGTACCAAATTAAAAAAAAATTGTTAAGTTCTTATGGTGATAAAAAGTATCAAAATAATTTTCACATTTATAATATTAATAACTAGCGACCTGCCCCGGCTTCACTTGGGTGCAATACCGCATCTGCTATGTTCTTGCATTTTAAATCTGTAATATCTTCGGAAATATTCGTTTTAATAACATGCTGTAAAGGGTCATATTGATCTAAATTAGATGGACATTGTATTTAAGGTACTTAATTGAATAAAAATTAATGCTGTTGTTTTTCCATAAAATGTAAAGGATAAAAAATGATTACTGGAAAAATATAGGTGATTTATATGAGTGAAGCTGCTGGATACAACTGGTATTAAATAAATTAGGTACTACGTAATAACATCACTTGTTGTATTCACAGACATATTTCAGACTCCCCAGCTTCCTGGGTGAGCTATCTCCTTCTAGAATTGTTGTACTCTGTATTTGTGTAAAACTCAGGTTTCTTTTGAACAGATAAAAATCGAATTGTAATTCTACATAATCTATTGATTTATATTGAACATGAAAGAGGAAAGAGATAGGTTTATTGGTTTACTGGGATAAGTTCATTAGAAATTTCGAGAGTAATTATGTGGAGGTTCATTTGATAAGAGATACTATATAAAATCATTATGATTGACAATCCTTCCACAATCAGATTGGATAACTGGTGGCGGCACAGAGGATGTGGCAGAGCGCGGGTGGAGGCGGCGGGCACTGCGTGGCGGTGTGGGAGTGGCGCGGCGCGGAGGGCTGGCTGCCGCTGGCGCCGGGCGTGAGCCGCACGCTGGAGCGCGCGCACGCCAAGCGGCTGACGCGCGTGGCGCTGGCCGACGCCGAGCCCGCGCTGCGCGGCCACCACGTGAACCTGCGCGCGCTCAGCATGAGCCGCGAGCTGGCGGCCGGCCGCGCCGCCACCTGCGCCGTGCGCCGCGCGCTCTACGACCGCCGCTCGCCCGCCGCGCGCGGCCTGCGCTGGGACTGGGCCGCCGCCGCCGCCGCCGCCGAGTCGTCGTACGAACCGCTGCCCATGGACGTGCAGTGCCGGCTGGAGGAGGCGTGCGAGGCGGGCGGCACGGTGTCGTTCGCGGGCTGGGCGCTGTGCGCGGCGCAGCGGACGGCGCGGCGCGCGGGGCTGGTGCGGCCGCTGCGCCGCGTGCCGCAGCCGCCCTACCCGCTCGCGCCCGCGCCCGCCGCCGCCGCCGCCGCCAGCAGCCTACACGACCCACCGCCGCCGCCGCCGCCGCCCGAGCGACCCGTGCAGGAAGGTATGTACACGTTTGTACACTGCACGACACCAGCATCATATTAAGTATATTTTCTATCACACAAATACTTACCATACAGGGTCTTTTGATTGGGCCATTGTGAGCATAGGCTACGGGTAATACAGCCAACCAGCTCCACCCAGAAGTACAGAAGCTTCCTGGAATCTTCACAGACCTCACACAGGGACCTCACCATTCTGAGAATTTTTTTTCTATCTAGATATAATAGACGTTTTAATACTCGTTTATTCAACATTGATACAACCAGTTTTGATTGTCTGCAATCAGTAGCCTGTATCCATCTTTTTTTTCTTTTATACCACTGAAGTGACAAACAAGCATACAGCCCACCTGATACCAAAGGTATTACGCGCGCGTTACCGACCCTGAAAAAACCTCTTAACCCCCTCTTTTGAAGAACCCCATGCTGTAGTTTCTTGAAAAAACCTTGGCAGGGAGCTCATTTCTTCATTAGTTTTGTATGTCAGCGAATTTTTGACGAATCCATCTTCGAAACTGCAAGAACGGAAGAGGAAGTGTATACGAGTCCACCACTTTCGTTCCAGAACCCCTTATAACTAGTGGATTTAGGTCTACATTTAGTAGACTGTTCTTACATTTAGAGGCAACCACAGCGTGATTTGTGTTTGAGAAACATTGAATTATATAGATATTAATACTATGATCAACTGAGGATGTCTAATGATATCGCCATCGCTCCTATCAGGGCGAAGAGCACACATCCCGCAGCAGCACACGGGCTCGAGCGTGCAGTCGGTGCAGTCGGCGCAGTCGCTGCAGGCCGCGCAGCCGCTGCAGCCGCTGCAGCCGCTGCAGCCGCTGCCGGCGCGGCAGGGCGCCCGCAGCGCCTCGCCGCGGGAACGCAAGCCGGGGCTGGCGCGGCAGATACTGCACAACTTGAATATATTCAGTTAGTCGACGTTTTTGTTTGCTTTATTTATAATCTATACTGATTTCAAAATCTATATTATACTAGCTGACCAGGCAAACGTTGTTTTACCATATATATTATTTCTAAAACTATACATGAAAATTCATCGTACTTTCAATTGCCATATTGCAACCTTGCCTATCCCTCGCCCTATCTTAGTCGCCTCTTACGACACCCACGGGAAAGGAAGCGGTGACCTATTTTATGCCGGGATAACACGGTTGTCAATTTATTCGGGTACAAATTTTAAAGGTGATATTATGATTGAAGGTAACAACAACAAAGCCAGCGGGCACGCGGACAGCAAGCAGCAGCTGTCGCGTAGCGCGGAGCAGCTGGGCGGCGCCGCGACCCGCGCCCGCCGCCACAGCGTCGACACCGTCTCCACCTACCTCAGCCACGAGAGCAAGGACAGCCTGCAGGTACGACTCCTCTCTAAATATTCATCTATCTATCTATCTATATATGGAATTTAGACTAATTAGAGAATGCTTGTTAAACATGTACTGCCAACATTGCATCTTGAACTTTATAGATAGATAGATACAATACAAATTGTACAAAAGTCGATTGCTTGGGTACCTCTGTCTCATTCGTGTTTCAACCTTGAAGCAATTGTGTTTGCATGGCTGTGTTTCGGTTAGCTTACTTATTATTATTCATGTATAGTTTATAGCTGCTTTTGTTGAGACAATGGTGGGAATTATCAAGTCACTTGTTCTCATATTTTATTTTTTTATTCAGTGAAAATGTCAGCAATGGAACTATTTAAAAATTATTATTATTATAAATAAACTAATATAATATATATAATAGTATATAAGTATATATAATTAGTAGGGATATATGTTTTACATTATTAGATGTATCAAATCTCTATTTTAAGAAATAATAGCATCTTCATCGTGCCTCCAATCAAACTGTTTATAATTACTCCTCTCCATCCAAAGGTTGCCTGGAAGAGATCGCATTTAGCGATAAGGTCACCCATTGTTTTCTCATTGTGATTATTTCTTGTAATTGTTTATATTTATAATAAGTCTACTATTGTAATCTTTTGGAGGAAACAGTAAAGAGTATCTTTTTTTATACAACTTAGAATGGCAAACAAGCTGACGGCCCACCTGGTGGTAAGCGTCGCCTATAGACATGAGCAGTACCATGGACATAACAGAGTATTATGTCCATGTACATTCTTGAGGACTCAGGTGTTATTCATCTGTACATAGTAAATTCACGCCATATCCCACCCTTCAAACCGAAACACATCCATGCAAACACAACTGCTTCACGGTTGAAACACGAATGGGACAGAGGGAAACCAGTGGGAGCTCGTATCATGAAGCAATTGCTTCTGTACTTGGTGTTCAAAACAAAAATATTGTAATACAAACTATGTCATATTTGTAAAATACTTTTTTGTTTCTCTTTTGTTTTAACAGAATGTTTCTTTTGTCTTCCTTATGACATCACAATACATGCACGTCTATAATACAGCATTTTTATCTAATTTTATTATTCTGGTTTAAAATTCCTGCCTAATTTATTTATAACAAAATTAACGACCAGCTAGGAGCTGTACATTGGGTGCAAGTTAGTGGAATATTAACCCTTTTAGTGTGTTAATGATGTGCGTTTGCGTTTCGATGATGAACGGATGATATGATGATAATGATGATGATGATGATGAATAAATACACCTCATATTTGAAGCGGTTTAACTAGCGTAAATAAAAAATAAATAATTTTGAATCGTTGATGTAATATAAATTTGATGTAATGCGTTGAAGTTTTGTTTTGCAAGTAAGTTACAGTTTGAAACCTGAAAGGTCATGTAAATTTCTCCTGCGTTATGATTGGCGTTCTCGTGATGTCGTGATGAGCGGCTCTTGTGACTGGTTGACGTTGTGTGTGATTGTCTATTAATAACTTAGCAGTCGTCCATTGGTGTTACCGCTGAAACCGCTTCATTATATGCAGGAGTGAATAATCTTCATGGCATATTGTTAATGCTTTAACAAGTGCCATTGATTTTTACTCATATCTACTTAAAATGCCAAAGAAATCTTTGTCGTGTTGATGTCATTTACGCTTGTCTCTAAAAAACTGTATCTCCTCTAAAAATTATCCAATTTTAATATTGTTTTTACTGCAAGTTAAACAGCGACTGATTTCACGAGCGCTATGACGCTCGTGGCACTTTTAGTTGCAATGCGCACGCGCGCGATGGCGCTCGTCGGCACTCAAAGGGTTAAAAAATCCAAAATGACGCGAGTTAGTATTAGGAACTTTTAGGGAAATTTTTATAAAGATGTTTCACTTGTAAAAACTACTTTTTTTTAATCTGTGATAATGGAATAGTAACCCCACCCGCGCTATCGATATACACCGGCGTGGCACCAGTGAAGGATGATAGGTGAGGATGAAGCAGGTCAGTTAGCCCATCGTGACGAATTCAACAAGAATTGTTCACGATGGTTTCCCAGGGGAACCACGTGGAGGTTGATCTAATAGGGCATATTGAGGGGGAAAAGGGATTGTTAGTAATGGAGTCTGAGAATCCTATTGCTAGCAATATACCCAACCAGGTCGACCTCCTCACGGTTCTCCCTGGAAACTATCATGGTTAATTCCTGATGAATTCATCATGATGGGCTAACTGGCCTGTTTTCAATCTCATCTATCACCCTTTAATGGTGCTCCTCCAGCGTATCCCGTTAGTGCAGACAGGGTTATCATACCATTTTCACCCAGCTAAAAAATATGGCATATTGCTAGCAAGGGGGCTGTGTAACTCCATTGCTAACAATCCCTTTTCCTCTGTAACAACTACTAGCCTAGTGTTACTGAGACACACATTTTAAATCTCACAGCAAGGTTCGGTGGGTGAACTGCTGAACTGCAGCGCGGGCAGCGACGACGTGTTCGACGCGCCGCTGTCGCCCGCCGAGCTCGACGTGCCCGACATGCCCGACATGCCCGACATGCCCGACATGTCCGACGTGCCCGACATATCCGACATATCCGACATGTCCGACGTGCCCGACATACCCCTCTCGGACGGCTCCATCGTCGGTCAGTGGGAGCATTCCATTTTTAAATTGATTATTTGATTGGGAGGGAATGCGTTTAGCATTAATTCTGTCTTGTACATATATATGTACTAAAGAGGATATTTGTTTTAACCTATACATAGGGTTAAAAACTTTTTTATTCTTGTTTTTCTCTTGTTATTATTGTTTTTACTGATGTTTTCTGTTTTTTTTTTTTTACCTATTGTTTTGCACATATTTGTGTATTATATTACTGTTAACCGTTCGTAAAATAAGATGTTACAAATTGAAATTAATCGTCCGGCAACGGTTATTAGTGGACTGTATGAAAATTATTATGATGATGGTAGGTAAATAATGAACACAAGAGGATAATGAAGGTGGAGACCACTGACCTGAAGCTTTGTAGTTAGCACGATTCGGTTCTGGCTTTAGGCTTTCCAGTACTTCTGACTCGTTCGAACTTACCCTCAGATCCGGGTTACCTATCCACCGCCTTGAACCGACCAGCAGTGCAATGCCCTGCTCTCAATCAGCCTCTTGGTTATATGTTATATAATTAAAAGCGATACGAAACGATATATATTTATTTGTAGGATATTCGCGGCAATATATGCACGCGAGCGATATTTGAAAACAAGAACGACGATAACGAACGCACGTCCTACCGACACATTTGATAACGATAGACAAGATTTTTTTTTCTTTTTTACGATATTGTTGCCAGGCGGAATTTATTAAAGCTACAATTCTTAACAATTACTCTAAATGTTAATTTATGTATTTAATGGATCAGGTTAGGTGATGAGGTGCTAATTGAAAATCAGCGTTTCTGCTTCTGCAGGAACTTCAAGCTGAATTGGCATCCCCTTTCATTTCCATAATAATTTCTGATTTTAACTATACTTTATATATAAAGTCGTTTGCTTGGGTACCTGTCCCATTCGTGTTTCAACCGTGAAGCAGTTGTGTTTGCATGGCTCTGTTTCGATTTGAAGGGTGGGATATGGCGTGAATTTACTGGGTACAGAGGAATAACACCCGAGTCCTCAGGAATGGCAACGCGGGGGGGGGTATCATGGCTCATGTCTATAGGCGACGGTTACCACTTTCCATCAGGTGGGCCGTCAGCTTGTTTGGCATTCTAAGTAGTATAAAAAAAAAACTTTATATATAAATGTAAACTTTTTTTTATGCTTTTTTTTTAAGTATTATTTGCAATCTAAGTATATGTAAGTGTTGTGGATTATTGAAATATTTTTTTATTTATTCATTCATACTAATGAATAATTAAAAAAAAAAACTATATACTTACACTCAATTAGAAATTGGTATGTTGAGTAATGCATGCATGATTTGATCTTGAATGTTTCGTCCACTGTTGAACACACCTCGGCCTGTGGCCTCTCTTACCGTGCCGCAGGCGTGGACGGCGCGTCGTCGGCGGTGTGCGTGTGGGTGCGGGCGGTGTCGCGGCCGCAGTGGGGCGCGCTGTGCCCGGCGTGCCTGCTGCCGCTCGGCGCGCCGCCGCCGCCGCTCGGCGCGCCGCCGCCGCCGCCGCCGCCGCCGCCCGCCGCGCCGCCCGCCGTCGCCGTCGCGCTCACCGGCTGCCAGCACATGCTGCACCTGCACTGCCTCAACGACCAGCTCGAGCGGCTGCGCGCTGTCGGGGTTAGCCTCTACTCTACTCTTGTTTGTAATGACATATTCATAATTATAAAGTCATAAATAAGACGTACAAACAGTTGACATTTATATTAGGAATCAGTAAATTATTTAGACAAAGCGCTCGATTATAACATTATAGATATTCCTGTTTTATTGAGTATAGTTCATTTTCTTGTGTTTCAAAGACGTAAACGAGATTATATTAATAGTACATTACTGCAGCGGTCAGCAATTGAGACATTGATGGACGAATGTGTAAATGTGGGCCGAGGCGTAGCCGAGGCACACATACGTGAGTCCATCAATGCCTAGTTGTGGCCAAGGCTTGTATAGTACTTTTCTCAAACAATTTCTCATATCTGTCTTGTAATTTAAAAACAGAATGACCTTTTACTTCGAAACATGGCTACTAAGGAGGTAACTAATAAAAGGTTTTATTTAAATTTTGAACTGGCTTGCAAATAGAAAGCTGTTTATTGAAAAAAAAAAACAAAGGGACATTATAGCGCGTGAAATAGTACATTACTGTAGCGGCCAGCGACTAAGGCATAGATGGACGAACGTGCAAATGTGGGCCGAGGCGTAGCCGAGGAACACATAAGTGAGTCCATTAAAAATAATAGATGATAAAATTGGTAATCTTAAAAAATGATTTGATTAAAGTATTGAGTTAACTTACTGTACAAATTTGTGCTTAGGTAGGCATTTTCTATATCATATGTTGTCGTGGGAGGCGATACGTTTATTGTTGTAATCGTATTTTGTATGTATTGTTAATTGCACCGTACCGCAGGAGCAGCTGTACATCTCGTGCCTGGTGTGCGGGCGCGTGTACGGGCGCGAGCAGGCGGCCGAGGGCGGCGGCGGCGCGCAGCCGGCCGGCAGCATGACGTGGAGCCTGCAGCCCACGCCGCTGCCGCCCTACCCGCACTGCGCCTCCATCGTCGTCACGTACAGCTTCCAGGCCGGCCGGCAGGGCGCGCTGCACCCGCGGCCCGGCGCCGCCTACTACGCCGTCGGGTTCCCGCGCCGCGTGTGGCTGCCCGACTGCGCGCTCGGCCGCCGCGTGCTGGCGGCGCTGCGCGCGTGCTGGCGGCGCGGCCGGCTGTTCGAGCTGCGGGCCTCGCGCACCACCGGCCGCGACCACGTGGTGGCGTGGCGCGCCGCGCCGCCGCCCGCCGCGCCCGCCCACTACGCGCCGCTGCCCCGCGCCCACGCCGACCGCCTGCTGCTGGCCGCGCTGCACCGCCTGCACCGCCTGCACCGCCACCACACCGCCTGACACCGCCACCACACCGCCACCACACACTTACACATTCACGACGACAAAATTAAAAAATTCAATTTAATTTACATTAAATTACATTAATTTTAAATAATTTAATTAAAATTTTAATTTAAATTAAATTTAAAGGTATATAGCTTTGTTCAACTTTAATTAAAAAATAATACAGCAGAAATCATTGTCTAGCTGTCAAATATATGATTATGCTGTATACATGTAAAAATTCACATTAATACCTTATACATTTTATGCTCCAATTCTCATGTTTATCAACTTTTTAACATACAACGCAATAGAGGGACCAGAAATGAAACATTCCTTAAACTGAGCTAAATATTTTACAGTTCATAGTACATATCCAGTTCCATTAGATAATTAATTGTTGAATTTATTAGAAACTAAGCTCTCTGTGTACTTGACACTCAAAGTTATAACATGACAAAAAGTTGAAACACACTAGTTAATCATTTCCCATTTTTTTTTTTTTCAAAAAAATTCCTCTTATCAGTGCAACTAACTCTAATTTATTATAATAAACAAAATTTATTACTTACTAATCAATGTCTATATATATATATATATATATATAAATAATCAATATACACTGTAAGATGTATCTATTTATATCGGCGACTGCACTTTGTGATAAACAGATGAAGGGAATGTTATAAAATTATTAGTATAAAAGCTAAATAGATAAGACAAGAAAAGAAAAAAGAAAATACTACGCCTACCCTAAATGATATGGAATAAGGGGAGAAAATTATGTTTAATTTGTCGTATTTATCATTCGGTGTCACAAATAATGTTAGACAACTTTTGTTATAATAATGCTTACGTAATTTAAATAATTAATATACACAGTGAATTTTCCAAACACATGTGAAAGGTCAATATAAGAATTACGATTCTAATATACTGGTAATTTTTTTTTCTTGTCTATGGATTCTATTGCCAGGTAGAAAAAATAGTTTTTAGAAATCCAGTGATACCTGTGTGTGTGTTACTATAATTGTCACATATTTTTTTTTACTACATCTGCCGTTCATACGCTCTCTGTTTTTACCCAATGGTTAGCTGGTAGAGAATGCCATATGGCATTAAACTCGCTATTTGTACAAAGTTTTATTGTACAATAAGGAATAAATTAAAAAAAAAAATATCTACAATTTTATTAGAATCAAAATTGGCCTTCCAGTGTTTTCAGCTATTATTTATAGTCTAGAATTTCTCCATTCACGCGCCAATACTTAATAAATTGACCTATATATAATATTAAATACATTTTAACCGTCTTTATAAAAGGAGAAGGTCTATGTACGACCGTATTTTTTAATGTAAATAGTACACTTGACGGCTTGTATTAATTGCCAAGACTGTTACAAGATCTGCATTTATTATTTAATTGAAATAATATTAATCATGTGTATTGTTTGATAATTAAGTTGAAAGAAATTTTAACACAGGGAGACTACAAAAGTCTTTGCTTGGGCACCTTTTTCTTACTACTATGCTCTTAAAAAAAATCTTCATATATTTACATCAAAAATGTCCAAAATAATCCTTAAGAAATTTATAAAAACTTATATTTGGAGCATAGCATTGTATAGGTGTGAAACATGGACAATGACGCAGAAGGAAGGAAAGATACTTGAGGCATTCGAAATATAATTGTTGTAATTATGTTAAATTTATTAATCATATTTATGTAAAGAGGACACGTAGCGCCATCTGTTATCGCTCTGAGAATAACTCTGCGCACGCCATATTGTATTTCTCCCTCTGATTTTCTCTGTTACTTGCGTCGCATGTCTAATATATATATATATACGATAAAATGTAAGGAAAGTATATAAAAGTGTTCTGGAATGCGAGAAAGAGGATCTCAACAATAACGCATTATATATATATTATGTCCCTAAAATATATTTCAGTTCTTGTCTGACCGCCGTGCGGTTCACTGTGTACAAGTCTGTGAAGTTACCTCTTAACGAAACCCCGTCGGCATGGACATTTCCGTTGAAGAGCAGCGCGTCGATACAAGTTTCTCTCGAAACTCGGCAAGAATAGAAATTTTTGCCGATCTCAGAACATTTTTGGGGATGATGCTGTAAATGAACCAACCGTCCACAAGTGGCTAAAAAGATTCAGAGAGGGCCGAGAAAGAGTTCGATGTTCGGGGGATTGTCCATCAAAATTCGTCCCTCCAGGCCAGACATTGATGGAAAATTCTACGTCGAATCGTGCTCATTTGACGCCTCAAAATTTGTGTGGCACGAGTTCGTCCAATATATAAGCGACAGGGTGGATTCTTCACACGACAATGCCCCTGCCCACACCTCTCTTGTTGTCCGTGAGTTTTTGAGTAAAAATTCCATTACGGTGACCGAAACCCCCCCTATGTTTTGGCCCCGTGTGACTTCTTCTTGTTCCCACCAAATTGGTACTTCGCGCGCATTTGGGGGACATAAATGAGATAAAAAAAGCTACGACGGGGCAGCTTGAAACCTACAACCAGAGGACTTTCAAGCAGCCTTCTCACAGTGTAAACGGCGTTGGCACCAGTTCATTATGTCACAGGGGGAGTACTTTGAAGGGGATAAAATTGATTTATATAATTGTAAAATAAAATTTTTAAAAATTTTATACGTACTTTCGGACAAACCTCGTATAATAAAATAAAATATAAGAAATATTAAAAGTTATCGTCTATCTTTCCATCCAACCATCTCAACAATAACGTTATTATATATATATATTAAAATAAATACGCCTAAAATATATTTATGATTATTGTTTGGAGGTTCGTTCACTGTGTACAAGTCTTCCGAGTGTCCCGTTATGTCTTCCTCGATATACATTTTAGTGATAAGAGACTGATACGAGAAAGTATTATGACAATAGACTCGCGGCACGGTGTGATTTTTTTTATTGTCAATGGTATATGAACTAGCGACCCGCCCCGGCTTCGCACGGGTGCACATTATATCGCATCACATTTGAAACCTCTAAAATTATCAGTGTTTCTCTACAATATTATGCATGTATTATACATATAAACCTTCCTCTTGAATCGGTCTATCTATTAGAAAGACCGCATCAAAATTTGTTGTGTAATTTTAAATTTATAAGCACACATAGGGACGGACAGACAGGGACAGCGATTTTGTTTTACACTATGTAATGATAATTAAAACATAAAAATTATGTTTTAAGAGTTATTTTAACGCAGCTGTCACGTCAAATGTATGATTCGCGCGCAGGTTAACATCGGAAATACCATCGTACCGTGCCGCTTGTTTAGTTATCAGACGGCCGCAGTACAAAACGTCTGATTCTATTTTAATATATTAACTCTTGCCAGTAAGTGCCTTATATATTATAAGATTAATGTTATATAAATTATAGTTTGCGGTCGTAGTTCAAAGTTTTTTTTTTTTATTATTTGAAATGATGTATCCTCTACTGCTGACCATAGACAAGTGAACTGTCAAGTTTTTTTTTTTTTATTTTAGTGATATATTGTCTACTGCTGGATATAGACAATTGAACTATCAATTGTTTAATGGTAAACAGAAGTTATGTGCCGCGAACTCCATTATACATTGCAATGTAATGTCTTCCTTTAATAACACGCATGTAAGCTTTATATTAGAGTATATTATTATGTAGAATGCTAAACTCCTGTTAATTATATCTTTTATTAAGTATAAAAATTTTGTTATATCAATTTAGTATATTTTAATATAACGCCTTTATGTTTAGGCTTTAGTATTATGAAATATTGCGATTTATAAGATAGTAAAGTTCTATTATACTAAATTATTGTATTATTTTATTATTATTATTGTTTCAGTCGATAACTGTCCACTGCTGGACATAAGCCTTCCCTTTTATTAATTTCTAACGTTCTAGATATGAACTAAACATATTTTCTCTGACTACCCACAAATTATTCCAAAATAATTCCATCTCATAGGGGAAGGGGATTATTAATAATGCGGTCTACCAGTCCCATTATTAAACAATATGTCCAACCACGTCGACCTCCACGTGGTCCTCCCTGGAAACTATCGTGCTGAATTCCAGGAGAATTTCCTGAATTCCAATTCATCACGATGGGTTAGACTTTAAGAAATGTTGTAAGAGGGACGCTGTTACCCATCCCTCGCCCTCCCTTAGTCGCCTCTTACGACATCCAAAAGGAAGATGTGGTCCATTCTATGCCGGGACATGGCATATTATTTTTTATTGTATTTTTTATTATTTGTTAATACAACGTCACACGCCCTGTACAAACTGTGGTTATCCAAACATTATAATCATGATATTTATATGATAACTCAAACAAATCGTTTTTCTAAACAATAAAAATACCTAATTTGATAAATTGAGATTACGTTCCACAAAAATAAAATCGGCGTCAACTGTAGTTGTATCAGTTATTTTCATTTCACAATACTAAACCGATTTGGATGAAGTTTCTATGGGACCAATCTATAAGTATACATACCCTTTTAGTTAAGAAAAAAAAATCAAATCGATTTCTAACTAACGGAGTTATAACAAACTTAAATAAAAATGCAACCGACTTGAGAACATTCTATTTTTTTGAAGTCGGTTGAAAAAGTAAAAAACAACAGGTACCTACGTTATGAGTCACGAACATTTTGAAACTGACACTCTGTTATATGGATGTTTCTTTTTATGTAATTTGAAATGGCACAGAAGTTGATAGGCCACCCCATGGAATACACGTCATAGAATACTGTGTGATACCCTTGGTGTTCTTATCCCTTTCAGACCTGAACGATACGGGTGTGAGTTGTAACTTTAAAAAATTCTAAAACCGCGCGCAATTCATTTTTGCGCACGAAGCTGAAATAATTTGATAGTGAGATTCTAAACCAGCCAATAAGAAATCAGTTTAACGGTTAGGTGGTGCAGTAGTCTCGTGCCGGCAAGGTGGCTTGGTTCCAAAACACGAAAATATATTTAATATGAATGAAAAAAAATCTTGGGTCTGAAAGGGATAAGCGTTAGTATTACTTTAGATTGAGAGGTTATGTCCCTGTACCTGGTAATCTCATTGCCATCTAGTTTTACTCTTTAATACGTAGCACCTTATAATACTACGTTTATATTTTAAACTGAAACACAGGCATACAAGCAATAGCTGCTCTCAGAAACACAGACAGGTAGAGCTACCATCACACCGAAAGACTTATACGTTTTAACCTTAGATTATATAGATAGAGTATAGAGCCTCAAAAACGGCCCAACTTTTTGTCAGCTAATTATCATTATTTTTTTATGGGTGTAATGGTATGGTAACCCCGCCTGCGCTAACGTGCGTAAACAATCATTTTATTTATTAAATAATACGTCAACATACATTTTGTGTGTAAATATATAGAATACTGATAAAAACAGACTCAGTTAAATGTATAATTATGGGGGGAAAGGGATTGTTACTAATGGAGACTAAGAATCCCATTGCTAGCAATATACCCAACCAGGTCGACCTCCTTGCGGTTCCCCCTGGAAACTACCATGATTAATTCCTGATGAATTCATCATGATGGGCTAACTGGCCTGTTTTCATTCTCATCGATCACCCTTCACTAGTGCTCCGCCAGCGTATCCCGTTAGCGCAGGCGGGGTTACCATTCCATTTTCATCCATAAAAAAAAATCCCCCCTAAAAAACCGTCGTGCTAAATTCCAGGTGTATTCATCACGATGGGCTAACTATCATTTTCACCTGTCAACCTTCACTAGTGCCCCGCCAGCGTATACTGTTAGCGTAGATGGGGTTACCATTGCATTATCATCCATCCGAAGCTCGTATTGGCGTTTTGACGTAGTTTGGCGTAAGACAGCTTCGTTCTTATATAGAACACGCGAGAGGGGTAACAGTATCCTGAACATGTTTGTAAATAAATAGTTCTCTCGTGAGAATGCTTGCCAAAAGGACAAGATCATTATTAGTGATTAAGTATTAACATAGTTTTTAAATACACTTACTAACAAAAATGGGCCCAAGTCGCCTAAAATAAAAAAAAAAACTCTTAAAACGTAACGTCTATGATCAGTTATAAACAGTACTACAAGAATAAATACTGGTAGCGCCTAATAATGATAAGCAAGTTTACCTTCCACTTAGCTACCTTCAGTATACAATCTAAATTTAGAACAAAGTACATTCAATATCACTATAAATTACTGAAGATACATTCAAACTAACAAATATTTGTATCACCGGCACTAATGTAATTAGATATCCTTTTATTACGGCTTACATCACATTGTAATCAATGTCGCTTTTTGAACAAATAAAGTTGAGTATATAACGAGAATTATGTGCTACTACATGCATTTGCAAAAGGTGAAGGGAGCAATGCAAGATGGTTGGCGAAAATGTAACAGTTAAGAACTTGTTGAAGTTGGAAGATGTTTTGAACGAGAAGCAATTGCATCGCGTTATAGAGCAATCGCTGACGGACCAGAGTAATTGGAAAATTTCACATACAGAGATACGATCAGCCACTGATGGTCTGGCGGGCTTCCTCGGCGATCACCTCAGGGCGACGTTGCACGTGATGGTGAATGGATCAACGGAGAAGATACAGCTGTTTATCAAACGCGTACCGTGTGGAAACAAGCCAAAAGCAGAGTTCATTGAAGCCAATAATTTTTTCAAACGTGAACAGATGATGTTTCAGTTAATTGAGGAGATGAAAGCCGCTAATGGTGAGAGAGATAGATTCAGATTTATATAAAATTTTATACTAGTACACTTATCAAAACTCTGTGCTCATATCTACGTGGGCTTCTGCTCCATTTTCTGGCTTATAAGTATAACTATATTTCAGATAATGATAGCTTTTTTTTATTACATAATTGTGTAGGTATATCACTGATTCAAATACTTCATCATGAAACAAACTACATATACTTTTTGATTTTTTTATGCAACTTAGAATGGCAAACAAGATGATGGCCCACCTGATGGAAAGTGGTAACCGTCGCCTATACACATGACCAATACCATGGACATAACAGAGTATATTATTTCGCCTATGATACCACCCAATGCATCGTCATTCCTGAGGACTCAGGTATTATTCCTCTTGATATTTCGGTCTGAATACTGTGGTATGCAATCCTTTATCGGTAAGAATACAACATGTGACCACTCTTTCGTCTTCAGGGTTTTGTGAACTGTAAACCGATCCAAATACATATATATACTTTTATTATTATTTCAGCCGTTAACTCTGTTTAAGTCCACTGCTTAAGCCTTCCCCATAAGGGGAGTTTTACCAGTAGTTGCCGCACTTGGCAAACCGCAGTTAGGTTTTTAGAAATGATATAAAAGGGACGCTGCTGCCCATCCCTCGCCCTCTCTTAGTCGCCTCTTATCACATTCACGGGAAAAGGAGTGGCCCATTCTATACCGGGACCATATGGCGAATACATAGGTTATTAAATAAACCATATGTTTTCAGATTCAAACCCTTGGTGTGCAAAAGCACTAATATACACGAAATTACTTCTCGTGATGCAAGATTTAAGCGAACAGGGATACTCGACACGTCCAACACTCGAAACGTTTGACTTGCCACATGTGCGGATTATTGCATCGACCATTGCTCGCTACCACGCAGATTTAGCCAACTACCAGACGAAGAGAAGCATCGATGAAAATCATCATTGGACCTTCATGGAACAATATCGGGACATACTACAAGAGCCTACGTTCAAAGATTCGCCGTGGATTCGCTGCGCTGCCAAATTAACATCTAACTTCCTGAAAATATTTTCTAATAAATACAATAATATACCAAATATTGAATCGAAACTAACGGAGCTATATATCGAAGGTTGTAACAGCTTTAAAGAATACAGTAACACCTTGAACGTGCTGAATCATAAAGATTTGTGGGCGAACAACATAATGTTCCGATACGAGAAAGGAGTGCCGTGTAATGCATTGCTCATAGACTTCCAGTGCTTGCGCTACGGACCGCCAGCCTTCGATCTCACCTTATTATTGTACTGCACAACCTCTAGATGTTTCCGGAAGCAGTACGAGAACGAAATCTTCCGTCATTACTACTCAGTTTTCTCGGAACAACTCGAGGATTATACTAAAGAGAAACTGGAACATTTAGGATACGATGAGAAGGAATTCTTGTGTTGGTGTGAAAAGAGTCGTATGTTCGGACTAGTGTTCGCGATTACTGTTTTCCCTTACGTGTTGATGGAGCCGAGAACAGCTCAAAGGAATTTCGACGATCCGGAGACATATGATAAATACTTGAATGACGATCGCACGGAACCCGTGCTGGCGCACTGCTATGAGAATGCCGAGTACATGTCAAGACAACTGGATGTGTGTGAAGAATTCGTAGAAAGATATGTCTTAAACTTGAACTGATGTAAATATATGAACAAAATATGCATACAAGTATTTAACAGCGTCCCAAGACCCCGAGATGCTAGTTAAAAACCATGTAGTCAACATTTGCAGGTATTTTAAAGTTAAAATAGAAAGGCAAACTAACCTCCACCTCTCGGGGTTTTGAGAGGCGATTTTTCTTATGGTCTTTGAGATAGTTATGAGCTTCAAAGATTTTTTTATGACTTAGTCCTTTTCCAGTGGCTAAATTTCTAAAGATTATCTTAGGGCTTTCAACTAAGGTGATCGAAGTGTTGCATTACTCTTTATAGAAATAACCGTATTAAACTATTTTTTTTTTTTTATACAACTTAGAATGGCAAACAAGCTGACGGCCCACCTGATGGAAAGTGGTAACCGTCGCCTATACACATGAGCAGTAAGGACATAACAGACACACACATCGAAGTGTTGCATCAGGACTCAGGTGTTATTCCTCTGTTAAATACACGCCATATCCCACAAACCGAAACACAGCCATGCAAACACAACTGCTTCAAGAAACACGAATGGGACAGAGGTAATATAAAAGTCTCTCTCTGAAAATAATGCTACAACTGAAAATATGTATTTTGAGTTTATTTATTTATTTATAGGATTACCAACACAAGATACAGCTAAACATTTCAATACAATACACTGGTAGATTAGATCTAACTGTTCTTACATTTATAGGCAACCACAGCATGCCTTGTGTTTGACAAACATTAAAATATTAGTAGGTTTTCGCTCAGAGTAGCGAGCGAGAGTACTTGTGGATTCCAGAAGTAGAAAAACCAATGAAACTATTCTAGATGACTTATCTATATAAAATATACGTAAGTTAGACATTCACGAACACAACTATAAAAAGCGCATCCAATTTAGTGCAGTATTTTTTTGGGTGATACCGGAACGAAGTTACAGACAGACAAAATTTCTAAAAATTATTGTTTCCACACCTATTGATCTTATTTGTTTTTTATGGATGACAACACAATGGCAACCCCGCCTGTACTAACGGTATATGCTGGCAGGGCACCAGTGAGGGGTGATAGGTGAGAAGAAAAGACAGATCAGTTAGCTCATCGTGATGAATACACCTGGAATTCAGCACGATGGTTTCCAGGGGGACCACGTGGAGGTCAAGCTAACAGGCCATATTGCTAGCAATGGGACTGGTAATCCGCGTTGCTAACAATCCCTCCCCCCATATTGGTCTTATTAAAACCGCTTATATTTCTTAAATATCTTCTATGCAGAGACATCGTCTTGTTACAATTATATTAGTAAGACCTGTGGAAGGGGGAGGGGATCGTTGGTAAAGCGGGCTACCAGTTCCATTGCTAGCAATACTCTATCAGATCGACCTCCACGTGGGCCTCCTGGAAACTATCATGCTCAATCCTAGGTGTATTCATCGCGATGGGCTAACTAACCTACATTCATTCTCACCTGGTGCCCCGCCAGTGTATATACCGTTAGCGCGGGCGGTGTTACAATTCCATTATCACCCATATTTATATTTTATTAAAAAAAAAAGACCTGTGGAACATTAAGTTTAAATATAAAAAATAGGTGTCATGATTTGTTACAACTGCTTCGATCAATATTAACATAAATAAATATGGCTACATTTGTTATCTTGCAATTTATATATTATTTAAATATATATTTATTATCAGACATCTAACGTATCTGTCTACATAAATCAAAACGTCAGTTTATAAGTAAACAAAGTTAAGAATATAATGACTGATTACTGTGAGAAGTCGAACCGTTTAATGACTCGTCAGTCGGGCTTGGTTCGTGTTTATAATAATGTAAGTATGAATAGACAGATAAACATGTTTTTCGATGTCTGCTTTTATAAGAACTAATTTTTATTAAAACATATTTTATTATGAAACCGTGATTATTTAAAGAGTAATAATAAAATTTAAAAATCATTGGTATTTTCTCTAGTCATCAAGTCAGTATAATTTGTTATAATAGGACTAATGAAAATTTAAAAAATAAATCAAAACCCGACCAAGGGTGTTCTTATGTCCAATAATTTTACCAAAGGGAGACTTTGTACAAAAATTGTTTACTTGGGTACCTCTGTCCCATTCGTGTTTCAACCGTGAAGCAGTTCTGTTTGCATGGCTGTGTTTCGGTTTGAAGGGTGCAATATGGCGTGTATTTACAGGGTACAGAGGAATAATACCTGAGTACATGGGCGAAACAGCCATGGTACTGTCTGATAGGTAAACGGTGGCAAACAGGCATACAGCCCGTCTGATGGTAAACGGTCACTGTAGCCTATGGACGCCTGCAACACTAGCGGTGTCACGTGCGTCTTACCGATTTTTAAAGAAATCTTAATACACGCTTTTTGAAGAATCCCATACTGTAGTCTCTAGGAAAAACCTCGGCAGAGAGCTTATTCCACAGCCTGAGCGTTCATGGGAGATTTTTTTATACAACTTAAAATGGCAAACAAGCTGACGGCCCACCTGATGGAAAGTGGTAATCGTTGCCTATAGACATGAGCAGTACCATGAACACAACAGAGTACACTGTTTTGCCCATTATACCCCCCATGCGTTGCCATTCCTGAGGACTCAGGTGTTATTCCTCTGTACCCAGTAAATGCACGCCATATCCCACCCTTCAAACCGAAACAGAGCCATGCAAACACAACTGCTTCACGGTTGAAACACGAATGGGACAGAGGTACCTAAGCAATCGACTTTTGTACAAAGTCTCCCTTACAAAGTTTGATCGCCGGGAATGAATACCTTTTCCTACTGGCGCATACCAACAAGTTGATGTTTATGATTGTAAAATATAACATAAGATTACCCTTAAACGACACACCCCAGTGATGCAAGCGGCCAGCTGTCGCTCGCCCGTTATGGTCACTACAATCGGTGTCACTCGCACAAAGCACATACGTGCACAGCACATACTGCCGCGACAAACTTCGCCATATTCAGAATGACAAATATCCATTCCCTAACTCGCTGAGCTTGTTTTTGCTATAACATGTTGCAAAGTTCCTTGATATCTGCTTAATATACATCATTACGTATAATTAATCTAATGAAAGTGCTAATGGCAGTTTGATGTATTTTTTTTATAGCGAGTAACGGAGATGTATCTATCATTGATCATGCACATTTAATACTAAATGTTTAAAACAGTTTTAGCGATTATATTATTTGCCGCCTTGACGGTTCTTCTTTTTTTTTTAGTAGGTACGTTTGTTCCGTTATGGAACAGGCTAAGGTCGGAGACCATGCTGCCTAATCTTCAGTATGATAAAATTCTTCAAAGATCTTGTCTATTTTTTTTTACAGAATTGAAGGCTCAGGAATAAACTGATACAGTCTCCTTCTGATAATATAATACTAATACCATCAGACGGGTTACTTGCTGGTTTGCCATCTTTATTGTAAAAAAAAAAAAAACAGAATAAAGAAATAATAAAATAAATTCTTTTTAGAGATAAATATTGCGTGACGCCTGAGGAAAGGTCTATATATTGTCAACTTCTGCTGTGAAGCAGCAATGCGTATATACTTCACTCTGTAGGTTAAGATGATAATGCTACCTCTAACCCTAGAAGAATTTCGGGAGCCCTATTAGCAGCCTCTGTGTGTTAATTAATGAGGCATAATCTGAGCGTTCAGTGTCGTGCTTGTTATAGGCAACAGATACCACCTTCAATCAGGTAGTTCTGTAGCGTTAAATTGTACAAAAGTCTAGCTGTATCCTGTGGCTTCGCTCGTGATTGTATCATAGTTAGCCATAAACTATCCACTGCTGAACATAGTCCTCCCCCTATTTGAAGGGATGGGGGGTTGCTAGAATTTTCCACGCTTAGCACGCAGGTTGGCAACCACAGTTAGGCTTTTATAATGTTTTAATAGGAACGTTGCTGCATATCACTCGACCATTTAATTCTCTTAGTCGACTCATACGACACCTACAAAAAGGGAAAAGAAAAGGGTGGCCAATCGTATTATAAACAGCCTTCCTTCCTTGATAAAGGAGTTACCAATGCAAAAACAATTTTTGAAATAAACTATTCCACTTTCTTAATATAGATTCATCACTTAAATGCCTTTAAGAAAATTTGTTTTTTGTAATCGCTGGAATTCTCTGAAAGCGTCCTATTTTGCAAGTTATGACTTGGTTACTGTAGTAGGACTCGAGTCCTACAGTGGACTTGAGCATAGTAGTGTTTATATCATGGAATAGGAATAATAAGAGTCGTGAAGGTCGGCCGGTGCATCCTGCAGCGACTACTCAGGCCGCGCGGTCGCGCTCGCCCGTGACCGGCCGCTCGCCCGCAGGACTAGAATGCATTATAATGCACGTACTTGTGTTTTACATTTACATCATAGTATATATTGCACAACACTAGGTTAAAACAGAAATACTTAATAGAAAAATAGGTAGGTAATCCTTCTAATCATTTCCTATCTCACTGCGTTAGATTGGCTGGAAGTATTATGGGAACAATCTGGAAGTCTTTTTCAAAATCGGTTTACAACTGGCGGAGTAACGTAATGTAATATAAAAATGTTTATTGTACATAATATACATTGAATACATTAAAAGACTGTGTTTGCATGGCTGTGTTTCGGTTTGAAGGATGGGATATGGCGTGAATTTACTGGGTACAGAGGAATAACATCTGAGTCCTCAGGAATGGCAACGCATGGGGGATATCATGGACGAAACAGTATATTCCGTTATGTCCATGGTACTGCTCATGTCTATAGGCGACGGTTACCACTTTCCATCAGATGGACCGTCAGCTTGTTTGCCATTGTAAGTTGTATAAATAAAAATATACGATGACGGACTTATACAATAGATCTCTTGCAGTCAACCTTTGAGAAGCTGAAAGAAAACTATAGAACGCTCATGGGTAAAAACCGTACAGCTAAAGATAAACTCAAAGTTATGAGGTAACTTGGAGTTATGAGACAACACATAAAAAAAAATTATCATGGGGAGTGCTCTGAAGAATTGTTCGGATTGATACCTGCTGCAGATTTTCACCATCGTACAACCCGCCATAAACTAAAATTTCATCCCAACCATCTGGACGAGTGGCGGTCCTCCACCGTGCGTTTTTCAAGGCACTTTCTTCCACGCACAACCACTCTTTGGAATCAACTTCCAGCAGCAGTATTTCCGAACCGATACGACAACATAACGTTCAAGAAAAGAGCATATTCCTTTTTAAAAGGCCGGCAGCACACCTGCAATGCCGTAGGTGTTGTAGGTGACCATGGGCGGCGGTACCAATCCAACCCAATCCAACATCTTTTTCAGACTTCCGTCCAATTTCCATTCTTCCATTTCTTTCTAAAGCTCTCGAGCGACTTGTCCATCAACAACTAAATGAATTCCTATCCAAGAATGATCTTTTTAATCCCTTCCAATCAGGTTTCCGTGCCGGTCATAGTACGACTACTGCTCTTGTCAAAATCACCGACGATATCCGTCATGGTATGGAAAACTCACAGCTTACGGTTTTAACATTGTTAGACCTAAGTAATGCTTTTAATACTGTCGATTTTGATATATTATTAGGAAGATTGCGTTCTCTCAACATATCTCCAGCCGTAATCGAGTGGTTTCAAAGTTACCTGAATGGGCGCCAGCAACGCATTCGTACTGAAGATAGCTCTTCATCATGGTGTCGCATGCTAGCTGGTGTACCTCAGGGTGGCGTCTTATCTCCTTTACTTTTTTCGTTATTTATTAACACCATCACTATTCAACTTCGCTCTTCCTACCACCTTTATGCAGATGATCTTCAAATTTACTCACACGCTCCATTTCATGATTTAGACTCTGCGATATATTCAATAAACAAAGATCTGGCACACATTTCGAGCTGGTGTAAATCATTTGGATTAACTGTAAACCCTAATAAAACGCAGGCTATTATTATCGGGAGCCCCAACTATATTTCAAGAATTTGCTGGGAAAATCTGCCTAATATAATGTTCGACGGGATATCTGTGGACTATAAAGATTTTGTAAAGGATCTCGGAATATATCTTGACAGAACGCTATCCTGGAGCACCCAAATAACAGAGATTAGTAGGAGGGTCTTTGCGATTGTGGGCTCACTCAGAAGATTACGTAATTTTTTACCTATGGCCACTAGAGTTGCGCTTGCTCACTCCCTTGTCCTTCCTGTCCTTGACTATGCTGATACCTGCTACATTGATCTCACCGAAGACCAACTTAATAAACTTGAGCGTCTCCAAAACCTGTGTATTAGATTTATATTTGGACTTCGTAAATACGACCACATCTCTAATTTTCGCACTCAGCTCAAGTGGCTCCCAATACGTCGACGCCGAGATTGGCATATATTATCTCTTCTTTATTCCATTCTATTCAATCCTCTTACACCTCACTATCTTAAAGAGCGATTTATATTTCTCGGTGAAGTTCAGAGTCACGCTTCGCGTACCTCAAATAGTCTCCGTTTAAAAACCCCAGCACATACCTCCGTGTACTACACCAAATCCTTTTCCGGTGCGCCTATGGAACTCGCTGCCACCGTCTATACAGAGTGCGCAATCCTTGGCTTCGTTTAAAGGACAAGTCAAATCACATTTTCTTTCACTGTAGTTACTCTTTTCCACTCCTTTGTAATTTTTGGACTAGATTTGTCATATTTCCTTGTGTGTGCTATGTATGTATTTATATGTGTATGTTTATGTATTTTGTATGTATGTTATATGTGTATATGTATGTATATATATATATGTGTATGTGTATGTGTATGTATGTATGTATATATATTGTTATAGTAAGTAGTTTAATAAATTATATGTATTTGATATTTTTGTGCATTACATGTTTTTGTATTTTGTGCACGAAAATTGTTGATTCACTCTTGCGCCACCTGCCCTTTTCTATCTGTTCTCCCTTAACTAAAGGTTGTCTGTAAGAGATTGCCCTAGCGATAAGACCGCCTTTTGTACCTTTATGTGTATACTTAAATCTGTATTTATGTTACTGTATTTCATTTGAATTATTCACTTGTCATTGTATATTTTTATTTATGGTGCAATAAAGAGTTAAATAAAATAATAAATAATAAATAGTCACTTACCATCAGGTGAGCCGCATGCTCGTTTGCCCCCTGTGTTGTAAAAAAAATACAACCTAATTGATAATTTCTTTCTTTTTAAAGCCGGTTAAAAAGACGCTCAAACCATCTCACAGTAATAGAAAAATTGCTGACTTTGCAAATGTTTTGTCTTGTATCAAATAATACGAGAAACATGCATGACTAATTGACTAGTTTATCAACGCACGAGATGCCATATGTAGGTTCAGTAAATCGAAGGTTGGTCGAATCATGCAGAGTTACGAGCACGACAGCCTATAAATCTTGTTCAAGTATTTCGCGAGATCATCTCAGCTTACATTTTAAGGTGCAATTGAATTTTAACATTTATTTGGTATATAGGGCTGAGTAAATGCGATTGTATTTCGAAATCGTTTCTACCGAATACTGACGCTCTTTTGAGGAATTTTTAGCTCAAAAACCGTATGACATTTAGTTAATATAAAGTAACCAAAGTTCTTCATTACACATTCACATTAAAATTAATTACTAAGTGTGTTTCTTATTCAATTCAAATTCAAATTCAAAAATCATTTATTCATGTAGGACATTTTAGCCGCTTATGAACGTCAAATTTTTACATTATAATTTTATATTTTCCCTACCGTCCAGTTCGGTATATAGATCCAATTGAGAAGAACTGGCAAGAAACTCAATTGAATTACTTTTTTTTTTAAAGCCAGTTTATTTACAATGTATATTTATATAGGTGTCTATGTCTAACATTAAATGAAAATTCAGTGCATGAACAACTATTGCCATGCAGGCTTTGCTCAGTAAATATGATTTAACAGATGTTTTGAATTTATTTAAGGGTAATTCCAACATATCCTTTGGTATCTTATTGTAAATTTTTATACCTATTCCCATAAAAGACCTATTAACTTTTTCTAAACGATAATTGGGGACAGCAAGTTTGTCTTTAAATCTAGTATTAATATTATGAATATTGCTGTTTTTTGGAAATAAGTCAAGATTTTTATGAACATATAGGATATTTGAATATATAAATTGAGAAGCAACGGTGAGAATATTTGCCTCTTTTAATTTCTCTCTTAATGAGTCACGACTCTTCATACAGTAGATCGCTCGAACGGCACGTTTTTGTAATATGAATATATTCTTAATATCTGCCGCTTTTCCCCATAGTAATATTCCATAAGAGAGTAAACTATGAAAATAACTAAATGTAGCAATGTATTTAGCGTTCTATTGTTTCTGCCTACCCTAATTGGAGACAGGCGTGACAGATATGTACGTATGTATGCACCGGTAGAACGCACACTCCCTTAAAATGATTTTTATTTAATATTACATCTGGAATCAACAGCTTGTATCTAGAATAATTAAAAATATTATATTTACACCATACATTAGCCAATTACAGATTCACAATTTGTATACCAGACAATATTACGCTTGTTTTTTGGAGGGTAGGTTAAATTAAATAGAAAAAAACAAAAAAATACAAAACCAAAATCTATGGAGATACTTATTTGAAACGTCGTATCACTGGAAGTTTAGCAATAATTCGTGTAAAAGTGTGTGTTATTTATGTGTGTGTGTGTAGTGTTGCGTGAATGTGGTGTACAAAGAAACATAATGTCATGTGGTGTAAAAAAAGTGTGATATATAGCGATATGAGTGAATAATAATACTTAATTTGTCTATATAAATATATAACAAGGACTTAATATTTGAATTACTAAACGATGTACTTCAGTTTACTACTTTTATAGTTCCACTAGTTATTTTATATTTATTTACATATTAAATTTATAGTTATAAAACATTACATAGAATAGAGATAAAGGAATGGTATGAAAAAAATTAAATGATTCTTTTCTTTTTTTTTTAATATGGCTATATGACTTCTTTCCAGCCATTACCAATCACCATGGGCCAACTGACCTGACTTCATCCTCACCTATCATCTCTCTATATTACTACTACTATTTTATTATCATCCGTTAAAAGTCCCTCGCTTGCTAAACGTGGCAACTACTGGAAAAACCTCCCAATGGCAAAGGCAGTCTATGGGGGAGGCCTGTATTCAGCAGTGGACAGTTCACGGTTAATTTGGTGATAATGATGCTCAAAATAAAACAAATAATACCTCCAGTATTTTATAGACTGCATGTTTAATTCACTTCACCTTAGATTTACAACGATTGCCTCCTAGAATTAAATCATTTAATATCAGTGGAGCTGTTTAAATATATAATCTTGTTTTAATTTACAATTCTGTATAAAAATATCTACCTATAAATATATACCTACACTATAAATAAAAAAAAAAATAGGTCAAGTCTGTGTAGTTTATTTTTGCGCATTACACAGTATTCTGAGGGTCTACCATGGAATGTTTTCCGAAATTTCGCAGTCGAACGAAACAAAAATTTTATGTTAAAATTACATAATACATACTGTTCAAAATAAAGCCTTACTTCCCTTATAATAAAACAAAGATTGTTCACAATATTGGAGTACGTCAATATTGTTTTCCTTCCACCTTAGTTTAACAATAATAAAAAGTACCGACTGAACGAAGGCGTGTACGCGGACGCTTGCTCCTGTACAATATATGTTATTGTGTGTTTTAAACTGTATGTGCCCTAAAGGACCCGTAAGAATTTGTGTGTGCATGCATATACGATTTGAGGAAGAACTGTCGATCATCTACAGCAGAGAGAAGTCACGAAGCCGATGCCAGGTTAGTCCTCCTCGACAGAGAGAATTTTTTATTTTTAATCTTTATAAAACGCTTGCACTGCGGTGTTTTACCTTACACATACCGTTTAAAAAAATATTAACTATGTTAAAATACTTTGATCTTACTACGGATTCATGATGAACGAAATGTTAAGCACAATTTACTGGGTCGATTTCGGTTTGAATGAAAACACGAAATTGAGTCCGAAATTTAGAATTTCATGGTAACCCCCCTGTTTTACCAGTATGCATTATAACGATTCGGATTTGGCAATTTTGTCGTACATACTGAAACAATCGTAAAATTGACAATTTACGAACACTTGAAGTGGCGCCAAGCGATTTTTGTATAAATATAGTTATCTTATGGCAAATTAAATACGATATTGAACGTTTATTTAAGAGTTTTGTAATTCACTAGCAATTTGTTCCGTAATCAAGTTTTTTTTATGGGTGAAAATGGTATGGTAACCCCGCCTGCGCTAACGGAATACGCTGGCGGAGCACCAGTGAAGGGTGATAGATGAGAATGAAAACAGGCCAGTTAGCCTATCATGATGAATTCATCAGGAATTAACCATGATAGTTTCCAGGGGGAACCGCGAGGAGGTCGACCTGGTTGGGTATATTGCTAGCAATAGGATTCTCAGTCTCCATTACTAACAATCCCTTTCCCCTTCCCTCGTGATCGAGTGAGAGTGTTTATTTATATACTAGTCTTGAACTGCGAATTCGGTCGTGTGACGAGGACAATCTTTGGATTGACTGAATTTAAAGTATCCTATGTCTTTGCGGTGTGGTCCCGGCATAGAATAAGGCACCTCTTCCTTACACGTGGATATACATCGACATCCCTCTTAAAACATCACCAGCCTGACTACTGTTGCCAACCCGCCTGACAAGCATGGCAACTACTGGCAAAACCCCCGATAGGTGGAGTTCTAAGATCAACGGTAGACAATTAACAGCTAATATAATATAATAATAAAAGAAAACAACTGCGATAACCGTATACATTCCTGAGTCCTCAAGAATGGCAACGCATGGGGGGTATCATGGGCGAAACAGTGTACTCTGTTATGTCCATGGTACTGCTCATGTCTATAGGCGACGGTTACCGCTTTCCATCAGGTGGGCCGTCAGCTTGTTTGCCATTCTAAGTTGCATAAAAATAAATACAATTTGGTGCAGCAGTTTTTGCGTGATGCCGGAACAAATATGCAAATGAACAGAGTAGTAACAATTTTAAAATAATTGTTTTGGTTTCTTTATCTATTCATATATACCAATCCCTTGAAATCCTTACTGATCCTTACTAAGATTATACCCAGTAAATTCACGCCATATCGCACCCTTCAAACCGAAACACAACCATGCAAACACAACTGCTTCACGGTTGAAACACAAATAGGACAGAGGTACCCAAGCAAACGATTTTTGTACAGTCTCCCTCTGTTAATATAAATAAATTTATTACTAATAAATAATAAAATTAAATTTTCTATTATTATATTATTATTTACGTATTGTCGATCAGTTTAATATATGCGCAACAGCCCTGCCATTCACCCCTGGCCGGCCAGCGGTGGACAGTGGGACAAGGGCGGCCTGTCTGCGTTGGAACACCGAATACGGAGAGATCAATGTCGCTCACATCGATCTCGTGTGAGTCTTAATACGTAATAACATCTCTGTTTAAGATATTATTGCTTAAAAAAAACTATTAAACGACTGCTGCCCATGTAATAATAATAATAAAAATAACGATTAACACGATTACTGTATTCAAAATATCATTAAATTATTTTGTAATAAAACTGATTCGAGAAAAATAACTGCTGAGTTTTTTACCTAGCGATAAATCGTAAGAAAGAGACGTAAAACAAGTATATTATTATTTAATTTTATTATTAAACTATTTATTAATTAATTTTACAATATGTATATAAATAATTATAAACTACAGAATATATTAAATAACTATATTATACTAATAACAATTACGATATGAATAGATACATACCGATCCAAAATGATACCAAATGTTTTTTTTTTTCTTTGAATAAAAATATAAAAATATCGTTTACTTTAGTTGTATATCACAGGTTAATTAAATTGATTTTATAAATTCAAATTATAAAAATAAACAATATGTATAGGAATCAAATCGTTTTGACCTTTTTACTATTTTTCCCCATTACTAAACACAGTAAAGGATACACTTATATATTTTTTTAATTTGATTTAAAAAATCAGTCTTTTAGGGGTTAATACAGTAAAGAATAAGATAATATTAAACGAACTGCTAGATCACAACATAAGTATTGTGACTTATTTTGATTTAAGCCAACTGGTAACTTAATTACCTAAGTACAGTCATCCAAATAAGGTGATCCAGTGTCACAAACAACCATACGACGCTCCGATTAAACGTGTTAGCAGGAAAATTGTTAATTTCTATAATAAACGCATCGTCTGCAATGAGCTCACCGGCCGTGGCATATTTATTGTTGTACAAAATATATTTTTGTGCATTACTTCATCGAGTAATGCATTGTGCTTCGAAGGCGACAATAATAAATGTACCTGCTGCGGTTAGTACACACGAGCAGGTTTTTTTTTTATACAACTAAGAATGGCAAACAAGCTGACGGCCCACCTAATGGAAAGTGGTGACCGTCGCCTATAGGCATGAACAGTACCATGGACATAACAAAGTGTACTGTTTCGCCCATGATACCCCCCATGCGTTGCCATTCCTCTGGTAAGTGACACTACAAATTCAACGTTCACTCTTAACCATTCCTGTTTTGCTAGAAACGTAAAAGTTTACTTCTATCTTCAGGCGTTCTAATGTACAATATCGTACAAATGCTTATATCAACGAAGCCAGTGCTTGTCTATATCTGATACGCCAAGTTTGTTCACAAATAGTCACTATTGATGCCACCAATAAAGCTTTCCTGATGCCTAACAAAACATATGTGGAAATGGCCCAGAAAGGCGTCATTATCATTTATAAAGGCGTCGGGCGGCTCTAGCACAGAGATCTAATCCATGTATAAATAAGAGAAAAATAACAAAAATATGGCATTCCTGTATAGATAGATAAAATAAAAATTAGCTCGTTTACAAGCTCTTCTAAATCATCACTTTCTTATTCTGCCTCTGGATTTGGAAATTTGTTATTTTTCAAGTAGTATTAGTAACTCAACAGTTACTCTTTTTTTTTTTACAACACAGGGGGCAAACGAGCATGCGGCTCACCTGATGGTAAGTGACTACCGTCGCCCATGATCACCCACAATACCAGCGACATTGTAGGTGTGCTGCCGGATTGACTCTTGTCAGATCAAGTATTTATTTATTTGTTTATAAAGTTAAATAAAATAAATTTAATTAGTCATAAGCACTTGAGCTCACCAGTTTCTATAAGCAGCAACCGTTCACGAGTATGATGAGTGAGCTACCCATCGAGACAAATTAACATTTACCAAGCCTAATGCTGTGATGATTAAACCATCATTGCAACTGGCTGTAAGCCAAAATAGGTTGTTAGTTTTGCGTAGTCTTGACCGGAATCTTAGATTTACCTACGTCCTTCTTCAGGTATTTAATCAGACATTTATATGCCTATGTTAAGACATGGCGGCAAAGCAACACCGCTAATTGCTGTAACCACAGGTACCCTGAATGCTAAATGTTCATAAAGATTCTATGACTAATGCATACATTTGTTCTATTCTATATCTTTAACAACTGATGAGAAGCGGTATCCATCGCATATAAATATACGTTTACAGTCCCGAATATGGTAGAATACAATGTGCCACTTATGATAGTCATGCGTTGGTATTCCTAAGGACTAACATGCTTCTAGTACTGATGTTAACTCTAAAAGATCCGGCTCGAAGGACCACAAAGATGTTGCAATTTGTACTTTATATTGCAAAACCACCTTTTAATTTCACAATATATTTATTTTAATTATATTTTTACAAAGACTTGCACATTGGACGATTGTTGTAACGGAAGAGAGCGAAGGCAATTTTAGAGTTGCCATAGTATAATATTAAACTTAGTGTTTCCAACAACCTTTACTGCTATATGTACACAGCATACGTGTAGAATACGCGGGAGTGGCAACAATATTCTGAACATGTTGAACATAAATAAATTAGATAGTCCTCTTGTGAGAATGCTCGCTGAGAGCACTAGATCATTATTAGTGATTAAATATTAACATTAAAATGGGCCCAACTTGTCTAAAATAAATAAATAAATAAAATAGAAATAAAGTCCCGTCCCATCCTGTTCTGTCCTGTTCTATTCTGTTCCATACCATACTTATCCTCCAGGGGGAAACGTTGACAGAAATAAGTGGAACTAGTCAATAATTTCACTGTCATATGTCGTCTTCAAATCAAATTTAATCTATAAGCATGTACTTACATGGTCTCGCTCATTTTCTTTTCTTGGGTATTTTTTTTTTAATGGATGATAATGGAATAGTAACCCCACCCGCGCTATCAGTATACACCGGTGGGACACCAGTGAAGGATGATAGGTGAGGATGAAGTAGGTCAGTTAGCCCATCGTGACGAATTCAACAAGAATTGTTCACGATGGTTTCCAGGGGGAACCACGTGGAGGTCGACCTAATAAGAGATATTGCTAGCAATGGGGCTATCAAACTCCATTGCTAACAATCCCTTTCCCCCTTTCTTGGGTATTTGGAATTTGTGTATACATAAAATATTGGTCGTCTCTCATATAATCTATAGGTTCCTTATTAACTTTTTTGTTTATATTTACTTTTTTTTTTAATTTAGAAATAAAATTACTAGGAATAAATAAGTATTCACAATATAAAACATTCGAAGATGACCCTAATACAATTGAACAATTCTTTCTCCGATTCAAAGTTGGTTAAAAATATTTTTTGCTATTTCAAAGAACCAATCTAAAATCGGACAGATCAGCAGTGTAAGACGTTTGTCACTGCCACATTATCCCGTAGTGAACACCGTATTTGTGATAAGACCCGGTCCGGACCACCGGTCCATTTATCACCGTCACGATCTGCCGAGGACTACACGTAAATATTTTTTGTCAATAGCTCACTCTCACTTTTGTGCAACTTTCCTCGTCTAATATATCAGGTGGGCACTTCTTAGAAAGTGATTTATTAATTATTTTAAGAGCTTTTTTATCTTTACAAAACGCTATTTAGTGTTATCATGTCCTTACGCTGATAAATCGCAGGCACGTTTGTGAATAATGACAGTTTTTAATCAAGTTTGAGAAGATTTCATTTATCTGAATTGGAATGGCAAACAAACTGGTGGCCCACCTGATGGAAAGTGGTAACCGGGCTCTATGAAAAGCAGCGCAGCAATAACGTTAGTTTATTTTTATTTACATACAGACACTGAGATCTCGTTGCAGTTACCAGCGCATTACCTTTCTTCCACGCACAACCACTCTTTGGAATCAACTTCCAACAGCAGTATTTCCGAATCGATAGAACATTATAACCTTCAAGAAAAGAGCGTATTCCTTTTTTAAAAGGCCGGCAGCACACCTGCAATGCCGTTGGTGTTGTGGGTGATTATGGGCGGCGGTAGTCAGTTACCATCATGTGAGCCGCATGCTCGTTTACCCCCTGTGTTGTAAAAAAATTACCGAACTAACTCTTTCAACAACAGACGTAGAAGTATTTCATATGTAAAAACTATTTTGAAAAACAGTCTCGATAGTCGACATCCTGGAGATGAATCTCCAATGGATCTCCATGGATTAAGAGGCTAATAACAAATTAAATAATAAATGAACAAAGCGCAGTACTCTATTTCCAGAGAAAGAAATCACGAAACACACTTTTATACCGAGCTTCCTGTTACAAGAAGAAATCTGAGCTTAGCAGTAAAGTGTTGTCTATTTTTTTATGGATGAAAATGGAATGGTAACCCCGCCTGCGGTATCGGTATACATTAGCGAGGCACCAGTAAGAAATAATGGGTGAAGATGGAAGCAGATCAATTAGCCCATCGTGACGAATTCAACAAGAATTAATCATGATAGTTTCCAGGAGAAACTTTCGTGGATATCGACCTGGTAGCATATATTAATAATGGAGTTCACACATAATCAGTATACTCTGTTATGTGCATGGTTACTGCTCATGTCTATAGGCGACGGTTACCACTTTCCATCAGGTGGGCCGTCAGCTTGTTTGCCATTCTAAGTTGTATAAAAAAAAACATCATGTAACTAATAATCCCTTTCCCCCCAGTATACTAATTCTGTAATGATGTTTAACTCTTTAGATGTTTGTACGTTTGTCATTGAATCACGATTAAACAAGTAAACGAATTTAAATAAAATTAAGTAGACAGATACGTTATATGCCAATTTAACATATACGATACTTTATATTTTAATTCACGTGGACAAAGTCGCGTGAAAAAGATAGTTGACTATGATAATAAATTTAGCTTTTAATGCATAAATGTATACAAGCAGGCTGCTGAGTATAAAAGAGTCAAAAAAGAGAGTCAGAAGAATTTTTAAGACCCCCTCTGGTAAAATTACCACACAGCAAGAACCCAAATGATTGAACTAAATTACTTCTTTGATACTAAATACAACTAAAATAAACGTTGAATTACGTTCCTGTCAGATCTGCGGTCGTGTTTTCAACTCCAGTGCAGTGTCTAGTTACAGTGTCTGCAATATAGTTGGCACCGGTTGCGACAGAGGGAGCCACTGTGGCTGCGCTTGCGACACCTGTAACTAATCCTTTGATAGGAGCCTTCCGTGATATATGACACTTTGTTCATAGTGAACAAATATGCTCGTGATATATATATATATATATATATATATATATATATATATCATTTGAAGCTGATTAAAGTATGTTTTATGTTGTGGAAATTTCAAAGGAGAATGTCCGTGTTTAATTATCTCGGTCTCTTTTTAATTTCTCATAATATCGATAGAGATATAAGAAATTAAAAAAACTAACATCTAGAGCACAAGGTCATAAACAATACCAGGACTCAAGAAAATTTGGAAACGTTTACTTTTAAAAATTTGTTCAAGGCGAGAGTCTAACCCAGGACTCGACCTTACTAACGGAATTTTACTTGTCATTGAACCACAACGATTGTCTTAAAAGAATGGCCTTCAAATTGACATAAGTTCTTTTAAAATACTCCTGCCTACCTACGTCCAAATTTGTTTACGTCTAGCCGGTCTGGAAAAAACAACCATACTCTATAAATCATAAGCATTTCTTGATAAGGCATCGGTAAATTATATATTATTGAATAGGAGAAATCCATCACAGACCAGCTTGTGCAATTGTGGACAGATGGCCGCAAATACATACGAGTAGATACAAATTAGGAGTTCTGAAAGCGGACGCTTCGAAGATTGCGAAATAGCTAAGGATTTTAAATGCAAAATAGATAGCTTCATGTGCAGTAAAACTTAAGATAACAAGTGGTAATGACAAAATAAAAAAAAAATATTGTTTTTATAATAGATATAACAGTAAAATTACAGAGTACAAACGCAAAACACCTTAATCCTTAGAAATGGATACGCATATAGAGTATCATGGGCGATACAGTATACTTTGTTAGATCCATGATACCTTCGTGTCTTAGAGGCAACGGTGACAACTTTCCATCAAGTTAACTATCAGCTTGTTTTCCATACTAAGTCGCATAAAATTTAAACAATTCAGCAAATTATCTTAAAATGTTTAACCCTGGATTCGAGAAGCCTAAATAGTCGGTTGGCCAACTGACAGTATTCCTTCCGTGATGTCTACTATAATAAAAGAACTAATTATCATAAAAGAACATAATGATTCAAACTATACAAAAGCCTATTTGAATAAAATTTATATGAATTTAAACTAAAGTGAAGTTAAGAATGCTAATCCGCCTGCCAAGCGTGGCAACTACTCCACATACGGCAAAACCCCGATAGGTGAAGAGCTTAAATTTTTTTTATACCACTGAGGTGGCAAACAAGCATACGGCCCACCTGATGGGCTGATTATACAGACGAAGTGTCTCCATATAAATGCTTCGAGAAAAGCGGTTCAACGTTTTCATACAATTTTGCGTAATAAATGGTTATGAGTGATTCCTTTATAACTTCTATATTTATTTTGTCTTATAAATTCTGCATTTTTTTATTGCGTAAACATTTATTATATTTATTAAACAATTAAATATAGATACATCAAGATACATTATGTGTGTAAATGTATAGAAAACTGACAAAAAAACGAGTCGGCTAATTTAACAATTAGCAAACAGAAAGTTAACGTTTTTGAGGCTCGATGCTCTATCTATATAATCTAATATGGAGACCTATGTTCAATAGTGTACAGTTAACGGCTTATACGGTGATGATGATGATGATATGATGATAATCTAAGGTTCTCTTATCATTCTTCTTACGAGTAATATGCACAAGGGCATGTTTATTTAGATAGATTTACAAATTACAACCTACGTTAGGTTGTCTTAGGTGTTCTAGGAATCAAATCTCTCGAATATTGTCTGTTGTGATCAGTAATCTATCATGCTGCGAGGCAAGGTCGCGCCCACGTTCCAAATGATTCATAATACATATACGATTTTTTCGCTCATAAATTACTTGCTAATGATTGTGTTTATTTATCCTTATAATATTTTGTTGCATTTAAGAAATTGGCAATTTAAATACTAGCCTCTGCGAATTTACCTAGTCGTTTCCTGACATTACAAAGACAGTAGGACATCTCCCGACCACTTTTTCCTGGCTGCCCATAACCTGCCTTAACGCGAATAATAATTAATTAAATAGTAATATTATTATGCCATAAATAATTAAAGTTAAGGAAATCTATTTCTTAAACTTTCTTTTAAAATATAGTGGGCAAACGAGCATGCGGCTCACTTGACGGTAAGTGACTACCGCTGTCTATGAGCACCCGTAACAACCAAAGGTATTGCAGGTGTGCTGCCGACCTTTTAAAAAGGAATATGTTCTTTTCTTGAAGGTTATGTTGTCGTATCGGTTCGGAAATACTGCTGTTAGAAGTTGATTCCAAAGAGTGGTTGTGCGTGGAAAAAGTGCCTTGAAAAACGCACGATGGAAGACCGCCACTCGTCCAGATGATTGGGATGAAACTTTAGTTTGTGGCGGGTTGTTCGTCAGAGCACTCCCCATGATAAATTCGGTAAAAGATGCACAGTGATGCAGCATCTCTACGCAGTTTCAGTGGGTCAAGTCGGACAGTAAGGCGCCAATCGTCAACAATTCGAGCCGCCCGACTTGTGGTCTAACGGCGTAAAAAACTAATGACTGTATAACTGAATTGATGCCATTTTGTCAACCTTTTTTACACACGATGACGATATTATATGTGATATGTGGAACACTTGTCTTATAAGAGTCTGCAATTATTATAATCAACAGTTCCTCTCTTTGGACGTATTCAGTGAAGATCTAAACTTGTATAAAAAACACGTCAGAGAGGAACTTTGGGCAAACTCCGTTTGATCAGACAGGAAAAAATAATTTTAAAATTGTTAATTATTATTGTTATTTCTTTTTTTTTTTCTGTATTGTCATATATATTTTATATTAATCATCTGCTCTCGTTTATTTATGTTATAGCTGTGTTTATTATTTATGTTTTTTTAAATATTGTATGTTTCCCTATTAAATTAAATTAAAAAATAAAATAAACTTTTAAAGTAACTCCAGTAGTGTGTAGGCTGACTGGTTATAGTAAAAAAAATAACGTGGAATATAGTAGTGTCGATGTGGGTTGGGTGCGCGCGCGCACGGCCGCGCGGTGCTCACGAGCGTGCGTGCACACGACGCGCCGGCGCCGGCGCCGCCGCGCGCTCACGTCCGTTTGTTTTGGTGCGTGCTGTTTACACCTTACACTTTTAACAATTATTTAAGACTACTTAGGCACATTATAATAATTAACGCTGGAATATTTTAATCATAATTAGTCACTTTTACAATGACGGTGAGAGCCGGGTCGGTGTACGCTTTATCACTACCAGAGATTCATATTTGATGATACATTTAAAAAGTTTATTATTATTTTCAAATGTTACTATCCACTGTTGAACGTACTTCGAAGACTGGCACCTGCATCCACTGCCTAATGCATTTGAGTCTATAGGCGATGGTTACCACTTTCGATTAGAACTATATTGTGGCCCGTCCTTATCCTACAGCTTGTTCTATCATGCAACAAATATCTAAGTTGCTAAGGTAAAAAAATGAAATGTAGTTCGGAAATATAATTTGTGTTTCATTCGTTCGTCATAAATCCTACAATTTCAAAAATCTTAATATACATTTCATGGACCATAGACCCTCTGGATGTCCATTCTAAATGTGTAGTAACAAAAACATTTAAAACATAAATGTGTACTTCAAAACATGAGACTTGCGCCAATTTAGACAAGATTGTTTCTTGAATTGATACTGATAATGGGACTTCAGATTTCATTAAAGGTACAGTCAAAATCAACGTAGATTTGGCAAACAACCTCCTGCTTATTAACACAGTTTAAATTTCGAAATACAAGAAAGGCCATTGTTAGTATTGCTACGATGGTTCGAGCATGCGCAAAGAGTTCCTGATAAAATTGTGACGAAACAGGAATACAATGCGAAAGTGAAAGGACGCAGGTAATGGGACAGGTCTAGAATGACCGATCGGGATCAGAGAGGCCGGATTATCTAAGGTTGGGGTAATTTTATCTAAGAATGTGTAAAATTTAGTGTAAAACCTAACGGGACAAATTAGTGGTTGGTAAATAAATAGTTGTTGTATCAGCCGTTGACTGTCCACTGCTGAATATCATCATCATCATCGTCATCATTTCAGCCATCATCCGTCCACTACTGGACATAAGCCTCCCCCATAGACTGCCATAAAGAACGGTCCCGAGCCACCTGCATCCACTGACTCCCTGCAATGCATTTCAGGTTGTCGCTCCATTTATTGGAGGATCGTCTTACACTGCGTTTACCCGTACGCGATCAGCACTCAAGAATTTTTCTTTCCCATTGGTTGTTGGTTTTTTGAACTATGTGACTAGCCCATTGCCGCTTCAGCTTGCTTATCCTTCGGGCTATGTCGGTTATATTGGTTCTTTTGCAAATATCCTTGTTTCGAATTCTATCACACAAAGAGACTCCGACTCCGACTACAGAACATAGTCTACCTATAAGGGTGATTTTGCCAGTAGTTGTCACGCTTTGCAAGCGGATTAGCAACCGCAGTTTGGCTTTTGGTAATGTTTTAAGAGGAATGCTGTTGCCCGTCCTCCACAATTAGCTCTCTTAGTCGTCTCTTACGACACCCACGGGAAAGGAAGGGGTGGCCTATTCTATACCGGGACCACACGGCTAAATAAATAGTAAGTAAGTATGAATAAACATCTGTTTTCCTTGTGGATAGATATAAACTCGACCATATGGCCCAAGATTAATAAGTTAATAATACATTTATTTACCGCGACGATCATGCTCCGGCGCAGCGAAGCGCGGGGCGAGCTGCGTGGGCGCCGGTGACGTCACGTCAACCCGTCCACAACCCTTATATGGCGGCACTCTCGCGCAGCCTCCGTGCTGTTAATTGATCCATTGTATAATATTGTGAATGAACAGTACAAATATTCATATAGTTAGTATAACTAGTTTTTTACCAGAGGGAGACTTTGTACAAAAGTCTTTTGCCCAAACCTCTGTCCCATTCGTATTTCTACCGTGAAGTAGTTGTGTCTGCATAGCTGTGTTTCAGTTTGATGGGTGGGATACGGCAGTGAATTTACAGGGTACAGAGGAAAAACATTCGAGTCCTTGGGAATGGCAACGCATGGGGTATCAGAGACGAAACAGTATACTCCGTCCATGGTATTCCTCATGTCTATAGGCGACAGTTATCACTTTCCATCAGATGGGTCATAAGCTTGTTCGCCATTCTAAGTTGCATAAAAAAAAAAGAATTCTAGACACTTTTACACATTTCTTAAGCTGGAACACCCCCGCGTACTTAGACGACGGGCAACAGACATCTGAAGTAACAAAAAATTCAGTCTAGCCCTTTCAGACCCAAGATTTTTTTCTTTCAGATTAAATATATTTTCGTGTTTTGGAGCCAAGCCATCTTGCCGGCATGCACGAGACTACTGCACCACCTAACCGCTAAAATGACTTCTTATTGGCTGGTTTAGAATCTTACTGTCAAGTTATTTCAGCTTCGTGCGTAAAAATGAATTGCGCGCGGTTTTAGAATTTTTTAAAGTTACAACTCACGCCCGTATCGTTCAGGTCTGAAAGGGATAAATCTGATTCAATTTAAAAAAACAAGTATGTAATTCTAAATTATTCTAACTGCAAATCAGACGTACAAAATAAAAATAGATCGATCGTAGTCAACTATAGTTAGAAATTAAGGAAACAAATAAAAACAAAAACAAATTAAAAAATCTTCTAACTATAGACAGTCTGCTAATGTCCAATACCTTTTTTTTTTGTTTTTTTTTTTTTTGTCGAGGGGAATTGCTTCATGCAAACCAACATACCTCGGTGGAGATATGTGGGTACTGCCAGACTTTTACCGGTTAAAACCCCCCGGTGTTCCTCGTCCATCTATTGCCGGAGCCGCGGGAAACCCGCTTGAAGTCGACCGAGACTCCGACGGCGACGGCCCGCTCCTAAGCAGGCCTCCTCTCTTTACTAATGCCCTATACCTAACTATAGACAGTCCAGGGGGGAGGGGATTGTTAGTAACGGAAACTAAATGCCCCATTGCAAGCAATAAATCCAGCCAGGTCGACCTCCACATGGAATTCAGAACGATGGTTTCCAGAGGTCCGCCCTGGAAACATAAAGTCAAACAAAGTGAATTCTAGGCCTAATCAACACGATAGGTTAACTGATCTGTCTCTTTATCATCACCCATCATCCCTCACTTGTGCCCCGCCGGCGTATACCGTTAGAATAGACGGGGTAACATTCCATTGTTGTCAAAAAGTCAACTAATTGGTTTATTTGTTATGATGTATTAATAATTACATTTAAATAATGAATTTCAACAAAATATGGTTATTTTTTCATTAAAGTAAAATAAATAAATTAATGTTCTGAAAGCTTGAAAGAAGTGCTTTACATTATCCTCAATTTCGTGTATAATACACTATATGTCATATATGTGTAAGTATATTTGTTATTCATATATATTTATTCGTTTATATATGTAATTTTAGTATGTATGTATATCAATAATTAGTAGTACCGCATTCGAGTATTCTGACACTTCCTTATGGTTGACTGGGAGAGAATGCTTTTAGCATTAAGTCCGCCATGTACACATATTTGTACTAATGAATAAATAAATAAATAAATAAAGCCTATTCAAACGTTATTTAGATAGTTAAGTTACTTATAAGTGGCCAAATGTATATAATTCAATACATATTCTAATAACATAAAAGCACAAAGCCTAAACAAAAAGCAAACTGTATTCCTTTATTAAATATTTTTGCCCAAATTCCTCGTGGCTTGTATCACTGCCTGCTCTTTTGTCCATATGCGGTCGGCGTGGGCTCGCGGCGCCGATGCTGGTTTACTAGACCGTGGCCCGCGACATTCGTCTGGTTTTATCCACGGGGTGGGCGTATGCAATTCGTCAAGAGATTCTAATCGCCAGCAATATGGAACATAATTCAAAATAACCCATAAAATTTACCATACCCAGTAATATCGGGAAACTTTCTATTAAAGAGTGCGTTCACGAATCCTTACTAATATTGTAAATAGGAAAACAACACGTCTACACATAAATTTATTTAATTACCATATTAAAGTCTAAAAAGGGCGTAATATTTTTTTTTGGAGTGTACCCCAAAAAACGCCATGTAGGTCCCGGCATGAAATAGGTCAACCCTATCTTTCCCGTGGATGTCGTAAGAGACCAAGGGAGGGTGAGTGATGGGCAGCAGCGTCCCTCTAAAAATATCTCTGAAGTCTAATTGCGGTTGCCAATCCGCCTGCCGAGCGTGGCAACTACTGGCAAACCCCTCACAAGAGGGAAGCTTATGTTCAGCAGTGGATAATTAAAAGCTGCTATGATGATGACGTAGATGATGTATCGCAAAAATGTACGAGTTGTGGGATAGTAAATATATATATATATATATATTCTTTATTGCACTTGTAAATTGCATTTATAAATATTGTGAGCAAGGGTGGACTTATCTCTGACAGAGATCTCTTCCAGTCAACCCAATGCAGTTAGAAAACTTTTATTGATGAAGCAAAGTCCATGGATGATTTAGGCATAGATTTTTGTGATTTAAAGAAAAAACGTTTTGATAGGCAAAGTAGATAAATTTATCTGAGAAATTAGTACAGGTATGGGGCTGATATACCCAAAGAAGGTAAAAAAAAGACCTTCAAAATTAAAAAAAATTGTGAAAGTAACTCAGGTTATATAGGTCAGGGAGGGGGGGGGAGGGGATTGTTAGTAATGGAGACTAAGAATCCGATTGCTAGCAATATACCAAACCAGGTCGACCTCCTCGCGGTTCCCCCTGGAAACTATCATGGTTAATTCCTGATGAATTCTTCATGATGGGCTAACTGGCCTGTTTTCATTCTCATCTATCACCCTTCACTGGTGCTCCGCCAGCGTATCCCGTTAGCGCAGGCGGGGTTAAAAAAAAAAAAAAATCAGGTTATATTTTATCCCGGTCCATAAACATATGCCGGTTACGCAAACAAAGTCGCGGGTAAAAGCTAGTAAACAATAATAATAATTACATTAATCCATTACCCTAAGGTTGTCTTGTAAAGGTTGCTCTCAGCAATAAGACCGCCTCACTGTACTTATACAACTGTATCGTTACATTTATTAATTGTCTTGCTTATTCCCTATTATTATCGTATTGTTTCTCTCACTCTAAGATACAGGTTATTATATTTTTGTCTCGTACATTGCCAATCTATATACTTTATAATTTTAGATCTAACTTAACATCTACTCAACAACTTTACCAAATAGTAAAAATTGTCTTTTCAAGTTTTGGTCTTCTGAACAGGTTAGCAACTACGCAAAGAATTTTACATACAAAATTATATTAATACACTTTTAGCTAATGTTTTTTTTTATATTTGAGTATTTACCTTGTTTCCTTAAAAGCTTCACTCGGCTACTCTATTCCGCCGACGCGTAACATGTTCTCGGGACAAAAACTAATTCGGGCGTGAATTTATTGCTGATTATCATCTTTTTGACACATTCTCCATGTAAATGGTTTGACAAGACGCATATGATTAAATCCTTACTTGAACAGTTTACGGGTTATTATTTTGTTTTTTTTTTTAATGGGTGAAAATGATTTTTTTTTATACAACTTAGAATGGCAAACAAGCTAACGGCCCACCTGATGGAAAGTGGTAACCGTCGCCTATAGACATGAGCAGTACCATGGACATAACAGAGTATACTGTTTCGCCCATGATACCCCCATGCGTTGCCACTCCTGAGGACTCAGGTGTTATTCCTCTGTATCCAATAAATTCACGCCATATCCCACCCTTCAAACCAAAACACAGCCATGCAAACACAACTGCTTCACGGTTGAAACACGAATGGGACAGAGGTATCCAAGCAAACGACTTTTGTACAAAGTCTCCATCTCCGTCTGCGCTATCAGTGTACGCTAGCAGAATATCAATGCTAGATAGATAAGAATCAAAGTAACTCAATTGGCCAATCGTAATGAATTCAACTAGAATTAACCACCTATTAGGTGAATATTGATAGATAGATACTCTTTATTGTTTCCCCCAAAAGATTATAATAGTGAACTTATTATAAATATAAACAATTACAAGAAATAATCACAGTGAGAAAACAATGGGCGACCTTATCGCTAAGAGCGATCTCTTCCAGGCAACCTTTGGATGGAGAGGAGTAATTATAAACAGTTTGATCGGAGGCACGATGAAATTCTATTATTTCTTAAAATACAGATTTGATACATGTATCTAATAATGTAAAACATATATCCCTACTAATTATACACACTTACTTAGTGTTTATTTAAGAAATATTATTTTAATGAACAATTAAAATAAAACAACTAACTATTATTATTATTTTTATGAGGTTGCCATTTTGGGAAACAATCAAAATTATTCTAAATTGTAGTTTTTCGCTACGTGTTGCCAGGGTAAACATTAATTACCAAATTTTTAGTTCAGAAGACAGGAAAAAATCAATTGATATATATCGTAATATATGTATATCCGCTGATATATATCGATAAATCCTGATATAAACATACACATAATATATTAAATAAATAAATATATAAAATATTACTATATAAAACGATTAAATAAAACAACTGCGATAGAAGAGCAAATACTAAGCTATGCTATTAATAATAAATATTATGCTAAAGACGTATGAAAAGAAAGGTTCCCACATGGTTTTTTTTTTTACAAAGTATTCCGAAATGCATTTATATAGTGGCAGCTTTCCAAGATATTGTGCAGTCAAGTTCAACGTGGTCGGTCGTGATGCAAATGTGTGACTTCAGCGTATGAATGAAGTCATTGCGTGGGCGCGAGCCGCCGTAAATGCCTCCTAGTGCATAAGATAAACTTGTATGCTTATTTTTGGATTAACAACGTATAAATATTGAATTTGGACTGTTTCGATTTATGGTACAAGGAAATGAGACAATATTTTAAAAGAATAAACAATGTAAGCAATGGAAGCATCAATCTGGTAAAACAATATGATGAAGATAAAATTGAACTATGTCATTCATGTTGACAGTGTACGGGTGTTTTAATTTTTATATGTTTAGTGCACTGACATCACTAATTGTCTATGTTTTATAATTAAGAAAAATATAATTGTTTATGGTAAGAGAGCAAATTGTCAAATTTGTAATAGTGCTTTTTTCCGAAACTTTGTTTTTGGCGGATGCACTTTGTGCCGTGCCATAAGAAAGGAAAAAAAATTGTAATAGTAATTAAAGTAAACGATATAAAAGTAATTAGTAAGTTATATTAAAGATAAATAACAGCAAAATAACAGAAATATAAATAAAAAAACGACACAAGCAAATATTGCTTTACAAAATTAAAATACTCGCTTCAGTCTTGGCAAAATTGTTATTTTAAAAATAATTACATGCAAATACATTTTGCTCATAATCACAACCATGATTTAGAAACCGAACTACTGAATTGTTTTTGATTAAATTTCTATGAGATCAAACAGAAAGTATATCTTATCAAATAAAAAAAAAATAAACTCTGAATCGGTTTATAAATGACGGACATCTAATGTAATAAACATAAAAAATATACAACCGATTTGTGAACCTTCCTCTTTTTGTAATTGGTTAAAAAAGTTTCCCAATTCTCATGCAAACACATTGCGTCCAGATTGTTTTTTATAGAAAGATGCTAATTTACACAAAGAGAGGTAATTCTTTCGATTTCAATATGTAATCCTTTATTTTAATGCAACTTAGAATGGCAAACAAGCTGACGACCCACCTGATGGAAAGTGGTAACCGTCGCCTATAGACATGAGCAGTACTATGAACATAACAGAGTATACTGTTTCGTTCATGATACCCCCCATGCGTTGATATTCCTGAGGACTCAGGTGTTATTTCTCTGTACCCTGTAAATTCACTGCCATATCGCACCCTTCAAACCGAAACACAGCCATGCAAACACAACTGGTTCACGGTTAAAACACGAATGGGACATAGGTACCCAAGCAAACGACTTTTGCACAAAGTCTCCCTCTGGTATGACGATGATATGAATTGAGAGTTGAAATTGTATTATGTTTTTGAGAATGGATACTAATAAATTACAAGCTTCGGTCGACAAAGTTTGTTTTACGACAAAAAATTGTTTATACAAGAGAATGTACATTGAAAAAAAAAAAGGTAAATATAAAAACTGCCGTATTGTTGGATAAGTAAAGTTATTAGAAAATAAAGTGTCACGGAGAGAGCAGTGGAACAATAAATGTCGGTTTAATTGCACAACTCGGTGACAGACGGAACACTCCGCCACTGGACGGTGGACAATGACGGTGACCACCTATTGTCTAACAGCAGACCTGTGCCAAATAACGAGACGATTATGAAACCATAAAAAAAAATCAATTAAATACAATTCTGTCACTAGTGAGGAATCTACTCAATAACAAACCAGCAGGCAGCTGGGGGAAAAGGGATTATTAGTAATGTATTGCTAGCAATACACCCTATCAGGTCAACCTCCACGCGGTTCCTCCTGGAAACCATCATTAATTTTAGTGGAATTCGTCACGATGAGCTAATTGATCTGCTTTCATCATCACCTATCATCATTCACTGGTGCTCTGCTAGCGTATACTGACAGCGCGGGCAGGGTTACCATTCCATTATCACCCATTAAAAAAAACCGGCACGCAGCGGGCACTTGGGGCACTCAACCTCACAGCTGGCCCTTTTTTTTTAATTTCATAGAAAACATATGAATGAATGAATGAATGAATGAATGAATCTTTCATATCGGTCGGATATCTATTTTCGAGTTAAGAGTCTGTTATACTATGTATTCATTGAAAGTAAATATTATAGATATCGATATATATTGTCAACCTCTAGTAATATCTTGATTAATAAAATACATAGGGAGACTGTACAAAAGTCAATTGCGTGGGTACCTCTGTCCCATTCGTGTTTCAACCGTGAAGCAGTTGTGTTTGCATGGCTGTGTTTCGGTTTGAAATGTGGAATATGGCGTGAATTTACAGGGTACAGAGGAATAACACCTGAGTCCTCAGGAATGGCAACGCATGGGGGTATCATGGGCGAAACAGTATACTCTGTTATGTCCATGGTACTGCTCGTGTCTATAGGCGACGGTTACCACTTTCCATCAGGTGGGCCGTCAGCTTGTTTGCCATTCTAAGTTGTATATAAAAAAAAAAACATAGATATAACCCACCCCTAGTAAATACATCATTCCATCATCGTACATAAAAAAAACAACGATTTCCATGTAACTATTATGGATGGCAATAATATATCGACAATTCCCATTATCGAATAGCTATGAGCTGCCCCTTCAAAAACAGGCTTTTATCGAATAGTAATAAATAACACACTTATACTAATTACAGAGTCGTATGTATAGAGGAGTCGCGTCGCTTTCTAGGAACGCGGGCGATAAATTTTATCTTTAGGCCACGAAAACCTGTGGGACAGGGATGAGGGAGGAGTAGGTGCGCGGCTGCGCGCGCGCATCCCACGGTCGCGGCTCGCGGGCCTGCGCAGGCACTCCGGCGCACCGTGCAGCTCGCAGCCTCGCCGCGGCTCTATGTTCAGTGATCGCTCGGACGCTTCGCACATCGCACGTCGCACGCCGCACGCCCCATAACAGTTTAGTCCACAGCACGCGAAAAAAAGATAATAAAACCAACCGACCCCGAGTGACCCTTGAGTGCATACCGAGCGGCCGACACGAACGAAACGACTTCGCGAAGACATTCCATTTAACAATTAAATTATTACGATTAACTCAACACTAACACGCTTCGCTTTAACAACGTGAGCTTAATTAACTTTATTATAAGTTACAATTAACTTAAAGGTGAAAACGAAAATCAGCGAACTGTGCATTGGAAAAAGTTGGCGATTTTTAAATGGTAACGGGCGGCCGTGGTCCGCTGTAGCTGGACACAGGAAGAACGGAAGCAAGGTGGCCGCCCTGAACGACACGCAGCCAGCAGCCAGGCCACTCACAGGTGAGTCAGTATACTCGTACTGCACTATTTTTTTTTAATGGATGATAATGAAATCGTAACCCCGCCCGCGCCATCGGCATACACTGGCGGGGCACCAGTGAAGGATGATAGGTGAAGATGAAGCAGGTCAGTTGGCCCATCGTGACGAATTCAACAAGAATTGTTCACGATGGTTTCCAGGGGGAACCACGTAGAGGTCGACCTAATAGGGCATATTGCCAGCAATGGGGCTGTCAATCTCCATTGCTAACAATCCCTTTCCCTACCTATACTGCACTATTACCATATATTAAGTCAGTAACTTTTTACCTCTCAGCTGACAGCTGAGTGAGCCCGTGGCTGCGCGCGGCGCCTTTTCTTTATAAGCAATCGTGAGCGCGCATACATTAGGTTTGTCTTTTTTCGTGCATTTCATATAATTTCTTTCCCTTTGTCACGCATGTGTGTAATTAGATGCACATATTCATTATTGTGTTATTGTTATGACGGACAGTGAATACCTTTCGAGTGGTTACGGAATTCGGATGCTGAGAGTTTGTTTGCTCACTGTCGTATGCGGCCGGCTTTGTTCGGCTACTGCTAAAACAAACACTATTGTCATCCATTCGTTGTTTACACAATTTGTTCATTTGTTTCTTAAATTCTTGTGATGTGTATTGTTGTACAGGCACTTTACACGTACTTGTTTTTGTTTAAAAACATAATATATTACCTGGATATTTATTTAGTTTATTATTCCTACATTAAAGGTATAACTTAGTCATATGTACCTTTGTCCCATTCGTATTTCAACCGTGAAGCAGTTGTGTTTGCATGGCTGTGTTTCGGTTTGAAGGGTGGGATATGGCGTGAATTTACTGGGTACAGAGGAATAACACTTGAGTCCTCAGGAATGGCAACGCATGGAGGGTATCATGAGCGAGACAGTATACTCTGTTGTGTCCATGGTACTGCTCATATCTATAGGCGATGGTTATCATTTTCCATCAGGTGGACCGTCAGCTGGTTTGCCATTCTAAGTTGTATAAAAAAAAAAAAAAGTCTATTCTCTGTTAGAAGAAGTGTAGTTTCTTCTAACAGAGGATTGCATAATACACGTACACTGCAATTGTCCATGCCGTCACGGATACTAGGAATCGATTCACGCCTTTCAATACGGAATGGCCGTACACATTCCATGACAATATGGCACATGTCTTCTACCTTCTTACATGTAATAGATACGCTATTAACAAATGCAGTGATGTTTAAGAGAATATTCAATGGTTGAATATTAATTGTACTCGTAATTAGACAGGTAATATTCTGTCTATTTATATTAGAATAAGCATAAGAAGAATGCTGATATCGCTAGCAATAGGGCTTTTAGACTTCCATCACTAAAAATCTCTTTCCCCGTATAAATATATGTTATTTATACCTACAGCTGTCAAAGAATAGAAGATACGCTGATAATGATTGCGTTCTTTAAGAAATAGTCAAGCTCTACGATAATTTAATAACCAGTCTATCTGGGGGGAAAAGGGATTGTTAGTAATGGAGTTCGACATTGCTAGCAATATGCCCTATCAGGTCGACCTCCACATGGTTCCCCCTGGAAACCATCGTGAACAATTTTTGTTGAATTCGTCACTGACCTGCTTCATCCTCACCATCATCCTTCACTGGTGCCCCGCCGGTGTATACCGATAGCACGGGTGGGGTTACCATTCCATTATCACCCATTAAAAAAAAAAAACAGTCTATCTTACGTCCAAGTCGTTAAACCAACGATTCTTGTAACGTAACACAATATGTTACTTTTCCATGTGACACCTAGTAATTATCGTTTCTACGGTTGTAATATATCATTATTTACTTTATTATTCATTTGGTATTAATCATATATTATATTACTACGTACATTTATTGGCTCGGATCGCGTAATCTACAAAAATGTACACAGTACCTATGTTTGTTCTAAACATTATACTTGAAGTCGTATGATCGCTATTAGCGTTTCTCATGACAATGACAATTTTTTTTTGATGGGTGAAAATGGTATGGTAACCCCGCCTGCACTAACGGGATACGCTGGCGGAGTACCAGTGAAGGGTGATAGATGAGAATGAAAACAGGCCAGTTAGCCCATCATGATGAATTCATCAGAAATTAACCATGATAGTTTCCAGGGGGAACCGCGAGGAGGTCGACCTGGTTGGGTATATTGCTAGCAATGGGATTCTCAGTCTCTATTACTAACAATCCCTTTCCCCCCATACTTACAGATTGGACCCATTGAAATTTCATCGGTTTTGTTCTTAAATTTTCTAAATTATGGTTTTGTCACAATTGAAGCAGTTTTTTATGGGGCACTGTCTTAATTATTTTATATTCTATAAAAATTTTCACTAGTTCCTTCGCATGATCAGACTATGTACACTGGACTGGTTAAAAAGTACCCTATGTACTTCTCCGTCCACTAAAATATGTGTATACTAAATATCACAGTGAATAGTTAATCAATCATAGTTAAATTTAACGACCATTTCTATAACCTAACAAATTAAAAACGCCGAATAATAATCCTTAGTAATATTATAAATGTGAAAGTGAGTGTTTGTTTGTTACCTTTTAGCGTGTTTATGGGCGCAACCAATCGTCGTGAAATTTTGTATAAACCTACCTACTATTTAGAATGGAGAAGGATATAGGCAAATTTTTATTGTTCTCAATCAATATTGCCAGACAAAACCGCAGGTAAAGACTAGTAATTTAATAGACACACATTATAATTAACACCTGAGTCCTCAGGAACGGCAACGCATGGGGGGTACCATGGGCGAAACAGTATACTCTGTTATGTCCATGGTACTGCTCATGTCTATAGGCGACGGTTACCACTTTCCATCAGGTGGGCCGTCAGCTTGTTTGCCATTCTAAGTTGTATAAAAAAAAAGTCTATTCTCTGTTAGAAGAAGTTTAGCAGCTTCTTCTAAAAGATTCTTCGTATAAAAAAGAAAATTAAAAAAAAAAACACACAGGACTGCGAAAGAAAATATTGATAAGATAAACCTTTTTCTAACTATCTACAAAATGTAGTTAGAAAAAAGCAAAGTATGTGTAAATAGACAATAGTGTTGCATTGATAAATATAATAGATACATCGATAGCGCACGACTGCGCCGGCGCAGTCGCACTGGTTGTTAGCAATCGGTTTTGAAATATTACATTTGATAGCGCAGCCAACGAGGCATTTAATATTAATAGTTCTAAACGCACACTAACAACGTAAATCGTGTAAAAAAAAAAGATGTAAACGATCCTTTTTATCAGATCAATGAAATCAGATCCAGTTTAAACTTGAGAATAAACAGACATGTTATCCGACCGCCAGATTGTTAGCGTTATATCAGATTTAGATAGGTTGTAAAAATATCATTAAAAATAATTATATAGATCTAGTTAAGTTCATGATAGAAAATATCACAAATAGTATATTTATTTATTTATTTACAAGAAACATGGTAAGTGTATAGATGTTACAATAAGTATAAGTCCTCATATTTCGCCATAATTAGGCATGCAAATATTAAAACTTAAAAAGAATAAATGTTAAACAAGTCATTAAAATTCGAAATGTTATATAAAAAAAAAAAAAAAAAAAAAAAGGCAGACACTTGTCAACAATAAAAAAGAAAGATACAAACTTTATAATTGATAGGTATGTTTTAAATTTATCAATTATTTTTAACCTATGTAACATTTAGAAACTTACTAGTATACTATGTTGTGTCCATGGTACTGCTCATGTCTATAGGCGACGGTTACCACTTTCCATCAGGTGGGCCGTCAGCTTGTTTGCTATTCTAAGTTGTATAAAAAAAAATTTGAAATGTAATACATAAATTATGTTGCCTAGTATACTAATATAAAGAAATGATTGTTTGTAATAGATATACTCAAAAACTATACAACCGATTTTAAAAATTGTCTCATTAATAAAAAACTATATTATCAGCAAGTCATATAGGCTATAAAATAATATATTTCCAAAATATATTATTAATATATTTCTTATTTAGAAAATATGTTATAATGCAATATGCTGTTGGTGTTCCTATAAATACATAAATTAAGAAAGAATTGTTCTGCCAATAACAAACTTAATTTGTAAAGGTGTTTAGATATTTGAGAAATACACAAAAATCATAGGGAACTGTTGTTTTTAATAATTGATACCGGATACAAACAATTTTAAAATAATACACAATTTATTTGTACAAATAAACTACAAATTTAAGGAAATAATTAATTTATCATGTCTATTCTATATTCTATATCTACTGTGGTTCAAATCTTAATAATTAAAAAAATAAAACAAAAACTTTAAAATCGTTTAAAATATCACATGGTATAAAAAAAAATATAGTTGAGAATCACTTTTAATTTAGAAAACTACATAAAACAGATACTAGCTAAGACTACTTTGTGAAAGTTATTATAATTGAAATGTAAATATATCGTAGTTGCGCTTTACGGAGAGGGAATGTGTAACAAAATGTTAATTAGCTAAGTACCTACTTCATCTGACCACTCTGCCTAACCGCGGTTATAATAGTTTTACGTAACAGCGGTTATCCGTTGTGACCACAAACTGTTTTTTATGAAATTGTTTAAAAATAAAACAAAATGATCATTTAATGGAATCATCTTATCGTCTAAATAATCTCTTTCATCATCATCATACCAGATATACATTCTACCAGAGGGAGACTTTGTACAAAAATCGTTTGCTTGAGCACCTCTGTCCAATTCGTGTTTCTACCGTGAAGCAGTTGTGTTTGCATGGCTGTGTTTCGGTTTGAAGGGTGGGATATAGCAGTGAATTTACTGGGTACAGAGGAATAACACCTAAGTCCTCAGGAATGGCAATGCATGGGGGGGGGGGGGGATTATGGGCGAAACAGTATACTCTGTTATGTCCATGGTACTGCTCATGTGTATAGGCAACGGTTACCACTTTCCATCAGGTGGACCGTCAGCTTGTTTGCCATTCTAAGTTGTATAAAAAAAATATATATCTCGCATCTTAAAGGTTACCTTAAATATTTGTGAAAGTTTACTGTAGAAAGAGATTTTTTTATGCAAATTAGAATGGTAAATGAGCTGACGGCCCACCTGATGGAAAGTGGTAACCATTGCCTACAGACAAAACAGAGTATACTGTTTCCCCCATGATAGTCTCCATGCATTGCCATTCCTGAGAATTAAGGTGTTATTCCTCTGTACCCTGTAAATTCACTGCCCTACTATTCTCAATGTATAAGGTTTCCGATTGCTAACAATTACAATAAAATTATTTACAAAAAGATTTTTTTAACTTGACGTTTTTTTTTTCGTTAAGTTCTAGCTTTTTTGCAAGAAAGTAATAAATCAGTTTCGAGGAATGTACTTGTACCCTAACCATCAGTGCGTGAATAAATACACAATACTAGTTAAGGAGAGCCCGCGACTTCGCCCTCACAGAACCTATTATTCCCGTGGGAACCTTTGTCCTGTGAGTAAAATGAGTAAAATTTAGAATTTTATTGGTCTAACATTTATGCGTAATTATACTGTCAAAAATGGCAAGTTAGAAAGTGGTAATTGTCGCCTATAGATATGCCCAGAAACCTGGTCAGCATCCCTGCATTTTCCAATCCTGACGTCCAAAATCATGCTACATCTTGTGTCAGGTATACATACTGAGTATCTTACTCTCAGACCGAAACAACAATGCATCATTGGCTGCAAAACAAAAATGGGTAAGGCTACGGCATCTAACCAGGCAAGCCTTACAAAACTTATATTTTTTTATAGATATATAAACACTTATACATATTTACTATAGTCCATTTGTTTGGTAACAATTTTTTTGTGACAAAATTTAACACTCCTTTTCTCACGATAGGTTACGCCTTTTATATCTTGCTGGTGCTGGAGATGTGAAGACTGTTTAACCATTTACCATTAGCCAATTTGTTTATCACTTTCGTTGTATAAAAAATGGAGTTTGCTACCTCGCCGTGTGTTATACGCTGGCCAGTATCACTGATACTCTAGGACTAAACGTACAGAAGGTTGCGTGTCGTTGCCGGCGCTGGTCGTTATAAACCGATCACGCCCACGTCCTGCAAACTGCACTATCGTTTTAAATCTGGTGATGATGTATACCACGGCACAGGGACGCCAGTCGCCACTAATATGTAGTTTGCCTTATCATCCCTGGCACATCATAAAGGAATCCACCGTTTAAATTCTCGTTTATTTATAAAAATTACGGTACTCGGTACGTGCCGTGTGGTCGGCATAGAATGAGCCATCCCTTCCTTTCCCTTTGGTGTCGTAAGAGGCGACTAAAAGAACTTAACGGTCGAGAGATGGGCAACGTCTAGCTCAAATTTTCCTTTATACAACTTAGAATGGCAAACAAGCTGACGGCCCACCTGATGGAAAGTGGTAACCGTCGCCTATAGACATGAGCAGTAGCATGGACATAACAGAGTATACTGTTTCACCCATAATACCCCCCATGCGTTGCCATTCCTGAGGACTCAGGTGTTATTCCTCTGTACCCAGTAAATTCACGCCATATCCCACCCTTCAAACCCAAACACAGCCATGTAAACACAACTGCTTCACGGCAAACACGAATGGGACAGAGGTATCCAAGCAATCGACTTTTGTACAAAGTCTCCCTCTGGTTTACAAATATTCCCACATTTCTCCAAGTCCAAAGCCCATTTCACTTTTCTCCGAAAATTTACTAGTACTACCCTGTGCACCAACTCATTTTAAAGAAGTGAATTGGCACATCCAGCACTGTAAAATAAGTTAGCACAATGGCGTGGCGTGGCGCAGTGTTATCTATGACTATTTGGAATATTTAACTGCATATGTCTCTACGCTAGATGCGACAGTGAATACCAAAAATCTTAAACTCCTCCAATATATTTATAAATTTTAATTTATCCAAATTCTTTAAACTTGAGAACTACATCAGCATGTCATTAATTTACGGAAACTCATCTGGTCTATATCATGTTTTTTATCAGACATCTGCACTAGCGACAACCCTGTGGAATCTATAGGAATCAATGCTGCCTTTGGTCTAACGAGATTATCATCGAAACCGGTGGCGTCATTTGCACTAAGATGACATTGTATATAGACAGGTGGTGTGCACAGCCAGCTCGGTTCACATGCCGCTGGTTTACCTACTGCACTATTTAAATAATTTCTGGATGCATATTTTTTAGCATATGTAATAATGTTAACATAAAAGTGTATAGATACAGATATCGGGGTGACCTATCATAATAAGATAGATTGAGAGGGAGGAGTCGATACCCTCAACTGGGTATTTAAACATGAGACGGGTTTAAAATGCATCAACAATAGCACTTTGTTCTTTGTGCCAATCACGCATAGAACTTAGCGTGAAATAATATAATTTACCAATAAAAGATTGAGCAAACCTTTTATTGGTAAAATAGATAAATAACACGAGCTAACTGGTGTTAACATTGGTTTTCCCCTAACTCGTCACAATGACATCACGATTATGACAGATGTTTCACTTTCCGTCTATATGTAATAGTTAAATCACAGTATTATTTTTACACTCACTGATATAAATTGCTTACATACAAAAATATATAATTGCTAGAAAATTTTATTTAAAAAATATATTCCGTTGAAGGCTTCTTATTAGACATCTAATTATACAACTTAATTAATTATTGCTCATTAATAACAGCATTTTTTCCTTTTATGTATGTATCCTTAGGGTTAAGGAAAAGAGACAAATTATAAGAACTATTGAGGACAGAAGGGAAAAAATGTTGGGACATTTGATACGACACGACGAACTTATGAACATTATAATAGAATGTAAGATGGAAGGAAGGAAGGGAAGAGGGAGACCGAGGCATAGTTACATCAGGCAGATCAAGGAAGGAGTTGGTGTCGTGTCGTATCAAGAGGTGAAGAGATTCGCTGAAAATCGTAGTGAGTGGCAAGAGCTCTACCGACAAGAGTGCAGGGGCTCTAGACAAATGGCAAGCGATCGATCCGTCGATGGAATCGACATCGCTAGCGAGTCCGTGAGACAGGATGAGATAGCAACGCTGGGTGACTCATTCCAACTTACGGTACACTCGCTAGCGATGTCGATTCCATCGACGAATTCGCTTGCCACTTGTCTAGAGGTCCCAGCTCTTAAATAGAATATATAGAATAACAGCATGCAAGGCATGCAGTTCGAACTGTATAAAACATATCTATAACATGTTCCTCGAAGCCTTATCAATTTCTTGGTAGTCATCGGCTCCGAAATAAATTAACAACAGCAGGATACTGAATACTCTTGTTTTTTTAAACATTTCTTATATCCATTGCATATTCATTAATATAATGTATACTTAACTCTTAACATCCTGGTCGTTTCATAAATAACAGTCAGAAATGGTGATGCAGTCTTATACTGCTGCATTAGAATACAAAACTTTATTAGACATATTAAAGTGGCACAATAATAGTGCATATCATTACATACCATATTTATTATGTACATTATCATAGTGGCATTTAAACATGGTTAATTTATGAACAACCTCCGGAGCGCAATGGTTTGCACAAATGCTAAACTCTTCTAATCAAACCTGTTTAGCTGACGAAGTTTTCTAAATTTGCTTGGATTTGGATGTTCTGGTTTAGTTCCGATAGCTCCATTTGTATACATCGTTTGGATTTTCACAGATAATTACAATTTTGCCAAACCGGTTCTGATGTTAAAGGAAACTGACTTTCGGTACTTCGGATTTGGTTTGAACATTCCTAATTTGTGCCGATGACGCGCTGCATCGATAGGGTTGTCATCTCTAAAATTTGCCAACCAGGACAAGACGCGTAAAACCCCGGATTTTAGAGCCCAGAACCTGGATATATATTATATTTTTTTTAAATAGTGTAATAAAAAAGCAGTTAAAAATGTCATAAATCACCTTTTTTATTTATTTACAGACCTAAAAGTTAAATTTAGCAATGTTTTATCATCACTAACAAAACAAAATTAAGCCCAAGACTGTAAATTACGACCAGCCCGGACGCACCCCGGATGCCCTCTAAACTAAGACAAATCTAGGACAACCCGGACAGATGGCAACCCTATGATTCAATTATCGTATCATCCGAAACGTTGGGGACAATAAAAATATTGTTTTGGAATAAGTTTTTGCGCGCCATGTCTCCTGCGCGGCGCGGTGTAGGCGAACGATACAGCGATTGTTTCATCTATCCTCCCCCGCTTCGATTAGCGAGCCCACATCTTCTGAACTTGGCCACTTTACCACTCCGTAGCCGTGCGCAGCTTGTGTCTTACCTGTCCTTCTGATATTTTGCTATTGGTAAGTTTCTATATCTATTTCACACAAGTAAACTGCCTTCCTAATCTTTATTGGCACACATAAGGCTGTGCAACCTCTTGTGACATTACTTAAAAGATCTAACCTTTTAGAAAGGTCTGTCTGACACTTCTAACATATATTGCTTATAGACTTACTATTGACTGTTTTAATTTTACTGTTTACATGTTTTACACCAATGTATACTTTATTAAGCGCCATTTAAAACTAATAATATCCTCATTAAAGTATTCTAAAGAGAAAAGAATGGTAGTCGTCCGTTTTAAATTTAAATAGATTCTCCGTACCGTGTGTTGGGTATAGATGTTATTAGCTCGACGACAAAACAAAGATTTTTAATTATGCAACAACATAAAGGCTTCGAGGAAGTTTCAAGGTTAGAAATCTGATCTCGCATTGGGCACGGGAATCTTTCTTATGATGATATCGTAGCACGCAATACGTACTCATAATTGTTAAATGTACATTCCATTAGAACACCGTGACAGAATATTTTATTTAATATTAAAAACTACTCGCTTCGAATATAAAGTTTACATTTTTTTTATACAACTTAGAATGGCAAATCAAGCTGACGGCCCACCTTATGGAAAGTGGTAATCATCGCCTATAGACATGAGCAGTAACATGGACATAACAGTGTATACTGTTTCGCACATGATACCCCCATGCGTTGCCATTTCATACATTTTGACAATCAAACCCTTGGGAATTGAGTAGGTAAAAAAGCATAATAAAAGATATCTGATTATCGTAATCAGGTAAAATGTCAAATAAAATAAATTAAGATTGTTTTAAAACAACCGACTTCCTTTATAACAAGACCAGTTATTCTCAATTAAAACTAAACATTTGAACCGATTTTGATAAAATTTCTATGGGACTGATCTGTAAGAATATCCTTTTAAATAAAAAAAGAATTTTCCAAAAGGCTTTATAACTGATGGAGCTATGAGATAACAAACACAAAAAAAAAATACAACCGATTTGAAAACGTCTTTCTTTGTGAAGACGACTAAGAATTTGCACAGAAAACTTCCAACCTCCATACCGAATGCAAACTTACTATCAGAGTTAAATAAGATCGTTGGACAGGTTATATCTACAGTATTACTCGTCTATTTTATTATTATTTATTTTTTATTGACAAAAAAAGTCTAATATAAAAGGCGGACTTAATACTATATAGCATTCTCTCTGTGTAAACCTTTGGCAAAACAGAAATGTAATTATGCGGTGAAAAAATTATCAGTACATGATATAACAAGTACATATAAAAAAAATGCAATAAATACAATGTTTATTAACAATTGACTGCATCTAGAATGAATGGAATTCTTGTTTCTGTCACGCCAGAACACTAAAAGTTGAGCAACCTATTCAAATTCTTAACGGAATTACGAACTTTTAAAAACTTAACAGGCGTCGGTCACGTGATTACAAATAGACTTGCATTGTCTATGCTTTTAGCAGAGTATAAAACTTTTGTGCCAGTTTACAGAGGTCTCGTACTTTATTTAATTTTATTTTATATCGGTCCTTTATTTCACAACGGTTTATATCAACTTATTCCTTGTATAGTCTATGATTGTTTAGCCTCCATCGATAATAGACACCAACATTTCCTATTTGTGTTGGCATTTATCAAACTATACGTGATCCTTATTGAATTATTCATAGTTTTGTAAACATAATAATTTATTTATCTATTGCATTATAATAAAGCAGTAAAAATATTTGGTTTCATACGAGTAGGCACATAATACATACAATACATACAATAGAATGGGCCACCCCTTCTTTTCTCATAGGTGTCGTAAGAGACGAATAAGAAAGGGCAAGGGATAGGAAACAGCGTCCCTCTTAAAATATCTCCAAAGCATAACTGCTGTTGCCAATCCGCTGGCCAAGCGTAGCAACTACTGGCAAAACCCCCCTTTATAGAGGAGACCTACGTCCAGCATGTTAATTTTTAATTATGAAATACGAATACATAATACAAATAAATAGGTAAAATATTTTTAGCACAGTTTACTTGCTTACTTATCTAATTAATTATAGTATTTAATATACAGTAAACGCTTTATTTAAGCAACTAATTTGAACCAATTTCAATAAAAAAAAATCTTATAAGGAAATGTTGCTTATGGGGGAAAAAAGGAGTATAAAAATGTTGATATGTAACAAAATATTCCTGTTCACTGTCTGTGGTAATATTTAATAAAGGTGCAACACTGGTTGTTTGGTACATCTGAAAGTGACACGTATTTTTAATCGCTCCTTAATATATTAATATATTAAAATAAAATTACAAAAAAAAAAAAAAACTTACCGTCTGGAAAATATTTTTACTTATTTCTCTTACTAACTAAGCTGAGTGGAATAAATAAGAAATAAAGAATGTTGCTTATAGAGAGGTTACTTATATAGAACGTTATAAGGTACTGTTTGACATAAAATTGGTGTTCTTTGTTATTAAATTTTCTAAGTACCTATGGTAACGAAATAAAGAGTTTAAACGGGAGACTAGTATTGTTTTTTGAAATTTTTACCTTTGAAAATTTGGTACGCCGTAAAAACTTGTACAATGTTTTAAATATTATATTAATTGCGTTGTGGTTATTATTTTCAAATTCTTTCTGAATTTCTTACTGGTTCTTATCGATTCGACTTATTTAAATAAAATTACAAATATTAATATAACTTGTAAAAAAAAAAATTGTCTTATAATTTTATATTAAACAGTTTATCTTAATATATAGATTTAGCAAAACTCCTTTTAAAAATCTTAAACATTAAAATATATTTGTCATACTTGTAAAAATTTGTTTATCAGAGGGAGACTTTGTACAAAAGTCGATTGTTTGGACACCTCTGTCCCGTTCGTGTTTCTACCATAAAGCAGTTGTGTTTACATGGCTGAGTTTCGATTTGAAGGGTGGGATATGGCAGTGCATTTACAAGGTATAGAAGAATAACACAGTCCTCAGGGATGGCAACGCATGAGGGGTATCGTAGGCTAAACAGTATACTCTGTTATGTCCATGGTACTGCTCATGTCTATAGGCGACGGTTACCACTTTCCACTAGGTGGGCCGTCAGCTTGTTTGCCATTCTAAAAAAAAAAGTAAAAGAAAAGAACAGAAATCATTTAATGATCATTTGTGCTTCCGTTCGCTTGGTGAAGAGTTCTATCGTATCTACTATAAACTGCTTTTAGTACGACAGTGTGTTATAAACAACAACATAGAAGGCATAATTCTACTCTATTTATCCCACTAGTGTCATCGAATTATAGACAAAATTCGTTCCTTTGGCGAGCTAGCAACAACTTTAATACTATTTCTAAAACTCTTAATATAGATCTATTTTCGAAAAACATAATATCAGTGAGAGATCAACTGAGTAGGCAATTTTTTATTCATAGTCAGTTTGAATAGCTATTGTATGGACAAGAAGCCCATATTTTAATCAAATATTTGTAATTAATTTTTACTTTGTATTTTATTCACCTTTTTTTTTTTTGCTTTGTTTTCGTTCTTGTTTGTTTTTTTTACAAACTTTTATTTAACTTCACTTTTTTTGTTAACTCCTATTTTTGTTGCTTTGTGTACAGCGCCTTGTATCTATATTGTTGCCACTTGTGAAAACCTATTAGTGGCTTATTTCGTGATCCTAAACTGTATTTTTTTGCTCTAGTGTCGCCCTGGTTTTCCTATGAATAAACAAAAAAATAAAAATAAATAAATAAATATAAATTTGATGTGACATTTGCAAAACATTAATCAACCTGTTTCAATTTAACAAATGATGTCACTGACCGCCAGTCATTGCTGGTTTCATCAATTTCTGCTTAACTTGTGTCTGTCACGTGGTCACAGGTGACGTCACTAATGCACAAACATCCTAATCGCGGATCAGGACCTTGGCACAAAATAGACTCAAGTAGAACCTGAATAGTCGTGAGTAATGTTTACGTCTGTCTGTAACAACTATAGGTACCTCTCATATTGACGATGAATGTAATTCGTTGTAATTATTATCAAGCCATGTTAAATATGTATTTATAACTTACCAGCGACCCGTCCTGACTTCGCACGTGTGGACATTTTTATAACATTTTAAAAAATGGTTATTGTGATATAACGATAATAGTATCGCGAAGTTTTTCGTAGTTATTGATATTTTCTTCAATATTGTAGAACATACTTTTGTTCTATCACCAATAGTTTCCGCAGCGCACGCGATCAAAGATATTTTATAGCATTTTTTACACCTTCAGTTACGTTACTAAAGTTTTAGTAAGGATCCCTAATCTTTTCTAGCAATAAATTAAATAAAAATTAAATAAATAAAAAATAAAAATTTCATTTAAAATAAAAATTATTGTAAATTGTATTGTATTGTAAAATCATGAATGAAATGTACATAATTCACATTGAACACTGATAAATGATTTAATATACAATGGCGGATTTATCCCATAAAGGGATCTCTTACAGTCAACCTTTGAGAAGCTGAAAGAAAACTGTAGAATGTACAATTGTAAATTTCTAGTTATTTCACAAAAATAAGTTTAAACTTGATGTATTTGTACGGAACCCTTGTTGCGCGAGTCCGACTCACACTTGACCGGCTTTTTGTATATAAATTGTCACAGCTCTACATGCTGATATTGATATTCCCTTCCATTTCGGGTGTTGCTGGAAGAGAACTCTTGCAGAGTTAAGCTTACCTTTGTACATTTACTTTCCATTATCATATATTTGTATGTATTAGTACGTGTGTACAATAAAGTATAAATAAATAACTGTAGATAAATATGTGCTATGAAATAGACATACATGCATTATTTTCTGTCATGTAAGACAGCCAATAGCTCTGACATATCATGATGCTGTAATGTCTTAACCTAACAGCACAGTTCTGAGTTGTATAAAAAAAAAACAGTAGCTTCAAGACTGACCAAAGGTTCACCTCTAGTTACTAAAATATTTACAGACACTACCTGTAATAGTCCAGTAGTTTTTTTTTTCCTTATACAACTTAGAATGGCAAACAAGCTGGCGGCCCACCTGATGGAAAGTGGTAACCGTCGCCTATAGACATGAGCAGTACCATGGACATAACAGAGTATACTGTTTCGCCCATGATACCCCCATGCGTTGCCATTCCTTAGGACTCAGGTGTTATTCCTCTGTACCCTGTAAATTCACGCCCATACAACGTGTTTAAAATTAGTCATTTGAAATCCGACGAAGGTAGTCGAAAGTTTGTGACGTCATTAGGCGAGCGAAGACGCGGGTACCAGCTAGTAATGTCATATTGTTGTCAACAAGATCAACAGGTTTGGCCGGTCTGGAACTTGCGCAGCTACTCAAACCTGTAGCCACATAATAATATCATCTTTACTTGAATAATATTAAGTAACAAAACAGCACGGTTATTGCATTGATGTACTAAACATGTAAAGCAACGACCATGCAACTTTGTTGCATTATTGAACCTTATAATAAAGTCTTAGCTTCGATGCAGAGTCAAGGTATCTCTACCATCATATCAGCTTTTACCTAGCCCTTGCTGAAAATAAGCTTCCATCTTGAGGGGCTTTGCCAGTAGATACCACTCTTGGCAGATTGGCAACCGCATTGAGGCTTTAGAGATGTTTTAAGAGTGCCGCTTCTGGCCATCCCTTCACCTCTTGTGATACCTACGAGAAAGGAAGGCATGGCCTATTCTATGCTGGTACCAAACGACACTTCACTTAATCAAAGGGAATGGGGGAAAGGGATTGTTATAGATGAGAATGCTAAAACACTCAACCAGGTCGACCTTAGCCCATCATGGTTATGATGAATTCATCATGAATTAACCATGATAGTTTTCACTGGTGGCCAGCGCCCGTTAGCGCAGGCGGGGTCGAACAAAAAAAACATCAAATGGCAATTATTGCAATCCAGACTATTTGAAATATATAATATTCATAGAAAAAATCTTTTTTCTGTTTGCTATTCTCCATAGAGAGAGGAATTCCATGTCCTATTTTAATCTTGTACTCGGATATATGATAAATCCATCATACACATGTTTTAACATAATATATTTATAATTTACGCTAATGTTATTAACTTTTATTAATATTACCTCGTATATTTTGTTTTTTGATGGGTGAAAATGGTATGGTGACCCCGCCTATCTCTATATTATATATATATATATATATATATATATATATATATATATATATATATATATATATATATATATATATATATATATATATATATATATATATATATATATATATATATATATATAATAAGTATCACCATATTGTTATATTATTACCCTATATATTGCTAAAGGTGCATAGAGCTTTTAAACGTAGTTTATAAGTTTTAGTTACAGCATAGCAACTTTCATTGTATGTATATTTGTAACGTTGGAGCCCACTCGTGCACTATCTCTTGTTAAACATGGTTTAGTTGGATGTAAAACAGTCCGCTCAATGCATTATCACTTCCTAGTGAAAATTTAACATTTCATTTTGTGTTTAGGCTCGTGTTTTGAGAATTACAACGTGCAATATCAAGTTGCCTTGTGTCCGCCCGCTGCGCCGGCGCCGGTGTTAGATTATCTGGCTTATTGGCACAATTTTTTTTATGAGTGATTATGATATGGTAACCCCGCCTGCGCTATCGGTATACACTGGCGGGGCACCAGTGATAGATGACTGATGAAGATGAAAGTAGGTCAGTTAGCCCATCCTGACGAATTTAACTAGAATTAATCACGATGGTTTCCAGGGGGAACCACGTGGAGGTCGACCTGACAGGGTATATTGCTAGTAATAGGGCTATTTGACCCCATTACTAACAATCCCTTTCCCCCCTATTGGCACAATTAAATTTATAATTATAGGAACATATCTATATTATTTTATTAGATATTTTATACTTACATTTTACAAAATAAAATCGCATAAAATAAACAAATAATCAAAATAAAGTGTTATATATTAAATTATTTTTTTATCATATATTTTTCTTTCTTAATTATTTAATTATCAATTTGAAAATAAAATTGTTTATTAAATATATCTAGAAAAGAAATATATAATAACAATTTCAGAAGCTTATATAGCCTTTCAATAAAATAGTATATATTTATTATTTTATGCAACTTAGAATGGCAAACAAGCTGACGGTCCATCTGATGGATAGTGGTAACCGTCGCCTATAGACATGAGCAGTACCATGGACATAACAGAGTATACTGTTTCGCCCATGATACGCCCCATGCGTTGCCATTCCTGAGGACTCAGGTATTATTCCTTTGTACCCAGTAAATTCACGCCATATCCTACCTTTCAAACCGAAACACAGCCATGCGAACACGACTGCAATTGCAGTATCCCTCTTTCTGTTTTCCGCATAAATCATTTATTCCTCTTTTACCATCTTCCTTTACCCACTCCCATTGTTCTCCTCCCTTTTTCTCAATCCTTTCCTACAATCCGTACGTAGCGAATACCACCAACAAATGCATTCTGAAGGGGGGTTAAAGTCAAGCAAGAAACCAGTCGGAAAACTGAAAGTCAAAACCTTGTATATTAAAAAAAATATATACGGTCGAATTGAGAAATCTCCTCCTTTTTTGAAGTCGGTTAATGAATAGAATGATATTATGCCAACCCCAAATAATTGGGATAAGTGAAGAAAGATGATGAGGATCGGCAACTTACTCCATGTGTTTACTGAGTTAATTTGAAAACTATTTTTTTTTTAAATGGGACAGCTGTTTTTTTTCTTTAAATGCCAACTTTACATATTTTTAAAAATAACTTCAGGACATTTGTATAACGTAGATGAGTACTGAGAATTGTGCGCCACCTACCCTTTGTTTTTCTTTCTTTTCTCAATGTCCTCTACCCAAAGGTTGTCTGGAAGAGATTGCTTAGCGATAAGGCCGCCTTTTGTATCATTTCTCATTACAAATAAATGTATTTACTATTTTATAAATGGTGCAATAAAGTGTAAAATAAATAACCAGAGGGAGACTTTGTACAAAAGTCGTGAATACCTCTGTCCCATTCGTGTTTCTATCATGAAGTAGTTGTGTTTGCATGGCTGTGTTTCGGTTTGAAGGGTGGGATATGGCGTGAATTTATAGGGTACAGAGGAATAACATCTGAGTCTTCAGGAATGGCAACGCATGGGCGGTACCATGGGCGAAACAGTATACTCTGTTATGTCCATGGTACTGCTCATGTCTATAGGCGACGGTTAGCACTTTCCATCAGGTGGGCCGTCAGCTTGTTTGCCATTCTAAGTTGTATAAAAAAAATTGCCAAAAATTACCACGGGAGTAGAAGATGCAGGTTCCCTTGAAACAGGCCTTGACATTAGCTAGTAAAGAATATTATTTAGGCAAATAACAGACACTGGCAGAGTGCCGTGGGCGGACGGAACGTGTCACAAACGTTTGTTTGCTTACAATATTTATCTTTTTATTTGCACATCCTCAAATATATTCTTGCCAATTAAGGAAACTGGACGCCAGTAATACAATCTAAACTTTATACTAACGCTGTGTAGATTTCTTTTTCCTTGTGCTACGTCTTGTTTTTGCCTACAATCGGTTTAAATATATATGTAGATAAGTATTAAAGGATAGCTAAAAAGGGAATACTTCAAAAAAAGCGTAAAAAGGTTTGTTCAGAGTCGGCAACGCGCGGGTCTACCTAGTATTGTTGGGGCGTATGCATTGTTAACAATCTTTTTTTAATGGGTGAAAATCTCTATGGTAGTTTTTTGCTCTGCGCTAACGTCACTACGCTGGCTGAGCACCAATAATAATAATAGAAACAGATGATAGATGAGAATGAAAACAGGCCAGTTAGCCCATCATGATGAATTCATCAGGAATTAACCATGATAGTTTCCCTACCCTAATGGGAGAACCGCGAGGATGTCGACCTGGTTGGGTATATTGCTAGCAATGGAATTCTCAGTTTCCATTATTAACAACCCCTTGGGTACAAGCTGTCGCCCACCACTTCGCCCGCGTTTCCGTCGTTTTTCGTAAAATGAGTAGCCTATGTCCTTCCTCACGGTTCAATGGTTTTGATGTAACAGACACATTTCCCTTCACTGCTCTGCTCCTATTGATCGTAGCGTGATGAAAAGTATACTATAACCTGCCCAGGAGTATGAAGAATAATTGTACCAAGTTTCGTTAAAATCCGTCGAGTAGTTTTTGTTTCTATAACGAACATACAGACAGACAGACAGACAAAAATTGTACTGATTGCATTTTTGGCATCAGTATCGATCACTAATCACCCCGCTGATAGTTATTTTGGAAATATATTTCATGTACAGAATTGAGCTCTCTACAGATTTATTATAAGTATAGATTAGCTAAGTTTATTTAATTTCCTTCCTTATGTGTAGTAGGTAGGTAAATGACATTGACATTCCGGTCGGAGCACTGGACGAGTCTGTAGGTTTGTCACATTTTTTTTTAATGGGTGATAATGGTATGGTAACCCCGTCTGCGCTATTGGTTTACACTGGCGGGACACCAGTGATAGATGACAGATGAAGATGAAAGTAGGTCAGTTAGCCCATCCTGACGAATTAAACTAGAATTAGTCACGATGGTTTCCAGGGGGAACCACGTAGAGGTCGGCCTGACGCGGTATATTGCTAGTAATAGGGCTATTTTGACCCCATTACTAGAAATCCCTTTCCTCCAGGTTTGTCACATTGTAAATAGATATTTGCCCTTATGTGCCACAACCAAATACTGGATGGCTTGAACAATAAATCCACCATTATCGTGTCAGGATTAGGTATAAAACGAATAAAGGTCCGGGCACAGGCTCGTCCCACGGCCGGTACGTTGGCGCAAACCAGTTCCACTGGGTGCATTATAGTACTTACATAAAATATATATTTGCGTATATGCACACGGCTGGCGGAATCTGCCTCTGTAGTTAATACTGCATCGAGTCTTGGTTCAATCGGTATATCTTACTAAGTATAACACAAGAAGGCTTTTGTGTTATCAAATTCAGAGATTGGTCGTTATATTTTGCAGACAAAGAAATATATTTTCTTCGGTAGTTGGCTGTTGTGAGATTTTTAGAAGGATAAAAATTTGCAAATTTGAAAATTTGTTAATGCGGTTACTCCAAAACTGAATACCATAGGTCACATTAAATAAAAGGAATATTAGTGTTAAATAGATAAAGCCACTCAAAATCTTATTGTAAATGTTTTTTTTTGATGGGTGAAAATGGTATGGTAACCCCGCCTGCGCTAACGGGATACGCTGGCGGAGCACCAGTGAAGAGTGATAGAAGAGAATGAAAACAGGCCAGTTAGCCCATACTGACGAATTCAATTAGAATTAGCCACGATGGTTTCCAGAGGGAACCGCGTGGAGGTCGACCTGATATTATATTGCTAGCAATTGAACTGATAGCTCGCATTACTAACAATCCCTTCCCCCCTATTGCAAATGTTGCAAAATGCAATTGCAAATCCCTCGAGCGATGCCTCTTGTATTAGATAGACTCTTATATCTATTTTCGGTTAGGTAAACTCTAGATCTCGATAACCAAGTCTCAATCCTAATCTTTGATACTTCTATCATTATCAATATTATATCGAAAATAACATACTCCCAAAGTTTCAGGAAGCAAATCTGCAATCAAACCGGCTCTGAGTTTTGTGTGATCACCAAAAATGAATCGGATATCGCCTACGTTAGCACTGGCACTAGGTACACGTGTAGTTTAATGGATGATAATGGAATGGTAACCCCACCCGCGCTATCGGTATACACCGGCGGGGCACCAGTGAAGGATGACAGGTGAATATAAAGCAGGTCAGTTAGCCCATCGTGACGAATTCCACAAGAATTGTTCACGATGGTTTCCAGGGGGAATCACGTGGAGGTCGACCTAATAAGGCATATTGCTAGCAATGGGGCTGTCAAACTCCATTGCTAACAATCCCTTTCCCCCCGGTACACGTGTAATAGGATTGCTTAGCTCGTTGGCAGCGCAACACTGCGCGACGTCATGCCAAAGTTATTGTTAATATAATTAGCATCCAATCAATCAATTGTAACAGGTGGCACAATGGCACCGCGACGGTGGCCAGTGGGCGGCTGACTCACATGTCCTCAACTCCGTTCAACTGTTTTGTTATTACCACAACCGGTTGTGAGATCATTCAGCACTTGGAACGGTCTAGGCCTACGGCGGTGACGTCAGCACACCTGTACTGCACTCAGCTTTATTAACATGCCAATAATTACTAAAGTGCCTTGATGTACCGGTATAAATTAGGCTATCCCTTCTTTTTTCTTGGGTATAGTAAGAGGCGAATGGATGGGTAGCAGCGTCCCTCTTAAAACATCACCAAAGCCAAACTGCGGTTTCCAACACGTCTGCCAATTGTAGCAACTATTGGCAAAACCCTGCTTATGGGTGACGGCTATATTCAGCAGTGGACAGTTACCGCCTGATATGGCATATAGCATCTTCTCCAGATAGTGTTTTGTTAAATGAATTTTTCTCCAAAAAATTTGGTCCATAAACGATAAATATTTTAGAAGCCCTTTTCTTGACATCTAGACGCGCCAAACTAACACAAGAGGCACGAAATATTTAATCATTTATTATAAGTTTTCTTTAGGAAAAATGTTTAGTTTCACTATTAGGACACATCCTTTTTAAATTATTCTAAATTACAGTACCATATTGCTATTAACTTGTCTAGGTTGGACAAGCTCTGGGTGTTCAGGTTTGTACCTCCAAAATGCTCGCTATTTGATTACTTAAATAGAATTACCAGGCTATAAATGTAATAAATCTATCGATTTGTCTATCTAAGCATATAATCAATCTTTCATATGCAATAAAATAAGGGAATAAAAAATGTATATATATGTAATGTCCACTCTACATTTGGTCACACATTGTAATTAGCGACAATATCTTTGTATTAGCAAGTCCGTGACCTTGAGTGGGAGGCTGTGCCGTAACGTGCGCAGACGCATCAGTCGGATGCATCTGTGTCTAGAAGGTCGCGCAAATATAACGCCGGCGCGGCGCCTGCGCCCGCGCTCGCCGTGTAATGTTTGGTAAACGAATTGTTACGTAATTTGTCAAACAAGTCTTAATGTGATTTAGATTTTAAAATTTTACTACAATTTTAATAATTTATTTATTTATTTCATCCACTGTTAATATGGATATATTAAAAAAGGTATATTACACAAAAATATTAAACAAAAAATAATATAAAAGATTTAACTGAAACAAAAAACGTCTGAACACAAATACTCTGTGGTCACTCGACGAAACTCAAGCAATATTAGACAAGGCTATGGATGGTCACTTCTTTTAAGAGAATTGTATATTTTCCAAAAAAAAAGAATAATTAAATTCGATTTATAATTGACGAAAATATTGCTTTATATATAAACATTTAGTTACGTCAAAAACAACAGCTTCAATCGTGACAAAATAAATGTGAAAACAAAACGGAAGTGGGTAAAACTATTACAAAAAATAATTCATCAAATTTGCATTCTGAACTTCCGAAGATATCATGCTGTACCTAAACATAAAAAAAAATATAAGAATTGATAATTGACAAAATAAACAATTTATTGAAGAAATTAATTTATAGATACATAATTTAAAAAAAGGAAGTTTATATTTATTTTAAAATTATTATTTTTTTATTTATATATTTAATTTAGAGATAGCATTAAGTCATAATTAATGAACAATATAAAAGAAATACAGTAACAATTTAGTTAATAAAGCCATTTAATATTTACAGCGTTATCATAAATTTATAAAAGTTAAGTCTTCAATTTTAACAACTTAATACAAGTTTGTCAAGCACTGTCGCGTAACATCTGTATCTAAATTAAAATTCAACCGATATAACCTTAAGCCCACAACATCATGTCCCACGTCCGCTAATGACGTCACACGGTTAAAAAAAAAACAATAAATAGGTAAAAGCTTCACGTGAACCGAATGGGAACTCCATTTTATTTGTTAGTTGCCGAGTGGAATAGTAATAAGGTAGTAGCTGCATGATTGCGACAGTGAAAGCGACACCAGGATGTCAGAAAAAAATAGTTTATATAGCTTTTGCCCGCTACATCGTACGCGTAATTTCAGAAATAGGAAAATTACCGATAGACATAGATAGACGTACACAGTAAAAAGAGATAAAAGAATGCATATGTAAACAAAAAAATGACTTTTGTACAAAGTCTCCCTCTGGTAAAAATAAATGTACTTATACTACATATAATAGGCTTTGTCAAAGATTAGACCTTTACCGTTTGATTATTACCGTTGATAATAAACTTAAATAGTCAATTTATTACATTAATCTCATCGATAGATTCGTTTACTTGTTAAAATATTATTAAAATCTGTCACTTTTATTATTTAGAGTCGATAAATCGAGAGAAGCAAGAAGTAAATCGATACAATCAAACAAGTGGACAATATAAATTTCTCTCGACCTTCAACCATTGATCTGAGCCAGCGAGATGGCGTTATTTATAGTGGAGATTAAATCAACGTATTCGGTGCCCAATGTATCGGCATTTCGAATTTAAATTGGCCATTAGTGTCCGGCCATAGTTGTCCGCCGCTCAATATAAATAACATAATCTGTATAAAAATACATATAACAGATCTATTCTGAACAATGAATTCCTTTGCTTTGCTAATGATATTGTTAAGTAATAAAATCAAGCTATTTTTATTTACATTTTGTTTACAGGTTATAACCTTTCTTGGATAAAATTATATTGTTCTAAAAATAAAGTGAGTCTCGTAAAAGGAATCAACTCAGGGCATTTTTTGTACAAGTAGTTAGACACACATCTGACATACCTAAATAGTTGGACACAAGGTTTTTTTTTAATAGATGATAATGGAATGGTAACCCAGCCCGCGCTATCGGTATAAGCTGGCGGGGCACCAATGAGGGATGATTGATGAGGATGAAAAGGCAGATCAGTTAGCCCATTGACAAATTTAACGATAAATTAGTCACAATGGTTTCCAGGAGGAACCGCGTGGAGGTCGACCCGATAGGGTATATTGATGGCAATGGGGACTAACTTCCCCATTACTAAAACTTGCTCCTCCACTAGGCGGGTTAGTTATTAATTAGCGATAATGGAATGGTAACCCCGCTCGCGCTATCGGTATACACCGACAGGGCACCAGTGGAAGATGATAGGTGAGAATGAAAGCAGGTCAGTTGGCCCACCATGATGAATTTGACAAAAAGGTAAGGCAGTTTTTTTAATGGAATGATAATGGAATGGTAGCCGCACCCGCACTATCGGTATACACTGGCGGGGCACCAATGAAGGATGATAGGTGAGGATGAAGCAGATCAGTTATCCCATCGAAGTTCACGATGGTTTCCAGGCCACGTCGACGTCGACCACAGGGTATATTGATGAATTCGACAAAACTCAGATGTTATTCCCCTGTACTCTGTAAATTCACGCCACATCCTACCATTCAAACCGAAACACAAAAAGTACAAAAGTCAATTGCTTGGGTACCTCTGTCCCATTCGTGTTTCAACCGTGAAGCAGTTGTGTTTACATGGCTGTGTTTCAGTTTGAAGGGTGGGATATGGCATGAATTTACAGGGTACAGAGTAACACCTGAGTCATTGTTAGGCAAATAGTCCCAACTAGCAATATACCCGTATACTCTGTGGATATGTCGTCAAGATGGTACTGCTCATCCTCATCAGTCATCTATCAGGTGTCCCACCATTGTATACTAACGCTTTACCATTATCAGTGTCCTCAGGGCAACGCATGGGGGGTATCATGGGCGAAACAGTTACTCTGTTATGTCCATGGTACTGCTCATGTCTATATAAAAATAAGGTGGGCCGTCAGCTTGTTTGCCATTCTAAGTTGTATAAAAAAAAATTAACTGTACGGATCGGAACAGTTTTATATCGCATCATTTTATATGATCATAGTAGGTCGTACTATAAATCTCCACAAACCAAACACTAATCCGCTGTTTTGTAAAAGCCGAGTGCCCATTAAGGCTGCATTGTTGCTGCCCCACTTTCGTAACAGGGGACGTTATCAGTCCACAGACACCCGGGTGACGTCACCGCACCTGTTTTGAGGTGAATTGTTTAATGCACTCGTGGGTGGTCCCCATGTTATGATTACCAACAAGTAAATGAAGCATATACTTGTACCCAGTGGCGTGATACACAGACAAACGTCAGTCTGTATTCTTTTTTCGTACTGTATTTTTAATTTGTTTCATTTATCCTTTATACTAGCGACTCGTTCTGGCTTCGCACGGTTAGTAGAGCAGATAAACTTACATTTATTTTATTTTATGCAACTTAGAATGGCAAACAAGCTGACGGCCCACCTGATGGACAGTGGTAACCGTCGCCTATAGACATGAGCAGTACCATACACATAACAGAGTATACTGTTTCGCTCATGATACCCCCCATGCGTTGCCATTCCTGAAGACTCAGGTGTTACTCCTCTGTACCCTGTAAATTCACGCCATATCCCACCCTTCAAACCGAAACACAGCCATGCAAACACAACTGCTTCACGGTTGAAACGAATAGGACAGAGGTACCCAAGCAAACGACTTTTATACAAAGTATCCCTCTAGGCTACACTTACATCTTTAAGAACAAAGGGAATTCTTAGAATTTGTGCTTTATGCGGTTTACTAGTTTGAAAGGCCGGCAGCACACTTGCAATGCCGTTGGTGTTGTGGGTGATCATGGGCGGCGGTAGTCATTTACCATCAGGTGAGCCGCATGCTCGTTTGTCCACTGTGACTATATAGACTTCCACACGTATATTCTAGAATAAAGATCATGCTTAATTTCGTGACGATTGATCGCTCCGTTGAATGAAGGCGCTAAATGGTCACAAAGAAACAAACTCACCTTCTTATTTATAATACTAGTATAATTTATATACTTAAATAGAAATATTTTCCTCAATTTTTATATTTTTATTTGTTTACAAACACAGCTTGTTCCGGTCATTGCCAATATATAATTATCCAAATACACACAATGTTTTATTGTGGAGTGCTTGTAATGAATGTGGACAATGACATGCCTATGACGTTACAGTGACTCAGAAGTCAACGACTTCCCAGGGCGATAATATGCGGAAGATTTCGAAGTATTTGAGGTGGCACAACACAGGATACGAGCCACGGCGATGCAATACTTTTTCTATGTAACTAGCAAGGAATTCACGCTGGTATTTTTATGCGTGCTGGTCAGCTGCTGCATAAGACTTCTCATGGGCGACTTTTACTATCTTTTAGGAGATAAAATTTCAAAAATCCTTTCATACTTCTCTAAGAAATTACTGTGCAAAATGTCATGTTTCTCTAACGTTCACCTGTTTAAAGCAGATAGCTGAAGCAGTCAACATTAAAATCAGGGGGGCTAGCAATATACCCAACCAGGTCGACCTCCTCGCGGTTCCCCCTGGAAACTATCATGGTTAATTCCTTATGAATTCATCATGATGGGCTAACTGGTCTGTTTTCATTCTCATCTGTCACCTTTCACTGGTGCTCCGCCAGCGTATCCCGTTAGCGCAGGCGGGGTCACCATACCATTTTCACCCATCAAAAAAAAAAAAACATTAAGGTCATGATAACGATATTTTCTTTTTCGGTTATCTTTATAATTAACTAGCTTCCAAAACGTAGGAAGTCCTAAATCGTATGTAGATAAAATCACGTTCCCGCCACGACTGAATTATTCTTTTTAAATACTATTCCAACCACCAGAGGGAGACTGTACAAAAGTCGATTGCTTTGATACCTCTGTCCCATTCGTGTTTCAACCGTGAAGCAGCTGTGTTTTCATGGCTGTGTTTCGGTTTGAAGGGTGGGATATGGCGTGAATTTACTGGGTACAGAGAAATAACATCTGAGTCCTCAGGAATGGCAACGCATGGGGGGTATCATGAACAGTAATGCGAATGCGATGCGAAACAGTATACTCTGTTATGTTCATAGTACTGCTCATGTCTATAGGCGACGGTTACCACTTTCCATCAGGGGGACCGTCAGCTCGTTTGCCATTCTAAGTTGAACAAAAAAAAAACTTTACCCAAATTGACGGCAACAGCCAGTATTGCAACCAAAACAAGCTACTCGCTTGTTTAAAAAGGTCTTATCTCAAACTGTTAAGTGACAGATGTGTCGTATCGTATGTCACAACTCTCTGGCATTCTCTGCGAGAGCTGTTCGACATTATGTAACAAGTATACCCAATGTATTACAGTACGTACTATTCTTAATCTACGAATGAGTATTGTCATTAGCAGACACCTGAGTAATATTAGGCAAGTAATATGCTGAAACTCTTTTGTTCTCTTTGCATCTGTATCAAAAACTCAAGCCTCTACTTTCGCATAGGTCCTGTTCTCGATTTACTCTATGATTGGTAAATATTACCATCTGGATGAATGGTTGAATGATTCTACCGTGCGTTTTTCAAAGCACTTTCTTCCACGTACAATCACTCTTTGTAATCTTCCAGCAGCAGTATTTCCGAACCGATACGATATCACAACCTTCAAGAGCATGTTCCTTTTTTAAAGGCCGGCAGCACACCTGCAATGCCTTTGGTGTTGCGGTTGATCATGGGCAGCGGTAGTCACTAACCATCAGGCGAGACGAATGCTCGTTTGCCCCCTGTGTTGTAAAAAATGTATTCTTTTATTTTGTTAAATGTGAATCAAATATATTAACATAAATTTATTAATTTAAACTCAGTTTCCTTATTTGATCTCTGTATAAAGTTATGTTGCAAAAGTTCTCTCACGGGAAGGAGATGAGTAAACCACTACCATAGCTATTCCAACATACATCCTGTTCCATTCCATCCATAAATCGTCTCTCATGTTTCCGGAAAAAGTTAATTTTATTACCGCATTATTATTTACAGTTATTTATAATTAAACTAATGCGAAATTATAATTATACGTCGACGCTTATAAGGAATAAACTTCCTGTGATTTACGCAAATTATGGCTTCATCTCACGTCACCTTCGCTCGGAAAGTGAGCAAAAAACATGTACCTATAGGTATATACGTCTGCAACCCCTCGTGACTATGTCCATTATGGAAACACCTCCGCCCACGTCGCTCCGTACTTGGTTTTATGTCGAACTATTTGCCACGTCCAGCCGTGTTTGTGATTCATTATAATATTTAGTATGTTCAGTAAACAAGTCGTGATGTACCTATTTAAAATATTCTATGTACATATCTATATATATATCCGTATATGAAACGGTTATTAACATAGACCTATTGGGGGAAAGGGATTGTTAGTAATGGGATCAAATAGCCCCATTACTAGCAATATACCCTGTCAGGTCGACCTCAACGTGGTTCCCCCTGGAAACCATCATAACTAATTTTAGTTGAATTCGTCAGGATGGGCTAACTGACCTGCTTTCATCCTCATTAATCATCTATTACTGGTGCTCCGCCGGTGTATACCGATAGCGCAGGTGGGGTTACTATTCCATTATCACCCATTAAAAAAAACAGGCCTATTTAAAGGGGGGAGGGTTTTTTTTTGGGTGAAAATGGTATGGTAACCCCGCCTGCGCTAACGGGATACGCTGGCGGAGCACCAGTGAAGGGTGATAGATGAGAATGAAAACAGGCCAGTTAGCCCATCATGATGAATTCATCAGGAATTAACCATGACAGTTTCCAGGAAGAACCGCGAGGAGGTCGACCTGGTTGGGTATATTGCTAGCAATGGGATTCTCAGTCTCCATTACTAACAATCCCTTTCCCCCCTGGGGGGAGGGGTAGCGTACACCAGAATTGCGCAAGCAGGCTGCAAGCAGAGCTTTGCAAAGACATCTCTGCGAGCACATATGCATCTTTTTTGGGCCATAAAATGATCTCTACTATGATTACATTATAAAAATACTGTTCACTTCCTTGGTGGTGTAGCGTTTAGAACACCGTATCACTTTCCGATGGGTTATTGTCCACAAAACCAATATTTGTATTTCTGAGTATGTCTGCTTGTATTGATCTGAACGTTGTCTATGTACTAATTTATATATTATATCTATTGGTTATTAATTATATAAGGTAGTAATTCTGCTTAGTTTAGAATAAGACGGTGATGGTCAATACGAGAAATACCTATGCATTTTTTTTAAATAGAAATATGTAAATAAAATGAATATACTTACGACTATAATCCCTCAAAAGGTAGTCAAAAGCAGTCGTCTATTGTTACAGTTATCAAGTAACATTTAACACTTTTATTAATTCAATAGAAGAATATATTTAAAGTTGACTACACCCACAAACCTGTATATTATGTTATTTATTCCCCATGTTATCACAAATAGAAGTTATTACACATATAATGTGCACCATGAGGCGGATAACATAAATCATAACCGTAATAGTTGTTTAATGCATTCGTTCTTGAACGAGAATTATCATTAGACACCGTTTTCCTCTTTTATATACTTAACCCTTCTTTGCATGATTTTTTTTATAAGTGAAATAAATCAAGGTGATATAATTCATGTACAAAAGTAAAGGAAAAATGGTTAAAAAAAATAAATTTGACAGCTAAGTTTTTTTTTCTGCAATGAACATTAAAAAGGTGTCCAGACACGATCAACTTAAAGTGAACTTGTTTTTTATATATAATTTTTGGGCATTCAATGTTATGATGGAAATTTCCACCGTAACGCAAAGAAGGGTTAAAGGACGTACTGATATTTTTACCAAATAGATTTAAAGCTGTTTCAAATATCAGCCACATCACATTTTATTATCAAATCACATGTGATCAGAGGAAGACTACAAATGCAATGCTAGCATAACTATCTCAGTTCCATTTGTTCTTTTGCCGCCAATCAGGGGGTCTACCATGAAATGTAATTCCAAATTTTCGGGCTCAATTTCGTGTTTTTGTTCGTACCAAAATCGACCCTGTAAAAGGAGCTTAACATTTCATTTATCAAAAATCCTACCATAAAAGTTCAAAGGAACGATATTTTAGCATTTTTAATATTTTTAAACGTAATCGTAGACATCGTAAACTTAATCAAATTTTTGTTTCGTTCGGATCCGAAATTTCGCAAAACATTTCATGGTAGGCCCTCAGGTGTCTTTGCATTGCTGTGTTTCACTTTGAAGACGTAACACCTTAAGAGAAACGGTTTGATTATAAAAATGCTTAAATATTGTAGTTCTCTTTTATCACGTCTTCATCGGTAGGGAAACAAAGACTAATAATAACAGAATTCTAAAAACATAAGAACAATAGAAATATAAAAGTATGAAAGACGGAATATGATGGCCAGTTATATAAAATGCGTATTGTGATGGCCAGTAATACGCCACACACCTTAATCCTTAGTAACAACAACGAGGAGCACTATGGACGAAGGAGTATATTATTTCTCTCCATTTTGTGGATCATTAACTTGTTTGTCATTTGGAATTTATTCCCAACTTGCACAAAAACATATTCTGCTCTAAACTATTTTTTTTTTTTATTTTTTTTATAGAACTTAGAATGGCAAACAAGCTGACGGCCCACCTGATGGAAAGTGGTAACCGTCGCCTATAGACACAAAAACATATTCTGCTCTAAACTAGGAAGTGACTTAGTTCTTCTAAAGTAAAAGGAAGTTGAAGAGCTTATTTTTTCAAAACTCTATTAACTGTATAACATGATTTAACCTTAGATTAAATCCTTATAACGCCAGATGGTTGACAAGTGTGCCGGTTCTCAGATTGACGCAATGCCAGAGTTCACCTCCATAAAGTCATGATATGCGATTGTAAAAACGTACAAGTATACCATATAAAGAATAATCTCAAATACTTGGAAACCGGGACAAGGGCGGCGGGGTGCGGTGTGTGGCCCAATATGGGGATGACCTTACAGCATATATGTACTCGTGTATTTATAGTAAGTAGTTACAGTCAACACTGCAGCTTCCAGTTGCACAGCTGCTGGGAGAAAAGCTGAAGGTTATGTTACTTGTCCACTTTGTTATTTACTGTGTTGTGTGCTTTGTCCAACTATAAATCAATAGATGCCACACCGTGAACTCTTTTTTTAAATTATTCATTTTTTTTAGTACGTTTGTTCCGTTATGGAACAGGCTAAGGTCGGAGACCATGCTGCCTAGTCTTCAGTGTGATAATTTGTCAGAAATTTAAATTATTCAATGTTAGCAGAAGTTTTTTTTTTTTTAAGATATCTTTACGGCTTTGGATGTTTCCTTTTAGCTCGTGTTTTGATAACAATTAATCTTATTGTAGTTAACATTTTTTATGAAAAGTTAAATTTGAAATAGTAACGAAAATGTTTGTCAGTTTTATGACAGTCTATGAGGGGCTCTATTATCAGCTGTGAATAATGTTAACGACACACGTATGTTAATTGGTAAAATTTCAACTACTTAGTCAATAATCTAAGTATGTCGAAGTGAAGCTTATCCTAATTATACCTACGATGAGTAATATGGAACTAAGAAGTGCCTAGAATAAAGACAGTATCTTTCTAAGGCAACGTGGATGACTTTTGACGTAAATAAATTAAAATAAAATCAATGTTTTTGAACTAGAAGATAAAATTGAAATTTCATTGATAACTGTTAAAAAAAAGATTTCTTTTTGTACAACTTAGAATGGCAAACAAGCTGACGGCGTACCTGATGGAAAGTCGTAACCGTCGCCTATAGATGGTACTGCTCATGCAGTACCATGGACATAACAGAGTATACTGTTTCGCCTATGATGCCCTCCATGCGTTGCCATTCCTAAGAACTCAGATGTTATTCCTCTGTACCCTGTAAATTCACACGATATCCCACCCTTCAAACCGAAACACAGCCATGCAAACACAACTGCTTCACGTTAGAAACACGAATGGGACAGAGGTACCCGAGCAATCGACTTTTGTACAAAGTCTCCCTCTGGTAAAGATATGATAAGGCCATGAAATGGCTTAATATTGTACATCCATTGCGGGTATACTGTATTGTACACCATATTATCTACCCATCAGCCTGTAATTACCACCGTATGCATAATAAAGAATTAATTCATTTAACACCAAATATGTATATTTAATATAAATTTGCTTGGGTACCTCTATCCCATTTGTGTTTCTACCGTAAAGCAGTTCTGTTTGCATGGCTGTGTTTCGGTTTGAAGGGTGATATACGGCGTGAATTTACAGGGTACAGAGGAATAACACCCGAGTCCTCAGGAATGGCAACGCATGGGGTGTATCATGGCCGAAACAGTATACTCTGTTATGTCCATGGTACTGCTCATGTCTATAGGCGATGGTTACCACTTTCCATCAGCTTGTTTGCCATTCTAAGTTGTATAAATATATATATATATATATATATATTTAAATATATATATATATATATATATATATATATATATATATATATATATATATATATATATATATATATTCACATCGATTCAATATGATTTAGATTTACTTCCAGTTCAAATTCGACTGCGTCTAAAGACACGGTTTTTTTGTTCGTATATGTACCTACATATACAGTGGTAGTCGGTCTTGTCAATCGAATCTATCAAAACAACGACACGTGTAAGCAATGCACATGCTCTTCAATTGAACAAACCAGACGTGGGTAGTGCGGTCGTGTATACGAACACGGAGCCGTGTAATTGGCATGTATTAATATCAGTGTTTAATGGAAAAAATTGATTTTCTATTAGTACAAACTACAGTGGACATAACTGATTCATTGCAATATTAGACATTCTGCGTACTGTATACCATATTTAGATAGATAGATAACCTTTATTACCAATATTAAGAAAATAAAAAATTAAAACAACAAAAAGAAAAAAAAACAATTAATATTGCTGGTTGCTGGAGTCGCCTCAGCTGCTGCTATATATGTGCAGCTCCAGCGAGATGTACCTATATAGCGCTGATTTTCAGACGGCCCCTTAACTCCTTTATCTTTAGCATGCGTGCGGGTCGCCAATACCTATTTCCCGGATGGGAGACTCGACACGCTTAACAACAAATACATAAAACATTACAATAAATACATAAAACATTACAACAAATACACAAAACATTACAACAAATATATAAAACATTACAACAAATACACAAAACATTACAACAAATACACAAAACATTACAACAAATACACAAAACATTACAACAAATACACAAAACATTACAACAAATACATAAAACATTACAACCAAAACTGAAAAGAACAAACTCTGAATAAATTATCGCACCTCACAATAACAGCATCGTAAAAAAATTAAAAAAAAAGAACGTGAAGCGTCAGTTTCTCAACTGTTTAAATTTAAACTACATTTGTTGGTGTCATTTTCAATCGACTTCGAAGAAGGAGGAAGTTGAATTATTTTATATTTGTTACCCGTCATTTATAAGCCAAATTAAAAAAAAAACTTTTTTTTTATTTGAACCTAGCGACCCGCCCCGGCTTCGCACGGCTGCACATTGTATGCATCACATTAGAAACCACTAAAATTATCAGTGTTTCTCTACAATATTATGCATATAAACATCCCTCTTGAATCACTCCAGAAGGAGACTTTGTACAAAAGTCGATTGCTTGGGTACCTCTGGTATATAAATATGTGTAGTTTGTATTATTCTTTGTGTATACATGTCTTATGTGTTTATACAATGTATGCAAATCGTATGACTGCCTATTTTTATTTTAAAAATAACATACAATTTACATGAAAAGGTTTCTCTGAAAAGAAATCTCTTATTAGATAAGCTCGCCTTTGTACATTATGTTTCGAATGAATTGAACATTATATTTTGTGTACAATAAAGAAAAAAGAATTAAATGTGAAAGTGAGTTTACTTGTTTGTTTATTACCTTAAAGCGCTTTAACGGCTTAACCAATCACTGTAAAATTTGATATATATGATGTACTATATGGGATGGGAAAAGATATAGGCTACTTTTTATACCAATCAGAAAAACATATGCCGGCCATGCGAACGAAGTCGCACGTAAAAGCTAATACGTATATGCTATAGTAGGTATGAAATTATGGACACTTATTTATTTAATTCTTTATTACACCATAAACAAAAATATACAATGACAAGTGAATAATTCAAGTGAAATACAGTAACGTAAATACAGATTGAAATACACACATAAAGGTACAAAAGGCGGTCTTATCGCTAGGGCGATCTCTTACAGACAACTTTTGGTTAAAGGAGAACAGATACTTGTCATTTTTTAACGCGTATGTCTTTAGAAAAAATAAGTTTCACTAGTAATTAATACCTTAAATGGATGTTCTGTATGTACAGAGCCAATGGAATAAATAAAACAGAAATCGGACATTCGACCTGCAAATATGTTTGCCGTCTTTAATTACTTTCAAGACCATTTTCGCCTCATATTGAGATGTGTTTGAATCATTGCAACCGTTTCGTTCCAACGAACGTAAAAGCTTTTATGGCGAGTACAGGTTCAAACATGGCGAATATCGTGTACATTATGACCGTAATGGTTAACAAACAAGTTTTTCACAACCACATTAAGTGACAACACCATATATGTAAACTAATTAACATCAAAAATACATATTAAAACATTTTTTGCTTTAAAATTACAAAAACATATCACGCTGTTAGTAAACTCGGATAATGTAAGTGTGTATAAAAATGACATAATTATTTGAAATTTCTACAATACTTACAATGATTAATACTGACATCATTATAAATTTCAGAACACTATACTAGTGGGTATACCTTATATGGGTATAGAGGAACAACACCTGAGTCCTCGGGAATGGCAACGCATGGGGGGTATCATGGGCGAAACAGTATACTCTGTTATGTCCATGGTACTGTTCATGTCTATAGGCGACGGTTACCACTTTCCATCAGGTGGGCCGTCAGCTTGTTTGCCATTCTGAGTTATATAAAAAAAAAAAACCAATAATAAATCAAAATGATCCAAGTGGCGGCGGTTGGTTTAAAAAAAGGAAGTAGTTCTTAAATCGAGTGTATTTTTTGGTGCATAACTACGCAGTATCTTAACAAATTGTAAAACGATCTTGGTAAGGTTTTAATATAAAAAAGACGTATTTATTAGTATTAATTTCACATTAATTATTGTTATATCGACGCCGGATTGTTTCTTTGGACAGAGTGTTTTACAATAAATTTCCTGAATAGAGTGGACGTCGGCAATAGAAAACTAAAAAGATCGTCAATAGGTAGATGGCCATATAATATAGTAAAAGTAGACAATAATTGCGAACCCAATCGATCGTCTGGCCTCGTTTTGACAATTTTCAACTGTGACTCATTTATGTAATTCGTCGTATCAATATTTTAATTGCTCGAACGACACGCAGCCTTGGGCACGTTCGTCTTCGTTCGCAGCCATATGCGCTAGCTCTTATTGTTACTAATTATTATGTATTCACAACACTGACATTGGTCCTCTTGACACCAATTAAAATCGATATTTTCAACCTTCAGTTTCTTTATTTTTAGACTTTCTTTTTAAATCACATTTGTATGCTCACTTAATTTTATATTTACCAATATTTTAACCTTTTCTGCGCCATAGGTATATGCTAGCAATGAAGGACAAGTTTGACATGTAGAATGCTGCTTTAAAAGGGTGTGATTTCGATTCCAATTTGTTATAGTTATTATTTAATTTTTTTTTTTGTAATTTTATTTAAATTAAAAAAAAATGTATTCACATTGCTAAAAGTACAAAATAAGTAATCATAACTATTCACAAAATTTTTTTTTCTTGTTGGAACAAACTTTTCTATTTAAATAAAAAATCATTGATTATTCCTTTGTGTAAATAGACAGATAGATAGATAGATAGATACTCTTTATTGTTTCTTCCAAAAGATTACAACAGTAAACTTATGCTAGATATAAACATATACAAGAAATAATCACAATGAGAAAACAATGGGCGACATTATCGCTAAAGCGATCTCTTCCAGGCAACCTTTGGATGTGTATATAAGTTATTACTTATATGTTTAGGCCTGCTTACAATTCAAATATTTCTTTTGTTTGTTACAGTATGTCTGAGGGGGATGTGTCGTTGATACACGACGAGGACGTGTTGCGGCGTATGGTGAGTCATCTCCGTCATACTAACGCCTGTTAAAAATCTATCAGCAATAATGTACAAATTCATAATTTTGATCAGTGTAAAGCTTTTTTTTAATGGGTGAAGGTAGAATGATAACCTCGCCTGCGCTGTCGGTATACGCTGGTGGGGTACCAGTGAAGGATGACAAGTGAGGATGAAGGTAGATCAATTGGCCCAAAGTGACCAATTGGACAATAATTAACCATGATGTTTTCCAGGGGGAACCGCGTGGAGGTCGATCTGATAGTGTGTATTGCTAGCAATGAGACTGCTAGTCCGCATTACTAACAACCCTTCCCCCCAGTACTACCTATTGTTATACGTTATTGTATTGTATTTATGTATTTGTTTTTTTTTTATATATTTATATAATACAAAATGAGTTTTTACCCCCAACTTTGTCTGACCAGGATCAAAAATGACCTATGTTCGTTCTATGTTACAAATATATTATTGCTTGAGCTACTGTTGCGTCGATTAAGGTGCAGTGCAGGTACATAGCATATCATGTTATGTCATATCTTATCACATTACCTTATTATCCGTTTACAGTGGCAGCAAACGGAGGATTTTTCCCGCAAGAAAGAGATCCGCGCACACATGTACCGGCTGCGGGAGGAGCGCCTGCGCAACCTCTACTCACCGGAGCCCCCGCACGCTCGCGCCGACACCAAAGGTAAATAAATTATAATTTTAATATTGGGAGTTGATTGTAACAGGCCACTTAGTATAATGTACCTATTTTTTTTTTATTGGACGAAAATGGAGTGGTAACCCCGCCTGCGCTAATGGGATACGCTGGCGGGGCACCAGTGAAGGGTGATCGATGAGGATGAAAACAGGCCAGTTAGCCCATCATGATGTATTCATCAGGAATTAATCATGATAGTTTCCAGGGGGAACCGCGAGGAGGTCGACCTGGTTGAATATATTGCTAGCAATGGGATTCTCAGTCTCCATTACCAACAATCCCTTTTCCCCCATAATGTACCTATTAATTATATATTAGTAATCGAGTTGTTTAACTTATACCTAAAAATTACAATTGAATTCCTTAGTTTAGTAAACCTATTATGGTTAGAGCACCGAGAATTAAATGTAAAACAGTTCTGAAGCAATTATGCTAAAAATTTACTCCATTATTTATAAATACGTCAAACTTTCAATAAACTTTACTACCTATTTTTGCTTTTAAACTGTTTTGTCTCTTTCTTTTGTGCTAAATTCTCAGTTTGAATGAAAGTGACAAGATAGTGTAATAGTTAAAATAGGTCTGTAGAAGATTTTAGTTGTTATAAAGTTAATTTATACCGGTTCTTAATATAATTATTTATTGGTAAAATCAAAATGAATTTTTAATTTTAGATGTAAAGATAAAAAATTGTAACTCCAATATTATATATATATATATATATATATATATATATATATATATATATATATATATATATATATATATATATATATATATATATATATATATACTTATCTCTGACAGAGATCTCTTCCAGTCAACCCAGTACAGTGAGAAAGCATGTCGTTAGCGGGCAGCTGAAGTGCTACAACTATTAATACATAAACAAATACACAGTTAAATAAAATATTAAAATATATAATAAAATATTACATAAATACATACACTATAAATATATACAATACCCTACCTACTTATATAATATATGTTAAAATAAATTAATATACTACTTACATTAGAAATTTCGTTTAATGAAACGTAGTTTATGTGGACATATTTATTTCGTGAAAAAATCTTATTTAGTTCATATTATAACTTATAAAATACGAAGCCTCGTAACTCAGTTCTTTTAATACAAAACGTTGAGAGATCTCTATATAAAGCAATTTTATCTTTGGCTGTTAAATTGATTACACAGGTTACACTCTGGGTTTGATGTACGCGTCCGTGTAGCCTCACTTCAAAGGCTGCAGCTGAAAATCAGTGCTTTGCTTTTAAGCAAAACTATCACTGAGCTGTAGCCCATTTGGGTCACTGCGACACACATAGCGAAAACATATTTTCGTATTTTATCCTTTGTTTTTTATTTAAAAAATAATAGATAATTTGATTCTATAAACTCATTTGTAAATTTACGTGTGTCATAAATGGCTTAAATAAAAAGTTTATCTATCTATCTATCTCATGTAGAACCAAGTTTGTTATTTTTGTTAGTGTCCATGGAAGCATCCATTTAACATATTTGTTATAAATTCTTATTTAAACGATTGTTTATCAACGTGCCATAACAATGACCGTATCAATGTTAGACATTTTTATTTTTATAATAATTATAATGATTTAATTAAATGTCCTGATATTTTAATATTAGGCATACAACATTTATTAGTCTAGTATTTCGGAGCGTCCATTAATTATATTTATTAAAATTATGACCTTTTAATAAAGAATGCAAAAATACTACGAAATTGTTTCAGTGGCTAAAATAAACCTAAATGAAAATCTTACATCAACTTTTTTTATTTATTTATTTATTTATAAATAAATAAATAAATAAAATTTTCCCTCTTATTTATTATTAACTCATAGAAGACATCAGTACGTGATTAGTTGTTTATTGAAATTAAGCAAAATACATTAATATATCGTATAAATTTATTTAAAAACCCACGAGTAAATCTCACAGCAGGAGGTCTGAATTAAAGACAAACCTCGTGCAATTAACGATGATCCCTTTTGTAGTAAATTTTGAGAGCCCTGCAGCCTTACAGTGAACCGTATCGCTTTTAAAAGAAATTTCAAAATTACCTCGATTATTGATTATTAAACTACATAATAATTTACAGAATGTGTGAGTCAATTTTAAATGTACATAATAACTACATAATGAGATGTTTAACGTTATATGTAGTACAATAATACAATTAAATATCACAGAACAACTACGATACCTAATTAATATTTAATATTTAGCGTTATAAAATAACATAACAAGTGTTAAAAGTCTGTTATAATCTTTCTATGTTTAAACTTAAATTAAAATAGATAATAATAAGTTTAAATATTTTTTATGAAAGGTGTCTACTTGGGTACCTCTGCTCCATTCGTGTTTCTGCCGTAAAGTCGTATTATATTTGCTTGGCTGAGTTTCGGTTTGAAGGGTGGGTATATCCCACCTGAAATTAAATGAATAAAATTACAGGATACAAAGCCAGGCCTTAGTCCAAAGGATGAAGGGTATCATGGTCGACACAGTATATTATGTACATGGTACTGTTCATGTCTATAGGCGATGGTTAGCAATTTTCATCAGGTGGGTCGTCAGCTTGTTTGCCATTCTAAGTTACATTCAGAGATTAGGGAATGAAATATAAACATTTCTAGTAGTTTTTTTTTTTAATATTTATAAATATAAAATACTATGACAGAATTAGTTTTGAATTAACGGCTGTAATTGTTGTTACAATATGTTTTCCAATATAGTATTATATATTTATGATTTGAGTATTAGAGTATTTAAGCCAAGCCATTAGAGTAGTTGTGCACGAATTTGACAGGTTGTGAGTTCACATCGCCGCAGGGGCATGTCAAGTCCTTCGCGGACCAGACCTTCCAGTCGATGAAGAGTAAGGAGGTGCGCGACGCGGGCTCCCCGCCCAAGGAGTTCACGTACCACGGCCAAGGTGCCCACCCAACACTACGTCCGTATAATCCTAACAGAACTAACGCTTATTAACTGGTAACACTTACTGATTAACCAGTACGTTTTATTTCACCAGATTAATCTCTTTTCCAGATCTCAAAGCGCTCTCTAACGCCGGTTGGAACGTAGAGTCTGAGAACAAGAAGACCGACGATGGCCACACTCACGTTAAGTCCGTCAACGCCAACATCGAAGGAAGGTACGACGTGGAAGGCGGGAAAGGGCATTTCGCCGCCATAGACCAGCACAAGCAAGCAGTCACCGAGTACCACGACGACAACACCAGTCTCAAGAGGAATGAAAGTTCCTCAAACACGGCTGCTCGCGAGCACGTGGTACGGCAGACCGACGACGGCACTCAGGTCTCGTCGGTAACGAGTTCCTCGACCTCCACGTCCAAATACCAACAAATGTCGTCCACGAAACACGAAACAGTGCCATATTTAAGCAACGATGACTATGACCAATCTCAACAAACTTCTTACGATACTAACCGTAATGAACAATTCACTGCTAAAAGACAAGTTACACAGAGTAACGATTATGAGCATAGCTTGAGAAAAACTGATTTTGAAACTGGAGAATTAGAATCCAGGAAAGTAGAATATCCTGATGAGAATACGAGAATTGTGGTAGAAACAAGATGCTTACCAGACGGTACTAGGGTCACGAGCACTCGTCGAGAATTTAGAGCGCCAGTGGTGCAGAGTTCTCGATCAGAACAACACTCTCAGCAAACTAGAAGTGAAAATAAGTCCTCATACTCTACTTCATCGCAACAAAGATCTGATTTCAAAGAGTCGTCCTCTAAAGTTATTCAAGAAAATTTTGATAATCGCGTTACCGATATTGTTGATTCTCAAAGATATGTTGATGACAACGATTTCAAAAGAAATCATCAGACTGATTATTCACAAACTGAAAAAGATCATACTGATCGCTTTTCTAAATCTACCGAAAGACATACTGAACATCGATATCACGAATCTACAGATCATGAGCCTATATTGCATGAAACTTTTACGTCACAAAATAGACAGAATGTAAACCAACATGATGTTCACGAAACGCAATATATTAATAAAGACAGAGAAGAAAGAGTTCATGATATATCTACGGAAAACAAAGTTGAAGAAACCACACAGAAAAAGATCAGCAATGACCAGTACCAAACAACTTATCAAACCGAATTTACACAAAAAAATAGAGTAAGTAATGATTGGAGTCCAACTCATCAAGCTTGGGCTAGCACTCTTCGAGCTGATACGCCAACATCAACTCGTCCATCAACTAGAGCTTCATCTCCTGGTGGTCGGACTTTCCAATCAAGCACTTCTTCACTAAGAAGTAGCGTAAGTCCAGATAAAACATACAGAAAACCATCCAGCCGTGGTGGAAGTCCAAACAAAATTGACAGATATTCACCAACACGCAGCATGTCTGATAAATATTCTAGCACCCATTCCACTTATTCTGTTACTGATACAAAGACGAACAGATATACCAGCTCAGAAGAACGTACGCTAACTTTAACTACAAATTCTGATCAAAAACGTAATGATGAACGTCGTCAAAGACCAAGTATCAGTCCTGATAAACGCCCACGGGAGAATTATAGATCAAGTGAGAGTCCCGATAGAAAACCTACATATAGAACTAGTCCTATGAAGGAAATATCTAGAATGAGTCCTAATTTACAACCTAAACATCAAGAAGGTCCACACAGACCTAGCACAAGTCCTGATAGAAAGCCTGTCAATAATACTACAAATAATATTGCCCCGAAAAAACCACAGAGATCAAATATAAGCCCTGAAAAGAAACCAAAAAATGATTGTGACAATATTTCAAAGGCAAGCTCTCCAACAAAACCATTACCTAAAGATGATATCCCGTTAAGATCTAGTCAAAGCCCTAATAGAAAACCTGGTTATCAAATACATGATACAGATAGAGATTCTAAAAACAAAATATTAAACGAAGAAAAAACAAAAGAAAATTACCCCAGTACAACATCACCAAAGCGACCTTCAACGCAACATGAAAATGCTAAAAGACCAAGTTTAAGTCCTGAGAAAATTCCTAGTGATTATAAAAGAACAAGTTCTCCTCGACGATCTGTGGGCAGCCCTGAAAAAGAGATATCTCCGACCAGATCTCATTCTGTAAGACCAAGTTCAAGCCCCGAAAGAAAACCTGTTTTGCCAAGTAATACAAATTATGCAAAACCTGCAGATGACAAAGAACTAATTTCCCCGACAAGAGGAAGTATTAGTCCCGATAGAAGACCAGGTTATATGAAACCAACTGCTGTCTCACAACGTTCCTCAAATATTCCGGAATACTCTCCCAACCGACAACTTATTGCTCAGAGCCCGGAAAGCAACGTTACCGAAAGAACTGTAAGTAAAATTAAAGAAGATCACTATAAGTTTGTAGATGAAGAAACTAAAGTATACGACTATACTAAATCTGATACAAGGGATACAACAAAACAAACTATCTCAACTCCAAAGTACCCTGGTATTCACGAAAAAAGCCAATCGCCATCTATGAAATTACCTCAAGATGTACCCGACTTCTGTCATTCTGACTCGCCTCCCCGTTCAACACTACGGAAAGATTCCAGGTCTCCGTCACCATCTAAAGGTTCAGTTACATTTAAACATTTAGATAATGTTAAAACAACAGGTAAAATATCATCTATAACTAACATTTCAACAGATATGAATGAAAACATTGATGTAACAGAATACGAAGTAAAAAAACATAAAGATATTTCAACGCCCACCAAAAACAATATTCCTAGAGAATCATCTCCATCGAAATTTGGAACATATGATAAAAAGCAACGTCATTTTCAAGACAATCAAGAGACGAAAGTAATAACTAGCAAAGATACAAAATATGATTCCCTAACACGTCGGGAAAAATCTACCTCACCTAAAAAAGACCATGATTCTCTTACGTCCACTCATAGAAAAACACCAAGTGTTTCTCCTGTCAAGTCTGTTAGTAAAGACAGCAAGTATAATCAGACGATTGATCTTATTTCAACAGAAAAAACCAGAGAAGAAATTAATAGAACCAATAAAGGCCATACGAGACAATTAGTAACACCGTCTACTAGTCCTACTAGGAAACCTAAAACTTCTGAACCAGAACCTTCTACAGGACAAAGTTCGCCTACTACTTCAGTTAGTGGATTTGTTTACTTTAGCAGTCCCCGAATCGATAATACTATTGTGACAGATCTAGATGATCAGCAGTTCTGTTTAGAAACAGATGAAATTGACGAGGTGACAACATCCAAAAGACCAGAAACCCTGGATGTAAATACAAAACGTTCTCCATCACCATCTAAAATACCATGTAGGTCACCAGCTCAAGAAAAACATACATCGCCTACAAGAGATAATCTTCCAAGAAAAAGTTCATTGAAAAAGCCTACATTGAATAATAATTTAATTTCACCTGTTGAGAAACCACCTTCTAGTTTCCAAGTATCACCTACGGTTGAAACACAGGACTTACCTGAACATAAAATAATAAAAAAGGACCATCCAGAAAAGCCTGACTCTGATTCATCGATAAAATCAAAACCTCCACTGAAAAGACGAGAAACTTACGATGAACGATGCCGAAAAATACTTGGCATGGTAGAAGATCAACCAACATCGGTTACAACTATTACAAAAGAAACATTACAAACACTAGGATCTAACAAAAGTTCACCCAGTGTATCACCTTGCGGTAGTCCAAAACAAGAATCTCCATACAGAGAAGTTAGAGAAGAAACGAAAAATAATAATATCAATGTATCTGAATTTATAACTCAAGAACGGGAAAATAATATAAAAACTCGTTATAATGATACAGTTCCCGGAAAGAAATCTAAGATTCCTTCAAGGGAGAGTTCTCCTACTAAGGTTCAAGGTATAACATTGCAAACTAATACTACAACTACATTCGAAGAAACTTGTAGGAAAGTCGATGAAAATATTACTACAGAAATTAATAATGAATATTCAATAACCAAACATAATATACAACCAAAACCTGAATCAAATTTGCAATCTACTTCTCCGTCTTACGAAAAACATCAAATCGAAGGCCATCCTAAGAATGAATTTTTATCAAAACCGAGCCAAATTTCCAGCAAGAAACCAGAAAGTCGACAGCAAACACCTCCAAATCGTTCACGGACAAGCTCTCCCACAAAAATCCTGAAAGAAAATCAAGACATAAAACCAACAAACACACCTGATCGTAAGCAACCACTTACTATAGATATTAATGACATTCCTAAAAGCACCGCTTTAAAAGAAAAATCTACGCACGATGAACCCAAATTGGACGTTATATCTTCAAAAATAACTGACAAAAATGACACTATATATACAACACAAGAAAACACTGAAATGAAATCCAATAAAATTTGTACCACAAAATCATCAATAAGTCCTACCCAAAAGGTATCTTCTACTAAACAGTCTAGTACTGATTTAACAAATCAGTTTACTTCTACAAAGCAACCACTAGAATCTAAACATTCCCGAACCCCTTCCCCTTCCAAAACAAATTACTCTAATATTACTGAAAACAATACAAGTTTCATTACATCCGAGAGAGAACAAGAAATATTAAATAGAGTTCAGCAATCCCTTAGAAAATTGTCACCAAAACGAAATGAAAGATCGCCGAGTCGAGAAAAGAGTCCATCTAAAACAACTACTAGTTTACAAGATTTAGAGATCTCAACTGTGTCTCTTAAGACTAGTACTGAAAACATTAATGAAGAAGACAATAAAAATTATTTAGTTTGTGCAGTGAAATCGACTAAAAAAGACGATAAACTTAAAGATCAAAAAATATCTAGCAAACCTCCTTCAAGAAATATTTCTCCTGCAAAAAAACCTACAAATATTGCTACTCCAACTAAAACAAGAAAATCTTCTGATTCTCCAACTAAATCTAGAAGCATATCACCTAAAAAGTCTGTTAGCACTGAAAGACCTCAATCACCACAATTATCTAAAGTAAGTGGCATCAAACCAAGGGAGACTATTCCTTCCCATTTGACTCGAAAACCCACACCCGGATCCTTATCGCCAACTAAATTAGAAAAAACAACAACTACGGATATTAAAAAAAATATAAAACAGAATAGTTTTTCTAAAACTACGTCCAAAATAACATCAAATAAACTTGTTCAATCGGCAACAAATAAATCTGTTGAACTCGAAACAAGACCTACAACTAAAACAAATAAGGAAAATACTAGCCCTAAGACGGATATTAATGTCCCCGTAACAAGGAGTCCAAGTGACGTTTCTTTAAAATATAAGAGGCCTTCGCCGCAAAGGGTAAAATCTAAACCAGAAATTCAAATAAATGATATTTCGACCTCCAAAACTAAACAAATAAATTTAACTGCCAATAAAATTCAAAAATCATCACCTAAGGAAGTGCATCCAAAATTACCGAATAAACCTAAATCTGCCACAGCATTAAATACAGTTATGGATGACGACGATATTATTATTGATGTTCAACAAGCCAAATCATCTAGAGAAAATTCTCCAGATAGAATTTGTCCCACCCCAATTGGTTTTAATGAAGATATTGGCACACCAAGGTTCCCTGATGAAGTAAGTGAGCCGGATGACGATTTCCGTAAAAGAACTCATCATACAATCCATGAAACGGAATCAATTGTAGATGACATCGTCGAAATATCTGAAGATGATGAGCTGTTCGCGAAAAGAACAAACGATAATACCATTATTGAAACTGACGAATGTCATTTAAGTGTTAATGATAAAGTTTCCAAATTCACAAATAAAATAGAAAGTGTAACTAAAACCAAACAATCAACAAATCAGTTTAAAGACACTGAACGTAAAGTCCATTCAGACTATATCTCTGAGGAGTTTGGATCAGATGACTGCTTACTTTCTGTTTCCGAAAAAGTAAACAAATTTGCTAAGGGTCCGGAAAGTACAAAAGATAATAGAAGTCCAACACGTAAAATTGTAGATGAATATGATACAAACACAACTTATCAAGATGATTACACTAAACTTAGTGTCAATGACAAAGCTCACTTATTCGTAGAAACAGCTGAATATGCTAAAACACCTAAAATTAAATCATCATACAAAATTGAGAGACCAGATATGAGTGATGTTGACGAATCATTAAAACGTGATGATTGTTTACTCAGTGTGTCCGATAAAGTAAATAAGTTTGTAAAAACAGCTGAACAATTTTTAAATGAAACAACAGAAGTAGAAGAAAAAGAAAGAAAAATTAAAGAAGAACACGACAAAATCATGAAAAAAATTACTAATGAAGTGTATGATTCAGATATCAATAAAATTGACATCAGTAAAACAAATGAAACTATCACACTTAAGAAAGATAATGACCACGTAAATAAATTGGGATCCTTTTCAAAAGAAACTGTGTCTTCACAAGCAAAACTAAAAGACCATGTTAGCAGTAACCTAAAACCAACTGAAAAAACACCTCCTGTAAAAATAACAATGCGTAGCAATGTAGCTGTAAAAAAAGCGAAGGCTTTGTTTGAAAATATAGCATCAACAAATCAGAAAAATACTGATATTACACATTCAAAAACAACTAAATTAACCGATATCGGTGTAATTAAAAAATCTCCAAAAACTGATTCAACAATAGTTCTTCATCCTTCTTTACAGAACTCGCCTAATATTACTGACATTGATAGTGAAATAGATGGCACACCTCAGATACAACAGGAACCAAAAGATCATTTATTCAGAAATACATCCCCACAATTCTCAAATAAAGAACAAAATCCTAATCTTTTACGAACTCAATCACCTGAAGTATCAAGAAATAAATCACCAGCACGACAAATATTGGAAACAACTACTAAAACAGTTTCTTCAAAATATCCACCTAAAGAAGAATACATAGCATCAGAAAAAGAAAAATCTGAAAAACCTCAAGATAAAATCCCAGGTTACCTAAGACCTACGAAAACGAGCCAGTATAAGGAAGAAGTGAAAGTTATTGATGAAACAGAAGTTAGTAGCCGACGCGGCAGTGGAAAGTTTGGAGTAGAACTTAGACGTACTAGCATGGAACGATCTAGTGCAAGCAGCGAACGACGTCGCAGCGTTGATCACCATCAGCCGTGTATCGAAGACATCTTTGATCTGGACCTCCTTGAACAAATGGTCAGTAGAAATAAAATTTTTATGCTTGTCAATATAGTGTTTGCTATCTCAATGATTTATTTGTTCTTTTACTGACTCGAATTTTCGAATTTTCAGTTGGAAAAGGTCGTGGGTTATGAACAGCGGCGACGCATTAGAGCACAAATCCGAATTGCTAAGAAAAAATTAGAAACTGACATGAATATGAAGACATCTAAGCAAGTAATAACAAATATCTCAAAAAATAAATCTCCTGATCGACAAATAACATTACCTGACGTTAAGCCAAAGTCTACATCACAGAGAATACTGTCACCTGAACGACATATAAAAACAGAAACAGTTATTGAAAATAAATCTAAAGAATCTCATCTCTTGGTTGTAAATGACTATTCTAAGGAACAAACTAAAACTGAAAAACACTCGCGTCCCCAGAGCCCTGAAAAAAATGTGACGAAACCAATCTCCAAAGCAAGAAGTCCTATGCGTCAGGCAAGTCCAGAAAAGAAATCAAGACCACTATCTCCTAGTAAAACAACTACACCAAAAACTAAACAGAACCGCTTCAATGAATATGCATCCGCTTATATGAAGAAAGTGGGCTTAAAAGATTCTGATAAAACAAAGGTAACAGATATCAAAACTAAAAAAGCTACTGAAACAAGTGACCATAAAATTTCAAATCATGAAGAACATTTAACAAAATCTTTCGAAACTAGAGAGGTGAAAACGATAAAGTCTCAAGACACCATTAAAAGAACTAGTTCCAAAGATACTATAGAAATAGTTCATACAAATGGTAAGCGGACACCTTCTCCAGAGAAAAAACGGAGTCCTGAACGAATAATAGAGATTCAAATTGAGAAAGAACCACGTCGCTCTCCGAGTCCTGTTATAAAAAGACAGAAATCTGATGTCAATAAGAATGAGACAACAGTAAAACAAATGCCTGATATAGGAAAGAAGATTCAACCGAAGCAAACTCAAGAGGAGAAACCGTCGTGGGTGACGAATCGTAATTTAAAAAAAGTTACAGAAACACGAACGTACGGTACGAAAAAGTTGGAACCTGAAAAGCCAAAGTACCGAGCGCCGAGTCCTTCCAAAGTGATCTCGAAGCCCACAGACGTAATCACGTCGAGCTACGGGCCGGGTCCGCTTGACGCCAACGGTAAACCACTATTCGGGATCAAGGCATTGAGGAATGGAGCCACTAATTACCAAGGTACTTATTTATTATCAAAGTAAAACATGAGTCACGATATTATTTGCGTACTATTTATTCAGCTGCAACCACGGTGATCACAATACTTGGTTTTCATTTGCTTACTTATTTAACATTGAGATCGACGTTTATGAATTAGTTAAATTACATAAAATATACTCTGAACTTATTTGAAAGTACAATTACAAATGGCTGTGCCATTGTTAAAAACCTTTACAAATATTTCTCCAAACAATAAAAAATGTATCTATCTACCTATATACTAATTCTAAACAATCAATGACTCAGTGGGCACGTCCATTATTGCAGTGAAAGGCACGGTGATCCGTCAAGAGTTCCACTCGCGGAACGGCGGCGAGCCGGAGGGTACGGTGTCGGTGACAGCGTACTCCAACGAGCCGGAGGAGCTGGAGCGGCTGCTGCAGGCGCAGGGCGAGCGACCCTCGCGGATGCACGGCCTCGCCGCCATCACCACTACCAAGAAGTTCGGCGGCGACACTGGCACCACCATGCGGGAAGCGCATACTGTAAGTGCTCCATTTATTACTATTTAATTAAAAGCACTTTTTTTTACAAAGACAAAAATTACAAACACAAGATATAATGGCCTATTTGGGTCACTGCGACACACTTGGTGAAAACATACTTCCATACTTTATCTTTTGTTTTATATTTGAAAAAAGTGTAAATAATCTGATTGTATAAACTCATTTGTTAATTTACGTGTGTCATAAATGGCTCAAATAAAGTGTTTATCTATCTATCTATCTATCAATGGGCCCCGCACTAGGCAAACCTGTATGTAAACCTGTAAACCTGGCACCCGACAAAGATTAACAATTCACAATCTGTTATAATAAAAATTACATAGTAAGCGGATATTAATATAAAAGATATATAAAAAAAATACGTGTGCATGGCTGTGTTTCGGTTTGAAGGGTGGGATATGGCGTGAATTTACAGGGTACAGAGGAATAACACCTGAGTCCTCAGGAATGGCAACGCAAGGGGGGTACCATGGGCGAATCAGTATACTCTTTTATGTCCATGGTACTGCTCATGTCTATAGGCGACGGTTACCACTTTCCATCAGGTAAGCCGTTAGCTTGTTTGCCATTCTAAGTTGTATAAAAAAAAATGTGTTTTATATAGTTATAATTAAACATTATAAGTAGACGTTATGTGCTACATTATCTCTGTCTAAACACACAAAAACAACTGTTAGACAATATAAATGAATTAAAATTTGTGTTCGAGAAGAAAAATCCAAAAATATAAAAACCCGATCAAATCGTCTGTATAATCAAGGTCGTAACAGACGCGATATTAATAACAGACACCCGTAACCTGTACTAGTATTATAAATATGAAAGTAAGTTTGTTTATTGCTTTATAACTCTTAATCAATCATTATGAAATTTCGTATACAACTATTATATGAAATGAAGAAGGAGTTAGGCTACATTTTTATCCTGGTGAGCAAATATGCGAACTAAGGTCATGCCAACGATGTAGGAGCACATAAATAAGCACGCCTATGACTTAATTTACTACTATTTATAACTCTACAAATTATGTAATGATTCTGCATTCAGTTAAATAATCAATTAGTATTGAATAAAACAAATTAAATATTTAATATATAAAACATTAAATAAACTAAAAATAATTAGTTTTTTGTAATGATTTATTTCAACTGATAATAATGATGACGATACAGCCGTTAACTGACTTGGGGGAGTTTTGCCAATAGTTGCCATGCTTGGCAGGCAAATTGGCAACTGCAGTTTGGCTTTAGTAATGTTTCAATAGGGACGCGGCTGCTGATTCCTCGACAATTAAATTTCCTTACTAAAAATAAACTGTCTGATGATAATGTAATCAATTTTTTTTTATTAATACGTTGTTTTTTTTTTTATGCAGAAAGAAGAACGTGCAGCCTTAGAGCAATTCACACATTCCGATCGTCGCGTGACCAACAAAGTGGAAAATGTAATGAGCGGCAGTTTTGATAAACGGGAAAATAGCTTTGCAGAATCCAAGAAGATAGAGGACAGGTCAGAGGACAGGTGGAAGAGGACTGAGGACAGACAGCAGAAAACTCAAGAGAAGCAGGAGAGATCTAATGATAGAAGGCAGAGGATAGAGAGGAGGGAAGACAAAAAGACCGTGCGCCAGAGCTCCGTTAAATCTCTTACCGAAAAATATATAAAGAGTGCAAGTAAGTCGTTTAATTAGTTAGTTAATAATTTTAATGAAATCGTATCGTAATCAATTACAAATGCATCATATGCTCAATTATCCAATAAAATGGGAAAGAGGTATGATACTCGTAAAATCTCATCAATCTGGCATAAGTCTCCCTTCAACTTTTTGTTGATCATTTTCTTTACTGAAGTAAATTAATAGCAAAATACTAGAGACTCAAAGATACATATTAAAAAAAAGTTATTTAAAATCTCGCAATTAAACGTAACATAAAGGATAAGGCGTGGGGGGAGAGAGTAAAAAATATAACCCAATTGAATTATAAGTTCGCTAAAATTCTACTGACTTAAGGATCCTACCATGTCTCCATTTAGAGCTAGTAACCGGGAGCAGGTCTGCTTAGGGAGAAGGGATTGCTAGCAATAGGGTCTAGCGGTCTCATTTCTAGCAATATAAAGTATATTGTCAGGTCGACATCCACCAGAGTTACCATATCATTTTCAAGCCATTGAAAAACACGTGTGCCTAGTAACCGGTAACCGGTAACCGGTAACCGGTAACCGGTAAAGGCGGCTAACTGTTCGCTAATCTTTCTAGCGTGAGTGGACACAATTTGTACTTACATAACAACTTTCATAACACATGCACCACGAGTTCAACTTTTCAGTCGACGATTGAATTTATAGTGAGCCACTACATTAATATAAAGTGATTGTACTTTCTTTAATGTTCAATAATTCTTAAAAAAAATTGACTGTGTGATTGGTTTCATGATAAAACCAGAAATAATGAGAGGTAATATTTTAAACTTTAGTAAGAATTTAAATTTTAATTAATAGAACCCCCTCTATATTTGAGTACAGAATGAAAATTGATTTGATTTTATAACGTTTAGCTGCCTTTTTGAATTTTTTATTTTTTATTTTATTTTATACATAAATCACAGCTCTTAAAAAATAACTTTCATGCTAAGTCTCTTATGAATACAGCCAATAACGGATTTTATTTATACAAACAAAAATTTTGATTTCAAAGCGAGGTAGGCAAGTTAGAGTGGGTGTATGCAAGTAATATAAGCACATGTATGAAAGAAACCATATATAATAGTGAGTGTCCATAAAGTTAAGTTAATTGATATATAAATTAATTAAAATCCATGTTGTTAAAGTTCAGATATTGACAGCAATGATTAAATAATACAAATTCATGGTCACCATTTGTGAAGAGGGTTAAATGTATGCGTGGGTGTATGTGTAGTGTGATATGAATAAATGTAAATATGTAGTGTATATATACGTGCATGTACATATATGCAACATAGGTAATTATGATATTATTTCATCCATTATCACAGCCCTGAATTTATATCTACTGAGGTGAATAAATCCACTGTTGAAATAAGTTTGTTCTATGAATTCATTATAGACCTCATATAACATTGTTGCATAGATCATTAAAAAATATTTTAAGTTTTACTAGTGAACTACCCCACTACCCCAGCGTCTCACGGGTAGATCATCATCGTGGGTAGGAAACCCTCATACCAATTATTATTCATGGTCGGCGTAATATGTTTTTCTCTTTCATTCTTCTATATTCTAGTCTCACGGGTAGATAGTTGCAATTATTTTAGGAATCCTTATTTTTTTTTAATAAAATACAACCATATTTTTATGCAACTTAGAATGGCAAACAAGCTGACGGCCCACCTGATGGAAAGTGGTAACCTTCGCCTATAGACATGAGCAGTAGCATGGACACAACAGAGTATATTGTTTCACCAATGATACCCCCCATGCGTTACTATTGCTGAGGACTCGTGTCTTATTCCTCTGTACCGTGTAAATTCTCTGCCAATGTCCCTTTGCTGATAATAAATTGGTTAAAGAATTTTTAAAATCGGCTATGTATTTTTTTTAGTTTATGCATCAGGTATAAACAAAAAAGTTAATTCCTTCCCTTTGTAATATTTGTTTAAACTAAACGCATCTTAATATGTTCAGGTGAGACGAACAAGAGCGAGCGTGTGTCGTACCCGAAAGCTGGGTTGATCCTGCGCACCGCCACCATGAAGGACAGCTTCTCCAGCGACTCCTCGGCGCACGCGGGTAAATCCTGTTGCTTCTAGCATTTGTCCACTTTTTCTTTCTTTAAATTGTTAAGGTTTTATAGATGCGAAAATGAATCTCTATTTCCGCAACTGGTTGTTGTATTTTTAACCAATAAGATTTAAACTTTTTTTTTTAACTTTCTTACTCGATCATTTATACGGTAGTTAGTCAAATAAGCACATAAAAGGAAGAGATAGTGTAAATAGTAGTGCTTGGTTAACATTATTACTAATCAACATTATTTATCAGCCGTTAATTCTCGACTTCTGAACATAACCTCACCTCTATTGAGGTTTTTTTTTTTTTGGGTTAATTTACTTTTTTTTTTTTTATACAACTTAGAATGGCAAACAAGCTGACGGCCCACCTGATGGAAAGTGGTTACCGTCGCCTATAGACATGAGCAGTACCATGGACATAACAGAGTATACTGTTTCACCCATGATACCCCCATGCGTTGCCATTCCTGAGGACTCAAGTGTTATTCCTCTGAACCCAGTAAATTCACGCCATATCCAACCCTTCAAACCGAAACACAGCCATGCAAACACAACTGCTTCACGGTTGAAAGACGAATGGGACAGAGGTACCCAAGCAATCGACTTTTGTACAAAGTCTCCCTCTGGTAATAATAGCTCTAAATAGGTCGAGAACGCGCGACTTTTCTAGCTTAATTTATTCTTTTAGAATTCGTCACGATAGACCAAATGACCTGCTCCATCCGTACCTATTCCTTACTGGTGCCCCGCCAGCGTATACCGATAGCGCAAACATGGTTATCATTCCATTTTAAACAGTCTATTATTATAAATTTGAAAAATTGTAAAGATCTTTGTTTGTTACTCAATCACGCCTAAACGGCTGAACGGATTTGAATGAAACACACGTGTTAGATATTTATTTTAAATTATATTAATTTTATTAAACATCTTGTGTTAAAATATGTACCTACATTTATTAATAAAAATCAGGCTAACTACTTTAAATATAATATAACGTTAAAATTGTTATTATACCAAATTTGGTAATAAATTATTCTTGTAATGTATATAGAACACTAATTTATATTTTAATTTATTTTATAATTATTTATTATCATGATACTTAAACAAAAAGTAATAAAATTGTAAGAACACGCGGTCTCGCTGACTTGTTCACTCGAATTCGGCCGTGTAGATATAAAAGATTGTTATTTGGGTGGGGAGACACTTCTTGTTCAACCGTTGAACAGAGCGGATCTCCCTGACGTATCAAGAGTGAACAAGTATAGTGAACCACGTGGTCATTATATAAAATATATCACAATTATTGTTGATGGAAGTCCTAAAGAAGCTATATTTAAATAAGTGTCGATGGACTAACAGAAGTTGGGTATTTATGTTATATTATTTGTTATATATCAAGTACAAAGTAAAATAAATAAATATATGATTTAATAGTATGATATCTAAAGTAAATGAACTAAGTGAACTTGTGCTTTATTTCTATTTATTACTAAGAGGCTTACAACCTTTATATTGCTAAACAATATATTATATACATACATATATGTAAAGTTAGTATTACGTAGCCCACATATCATTTTATATATATATACTATATATATATATATATATATATATATATATATATATATATATATATATATATATATATATATATTTTATATATATATTTTATAAATAAATTGCCTTTTCTAATACATACACAGAAATGGATTGTATCCTAAATTAACTGTTACGATACTAACTTTGTATACTAATTTACGTGGGCAAAACCACAGGCAACAACTAGTAACAGGTACAAGTATGCGCAGGTCTGGCCCGCACCGACAGCGACCACAGCCTGGCGTCAGTGGAGGACGTGGTGACCACGTCCACGACGGAGCGCGGCGACGGGCGCACGGTCACCACCACCACCACCACGCGCCGCTCGCACCACGGCCAGGAGAAGAGCTTCCTCGACAGCAGCACCAAGGTCACCGGCGTGCAGGACATACTCACCAGGATGAAGAACGCCGATATTGGTATGTTTATTATCATCCTTGTTGCTATTTTATAGTCTGTATATCTATATATATATATATCTCTTTAAAAGGTCTGCAGTACACCTCACAGTGGATGCAGGTGGTTTAGGACCGTTCCTTATGATAGTCTAGAGGGGAGGCTTATGTCCAGTAGTGGACGGATGATGTCTGAAATGATGATTATGAATTAATAAATAAAATATGAAAGAAATAATAACTTTAACATGTGGAGATTTTGTATAAAAGTCATCTCGTTGGGTACCTCTTTCCCATTCTTGTTTCTGCCGCGAAATAGTTGTGTATGCATGTGTTTGAAGGGTAGGACATAGCAGTGAAGTTATAGGGCACAGAGGCATAACGCCTTAGTACCCTTTAATTTCCCTTTAAACCAAAAGTCAGTCTTGCAAGAATCGCTGCTTCACAGAAGGAATACAAGTGGAAGTAACCATAATTGGTTACTTCCACTTGTCATAAGTACTTTGTACATAAGCCATCTAATGATGGCTTATGTACAAAGCCCTTATCAAATTACCTGAGATAATCATATTAATAATTACATTAGATTACATACGAATAGATACATTGTGAGGGTACGTGTTGCAGTGATCCAGGAGGGCGACAGCACGGAGGACAGCGAGGCACGCGCGCTGCTCAACAAGTTCCTGGGCGCCACCGTGCTCATGGCCGGCATGCAGAACTACGTCACCGAGAAACCCGCCGGCAAGGTCACCGTCAGGCAGGTCAGTCCCAAATATTTATTTACACTTTATAGCGTCAGTTGTAAAAATAAGAAATACAATGAATTAT